>NC_141047.1:26642736-26702736 GCF_041138505.1 Cibotium barometz | reverse complement strand
GGAATCTGACTCCAGAGAGAAGATACCTAAGAGTTAGAATCCAGTTCAGGAGTGAGATGTTGAGGAGAAGAAGCCCCGAAAAAAGAAAAGTAAGAAGCAGGCAAAGAAAGTTTAGGAAGAACTAAGGGCCGCTCTAGCCAAGATTGCTGGAGGACACACAGGATTTGGACTCAGACTAGATGTTTTGGTGCATGAGGTGCAACAATCAAGGGCACACAAAAGAGGAGTTCCAGGTAAGAGACAAGTGTGCACCATCCTATGGAAGGGACAATCACTCTGCAGAGACATGATACTATAACACACGGAACATGAACCCAAGGGTGGTGAAAAGGCAGCAATAGCAAGCCTTCGTCGTCAATTGGATCGCCACATGACCTCAAATCAATAGACAATATGGAGGTGGAAGATTTGGTCCAAGGGGAGCCTGCTTCTATTGCAATGGTCTAGGGCATAGATAGAATGACTGCCCCATATTTCAGTGCCATCAGCAGGAACTATAGGAAGCAAGGCCAACAAGGGAGGCAAACACAATAGTAAATGATGCAGTTGTGAATATGGTGAAATTAGACCATGGGGCAAGAAAGGAAAAGCCACCAGAAGTGATGTCGATGATAAGATCACAAGGACTTATCAACATGCTGATAGGCAGGAATGCTAAACCAGAATAGAGACCAAAGCCAGAGCAATGGATAGGATAATAGAGAGTCCATGATTAGATCACTAAACTAGTGCAAAGTGCACAAGGAATGGTGAGGACAATATAAGAAAGCTCGCACCTGGGAAATTCTGAAGGAAATCTAGACAACATAAACCTGATTAAGGAGAGAGAGGAAATTGTGGTGGGAAAGAAGTTGGTTTGCAATGAGAGGGAAACCGGAGGACAGACACTAAAGTGACAACTAGAGCCAATTATAGTAGCCCAAAGTAGCAGAAGCATCTTAAGAAAAGAAGTAGAGGAAAATTTGGAAAAATTCGCGAATGGAAAATTGATAAGGGAAAGTCAAGAAAAGGAGAGAGAAGCAAACCAAGAGGAAGAAAGAATATGCAGAAGCCAAGATGGGTCTACTGAGAAAAGTAGCAATTCCATGAAGGAATATGACTTATGAGAGGATCTCAGCAAGATGAAATTGAATATCACTCTAGATCAAATGTTGAACCTAGTTCCCAACTATAGACAGAAGCTGCTACTATAGGCCATAGTACCAAATGAAAAACTAGCATAGATGCCTTTGTAGGAACTGGAAAACCCACGACAGAATGAAAAAATGTGGAAATGGTTCAAGATTGTGACATGTTCGTTCCAGAAGTGACCCCATCAAGATCAAAGGACAAAAAGTGCAGAGGGTTATTCTAGACGAAGGATTGGGAGTAAACATTATATCAGATAGCCTAGCCAAAAATCTAGGTATCACTGATTTGTAGCCAGTCCCATTCTAGATCTACGTGGCTGACTAGATAAGGGTCTGATCAGTTAAAATAGTCAAAAGTGAGCAAATGGAAGTGGCAGGATGCATGTTTAGTACAATATTCATAGTCCTTAAGATGATAGAAATAGCAGGTGCATATCCCATGTTGTTGGGAAGGCCTTGGCTTAGGAGTGGAAGCATAAAGCATAATTGGGAGACATACAAGATCACGATTAGAAGAGGTAAAAAGAAAGTCTACATCTTAGTGGTGGCAGGAAAGGACATGCTGAATGCGGCAAGCCAACCAATGCATGCAGAAGGTCTAAACTACTAGAAGGGGTAGAAGATGATTAAAGAAGAGAAGATCTTGAAGGAGAATCAGATCTGCTAGCCCTGTTTGAAGTAGACATAGAGAGGATTATACATAGATGTGAAATAGAAGTCATGGTAGCTCATCCTGAAGTGATAGTGACTGAGGAAAGCACTTGTAAAGAGGAAGAGGACACTTAGGATAATGTGGAAGAGCTACAGGTAGAACAGGAAAAGGCCATGGTGGCTCTAAAACAAGAGGAAGCCGAGCTTAGGAAAAGGAATATCATAGTTCAAGAAGACGAGCTTGAGGAAGTGAACCTAGGGGATGATCAGGAACCCAAGACAATCAGGATTAGTGCCAAACTGAATTAGGAATTCAGAGGGAGGCTCTTGGAATTGCTTAATTCCAACAGGGATGTTTTTTCTCGGAACTATTCTGACATGAAGGGGATTGATCCCAGTTTCTACCAGTAGAAAATTAACTTGAAAGAAGATGTAACTCCAATCAGGCAGAGTAGATATAGGATGAACCCAAACTATCCCAAACAGGTGAATAGATTGACAAATTATTAAAGGTGGGGTTCATCTATCCTGTGGATCGAGCGGAATGGCTGCCACCAATAGTCATTGTTCCAAAAACTAATGGGAAGCTTAGGGTGTGTATCGACTACCGCAAGTTGAATTATTCCACTATATCCGACCCATTCCCATTGCCTTTCATTGATTACTTGCTAGATGTAGTAGCGGTGCATAAAACATATTCTTTTCTTGATGGATTTAGTGGGTGCAATCAAGTGCGAATGGCCTAGGAAGATAAAGAAAAGATTGCTTTTGTGACAAAATGGGGGGCATTTACCTCCAATGTGATGACATTCGGGCTGAAAAATACTTCTGCTACATTGTAGAGGAGGATGGTTCAGAAAATATTCTATGAACATCTGACCACCTTCATGAGTGTGTTTATGGATGACTTTAGCGTGTTCCGGAAGAAAGAAGAACACATTACACACCTCACAATTTGCCTGGAAAAGCCAGGGCTGATCCTAAATCTAGCCAAGTGTGCCTTCTAGTGGATCTCTCTTAGGACATATAGTGTTTATAGAAGGGCTTGCGGTGGATCCGGCCAAGGTCACAGTCATTCTGAAGCTGCAGCCCCCCAAGAATGCCAAAGAGCTTGCAATATTCCTAGGGCTAATCAAGTGTCATAGTAAATTCATGAGGTTCCTAGATAATGTGGCAGTACCCTTGTATAGCTTGATGGTGAAGGATGTAGAATACCTCTGGTTTGGATCCTGTCAAGAGGAATTTCGGAATCTCAAGAAGATACTGTGAGCATCGCCCATCCTCCAGTAGGCCAACTATGGCCTGGTGTTCCATGTGTTGTGTCGATGCCTCTCATGTAGCTATTGGCAGTGCTTTGATGCAGGAAGCAGAGGGATGGTACATACCAATGTAGTATGCAAGAAAGAGGCTGTCTAGACTAGAAAAGAAATACTCCACCATAGGGAAGGAGTCACTGGGAATGATCTACTTCATTAAGAAGTTTAGGCATGTTTAAGCTTCATGTAGATCACAAGGCTCTCCTGTACTTAACAAACAAACCAGACGTGGTGGAAAAGTTGGCCAGATGGATGCTCTTGTTGCAAGAATTTGAGTTCTATTATGGAAAGATGCCAGATGAAGGGAGAAAATGTCCAGAAGGAAATCAGAATCCTGGTCTAGAGATGATTGAGGAACTAGAATCGGTGTCCAGTTAGTAGAAAGAAGGACATGATTCTGGAGAAATTAAAAATGGTATAGAAAATAGCCCAAAATTAGACTCTCCATGTGTAAACATGATAATGTTATGTATAGATACCGAGGAGCCAGGTGGCAACAACAGGGTGTAGGTGGGAAAGTCGAGGTTGCCGCCACAAAAAGGGGTGCATGGATGTGAAAAGGAACTTGTCAAGTCACCAACACCTATTCTTGGCCCACCAGCCATTAATAACCTCAAGAATAGTGCGCATTTCATTGATGATTGGGGTAGCGAGGAGGATTTGGGAAAATCATGAGAATATGAAGTAATTATGGTCGCCCTCCAGGGAAGGTGCAGACAATCGTCGAGTGCCTCTCCATCAAACACCGAGTTCCCAAATTAGCTTTCAAAAAGGTACCCTATGCGCTTAACTCTCTTCTTGCTAAACCTTGTTCGTTTCCTCACCTTCTTCCAAGCAACCCTAGCATTCCTGAAGAAGAAGAGATGGTGTTGGAGTTTGAGCCTCTGTCATCCACGGTGTATAAAGAGGTCACAACAAGCATGCATAATGGTTGGAGAAGATGGGACTCAAAGAGTTCATGGAGATGCCCCGATAGAACTATAAGATAGCACAGCAACTAGAACAACTACAAAAAACTGACACCATGATGCTATTATCAAGAGATAAGAGGGTTTTTAATCCCCCTCTATGTGGCTAAGGTATTCAAGATACCAGTGGAAGGTGAGGGCGAGATCAAGGTAGCAGATGAAGAAGACCTTGTAAAGGAATTCGGCCCTCTAGAAGGCAAGGCCAAGGAGTTCAAGATCACAGGAGCGACGGGCGACGATCGGAAGAACCGTATGCGCTTTGTGGTAGAGATGATCAATCTCACCCACAAGCCATACTGCATGTTAAGAAAGGCATATGGATTGGTGAAAGTAGCAGAAGAAGGAATGAAGGTGGCCTGGGTGGAGGTGCCTGGGTGGAGGTCAGGGAAAAAGAGGCCACCATCCAAGAACTGAGAAGTCAGCAAGGAACCACTCCAAGAGGAGCTAAGAAGAAGAAGAGTAGAGGCAGGCCATATGGAGGAGATGCAAAGGCATATAACAAGGTTCTTGAAGGAGAATGAAGAAATGGCAATGATGAGAGAAGCCTTGGCCTGAACAGAACAAAAAAATTGGTGGTTACAAGACGAGCTGGATAGGGCCATTAAAAGGATGAATGACAGATCAACATGATCAAAAAGAGCACTCAAAAATTATAAGAGAAGTATAGGCCATGGCAGACAAGGACAAAGTGGAGCTCATCAAGGCAGAAGCCTAGCTGGTAGGTTTGAACACCGAAGAGTTCCTAGAAGTCTATGAGTTGGAGGCAGAAAAAATGGATCAATGGGAGATCCATTCAATAGAGGACCTAAAGGAGGTATGGGGAGAATACTTGAGGAAGTTGAAAGTGGCAATGCAAGCCCCCACACCTACCTCTAGGCAAATAGATCCCCTCTAGACTCAAGACAAGAATTCATATGGAGGGTCCAAAACTCTGGACACTATAAAGTCAACAAGAACTCACCATAGGAGTAGTTGGGACTGCTAGGGACATAGCCAAAGGGGCACGGAGGTGGGACACAGTGGGGAAGAGGCCACTAAAGAAAAGGAGCTGCATAGATTGAGTAGGTAAAAAGAGTCCTAGAAAACATATTTCATGCTTTTAAAGGGTTATGGCAAGAAACTTTCTGAGTAGTCGGAGGGGAAGGGGAAGGAGCTAGTAATGTACAAAGGGTCGTCAATGGACATAATCCCTGATGATGAGCTGTGAGAGAATGTTTGGGCAGTGAAAAGCTAGAGGAAAGGGCCATCAATGAAGCATCCCTGAGGGCTCAGATTGAAGAATATAAAGGTTTAGTGAAAGAATACGAGGAGCAGCAAAGGAAGGACGAGGAAACAGTGAAAGCTCTCAAGAGGGAAGCAGGAACAGCAGCAACCAAGGTGACAAGAGGAAAAGGGGGCAGAATGATGGTGAATGAGTTGAATGACGCTCTGACAACAGCTCATGACAATCTAAAGAAGAGGCAGGAGAAGATGGATGATTTGATAAAGATGCATGCAGAAGAGTTGAAGTCATTCGAGGAGGCTGATCTCAGGAAAAGACAAGATTAGGTGGAAGCCATGCAGAAATCTCATGCCACGGAAGTGCGGAACAAAGAGAAATTGATCAAAGAATTCCAAGGATAGGTGATAAGTGAGAAGGCAAAAAAGATGAGATGCAACAAAGGCTCCAAGAAGAGAAGGGGCAAAGAAGTATAGGATTTTGCAAAGAGAAGGACCTTGCACATATGAAGAGTGATTCAGGTTACCACAAGTAGGCAAGAGCGATACAACTATCTAATTGGGAGGAGATTGCCATATTCAAAAGACCCACTTAGACATGTCTTAGACAGAAAAACAAGGGTAGAGCAGCTCCCAGGAAGTAGAATCAGTGTGCCAGGAAAAATCCCCTCATCCAAATCCCAAGAAGTGTGAGGAAGCGATGGGATCTCATGACTCATGGACCCGAGTGAGGAGGCAATAGATCATGCACATAGCAGGACTGCTAGTGCACCTCGCCACCACAACGGAGTCTCCTAGCAGAAAGAGAAAAGAAAAGACCCATTTCGGAACCAACAGGGAAACCAACTTATGGGTGGAAATGGAGTCAAGGGGGAAGGAGAAGGTCAAGAGTGTTGGAGCAAACCATTTTTGAGGATGGAGCCATCGCCCCACAGAAGACTGAGCTGCATGCCTTTGCCAACAAGAACGGCTATCGACGCAATGGTGAGAGCGAGAAAGAAGTTCCCAGATGCTAAGCACATCAAGGTGAAGTTCCATTGGGCAGACGAGAAGATTGGGCTAGGGCATGCATGGGTGAGCAATAGGAAAAGGGCTTACAAGCCCATGCATGATCTGGATAAGCCCATACAATTTGTCTCAGGGGGCTTTTCCATGGATGAGGAACATGAAGAAGGGGAGTGGAGAAGGCCTTAAATGCAAGAATTGCAGAACTCACATGGATGAGGAACATGAAGAAGGGGAGTGGAGAAGGCCTTAAATGCAAGAATTGCAGAACTCACATGCAGAGGTGATCCGGATGTAGAATTTTGTTTATTCAAGAAGAAAGCAATTCTAGTTACACAGGAATAAGGCCAACCGATCCATTTCAGTTTCCACCAAGCAATGGTCACCAGGATTTGGGCTCCTTCAAGTGGATAGCAATGACCATCAACTAATGTGGACTTTGCCTGCTAGTGCAACGTCCACCACTGTTGATCGCCAGGTGTTGGCAGCCATCTTGCCGTTGGCCGCCGCCCAAGCATATCCATTGGGCACCAACTCTGGAATGGAATCTTCTTTCTTGCAACAACCTTGTAACTGTTCTTGCCAATGGGTAGTACTCGCGCGGATGTAAAGAAAGGGGAACTATCCATATATGAGAGAGAGAAGAGAGTAGATAGTAGAGAGTGTGCCCTGTGGATGCTATTGTGTTGTACTTGGTGGTGTTAGGCTTTCACTTTGTTGATATAGTGATTGTTGGTGTAATTCTCTATTCTCTATACTGTGCAATTCTATTTGATTTCTAGGTTGTGTTAGTGCTTTCTATCTAGATATGTCTTCTAACTGGGATCTGGGTCCAATGTCATTCCGTTCTAGATGTGACTCCTATCTGGAAACAGGATTAGGAGCCATGTTAGGAATCTCATTAGATGAAGGAGCCAACCTCTTCCCTATCGCATGACAACTAAATCCCTTAGCTTAGGCAGATTGGTGGCGCAACGCACTAGCGTTGGCTTATCATGTTAGGCACAGTTGCATTAGTTGCGTCTCCTTTGGATTCAACTAGGTGGTTTGGAACCATGCAAGTGTCAGGTCTAAACCACGCAAGTGTCGGGTCTAAACCGGACATCGACAATTGTGGCCCTGAATAGTCGTACATCTGAATCCGTATATATTCAACTAATCATGGATTCTACACATATGAAAAATGACATATGTGCTACATACCACCATTTCAATTTTAAAAACCTATTATACTTTTAATGTTATTCTATCACTATGTGCATGCTACAAAAGATAGATTAATAAGAGGTAAGTGTTGAGATATCAAGCTCATCTAGTGAGGCAGTGGACACTGATGACTCGCCTGGGGGATAGGCCCTACACTTACACCACTGGCATGGTTGGTGAGATCATGGGTGATATGCGGCCAGTGGGATGACAGGCTGTGTGACAGCCATTCTAGAGACTGGCATAGTTATAGCGCCAGCTCATTTAGTTGGGTTCACACTATAGAGAACCCTTGTATGTATTTGGTTGAGTACCTTTTCATATGTGTGTACTCTTATCTTTGTATATGGTGTGTTGAGTGTTGAGTGAAGAAGAAGAAGATTTTCAGCCTCTCACCTTGTGTGTTCCCTATTAGGGTTTTGTGAGTGTGTGTGTGTGCTTTTGCAAGAGCTCAAGCTCTCTTCCACCCTGCATCTTTTCATAGTATCAGATCCTGGTTCATGCTAAGGGCTGAGCTGCAAGCAAGAGAACCACAGGAAGCGGTACGAGGGTAAGAGCTTCAACTACTCTTCCCTATTTGTGTTGGTGACTACACCCTTGTCGGGAGCTCTACGGGAGGCACTGGCAAACGATCTCTGATTGAGGAGCTTTCTTCGTGGGAGTAAAGCTATAGGGCAACTATATGGTCCTATATCAGACAGCAATTTCTGGGACGAAAATGCATTTCGGGCGCGTCTGGACCTCCGTTTTTCAGAAAGCAGGCGATTTCGAGCACTGCGAAGTAGGTCATCGATTCTCTGCAGAACTCTGTTTTAAGAACTGCAGGAAGACAGATTGACTATGCAGACACTGTGTGTGTTGCAAAGAGGTCAACAGTTGCCATTGGGTGTATGTATGCACATTGAGGTCACTGGTTGTGACATTTGAGTGTACTACAGTCCTACTTGCGAAAATACAGCAGTGTGTGCAGGACAAACCAGAGTGCTGTTTCTGGTAAATTTGTGTATTTGGCAAGATGTCAAATGATGGCATAACCCAGATTGTTGTTGAGAAGCTTGATAAGAACAACTTCCATGCTTGGAGGTTCAGGTTGATGAATTTCCTGATGAGAAAGGGCTACTAGGACTATATAGAAGGTGAGCATGAAGAGGCACCGGATATTAATCCGACTGTTGTGCAGATGTGAAAGAGTTCAAGGATTGGAACCAAGGAGCTAGAAAAGTCATGTATTGGCTCTCTATCAGTATACAGGACACCATGATTGGGCACATACAGGATGCCAAGTTCCCCAAGGAGGCGTGGGACACCTTGGTAAAGCTCTATGAAACAAATACCAAGGCTCGAAAGATACAGTTGAAGAATGAACTTCATACTGTGGAGAAAAAGAGTATGTCTGTGTGAATGACTATGCATTGAAGATAAAGGGTATTGTGGAATCCCTTGCATCTATTGGTGTCTTAGTAGATGATGATGACAAGGTGGAAGTCTGTCTACATGGTCTCGGGCCACAATACAAGGCGTTTAAGATGTCTATTCAGACTCGGAAAAACATTCCCAATTTTAGAGATTTGGTGTCTATGTTGATTATAGAAGAGAAAAGCTTGGGTGAAGACCAACAGTATTCATAAAACAAAAACAGTTCGGAGCAACAGGCCTTCTACACAAGTTCAGGAAGAGGACGAGGTAGAGGAGGCCGTGGGCGCGGTCAAGGAGGTGGCCGAACAGGTAATCAGAATTATGGCTAGCAGCAGCAACAACAACAGTCCCAAAATTCACAACAACAACAACAACAACACGTAGGTGGAAGAGGCTAATTCAGAGGCAGGGGGAGTCAAGGAGGTCGTGGAAATTGGCAAAGGCAGTATAATGACACACGGTGATGCTTTTATTATGGTAAGCTTGGACATGTGCAGACAGAGTGTTATAAGAAGCAGGCTGACATGCAAAATGGAAAATTGCAGCAAAATAACTATGCATCCTTAAGCAGAAACAATGAGGATAATGAAAGGTTGTTTGTTATGCAAAATGTCGTGAATGCCATGTCTAAAAATGTAGAAGCAGCACATAAAGATGATGTATGGTACGTTGATTCAGGTGCTTCGAACCACATGACAAGTCATGGGGAGTGGTTCAAGGAGATGAAAAACCTGGAAAGACCAGGTTTTGTGGAAACAGGGAATGACACTGCTCATCCAATTGCCCATGTTGGAGATGTGCCATTGTCTATGCAGGATGGCAAAGTGAAGTACCTTATAGATGTACATCATGTACCGAACATAACAAAGAATCTAGTTTCAATTGGCCAAATGATTGAGCAGGGTTTGCAGGTTTGGTCTGATGGTTGTTATGTTGAAGACTTTAAAGACAAGTGCAGGTTGGTTGCAAAAGGCAACAGAGTGGGCAGAATGTTTACGTTGAATGTAAACATGCATGAAGTGAGTGCTGCAATGTTTACAAATGGTTCAAGAATTGTTGCAGACACAGACATTTGGCATAAAAGAATTGGACATGTGAATGTGCAGAGAATGAAGTCTATGAAGACTAAAGGAATTGTGACAGGGCTGCCAAAATTTAAAGTTGAAGGTATGTAGAGAATATGTGAAGCATGCCAATTTGGAAAGCAAACAAAGCATGTATTTCCACATAATAGATATGTGAGCAGAAATGCACTAGATGTTGTGCATTCAGATGTATGGGGTCCTACGAAGACCATGTCTATGGGAGGCTGCAGGTATTATGTGACATTTATTGATGACCACACAAGGAAAGTGTAGGTATACTTCATGAAGGAGAAGGGTGAGGTGTTCACTCACTTTCAGAATTTCAGAGTTATGGTTAAAAAGCAAACAGGGAAATATATAAAGTGCCTAAGGTCAAATGGAGGGGGAGAGTACTTCTCTAATGAGTTCTTTGAATTTTTGAAGAAGAATGGTATTCGGAGACAGTTTACATGCAGATACACTCCACAGCAAAATGGAGTTGCTGAGCGGAAAAACAAGCACATTGCTGAGATTGCGCGAGCATTGATGGAAGAGAAAAATATGCCGCATAGCTATTGGGCTGAGGCTGTTTTTACAGCAGTTTACATCATGAACAGGACTCTAACTGCAGCCATACATGATGTAACTCCAGAGGAGAGGTTTACTGGGGCAGAAAACTTGATTTGTCTCATCTAAAAGTCTTTGTGGATGCATTGCATATGTGCATGTGCCAGATGAGCTGAGAACTAAGCTGGATCCAAAAGCTGAAAAATGTGTGTTTATTGGATATTCTCTTAAGCAAAAGGGATATAGGTGTTATAACCCTGCTACACGTGAGTTGAGGGTAAGCAGGGATGTTGTTTTTGATGAGATGAGCAGCTCATATGCTGCTGAAAAAGAAGCTGTTGGGACTGATGTGAGTGGAAATGTGGTTGCACAGAATGCAAGTCAGCAATCACAGTCTTTGAGTGGACCAGGAGAGTCCTCATCTAGTGGTTCAGTTTTGATAGAGCATGGAGTGGCAGGCTGCATCATAATACCAGTCCTGCAAATGTGATTAGTACATCACATAAAGGAAAAGAGAAAGTGGTTGAGACCCTTGGTATTTACAGGGCATTCTCATGTTGATGGAGAGTCTAGTGGCTCAGAGATGAACCTTGATGAGGAGCTTGGGATACCAGCTATGAGAACACCTGGTGTAAAGAAGGCTATGGAAGCCATGAATGCAAAGTTGTGAAGATCTAGGAGAGTGAAGAACCCTGTGCAGAGGTTTACCTATGATGGTTATGTGGCACATCACTATGCATACATGGCAAAGGTTGTGCAGGTTGTAGAGCCCACATGCATTGATGAGGCTGTTGGAAATGTGTGTTGGGAGAAAGCTATGGATGAGGAGATGGATGCACTATATGGAAATGAGACTTGGGATTTAGTGCAATTGCCTGAAGGCAAGAAAGCCATTGGATGCAAGTGGGTGTACAAAGTAAAACATAACAGTGATGGAAGCATAAACAGGTATAAGGCTAGATTGGTAGCCAAAGGGTATACGCAGACATATTACATTGATTATGAGGAAACTTTCAGCCCAGTTGCCAAGATGGCAACAGTGAGAGTTGTGATAGCAGTGGCTGCATCAAAGCAATGGTCTTTACATCAGATGGATGTAAAGAATGCATTCTTGCATGAGAATTTGCAGGAAGAGGTGTATATGTTGCAGCCACCTGGTTATGAGGATGTGAGTCACCCCGAGCATGTTTGCAGGTTGAAGAAAGCCTTGTATGGCTTAAAACAAGCACCAAGAGCATGGTCTGACAAGATTTCTGAATATCTTGTCACTATTGGCTTTCATGTAGCCAATGCAAATTTCTCGCTGTATGTGAGACATGGTGATAGAGGGGTTGTGCTTGTTGTCATCTATGTAGATGACTTGATCATTACGGGGGACCATGATGCAGAGATCTTTGATGTAAAGATCTTGCTTAGACAGAAGTTTGAGATGAAGGATCTGGGGGAGCTCAAATATTTCTTGGGCATTGAGGTGATTAGGTCACCACATGGTATTGGATTACTGCAGAGACAATATGGCTTGGACATGTTGTCCAAGTATGGTATGACAGGCTGTAAGACTATCTCAGTGCCATTGGATCAGAATGGCAAGTTGAGTGCAGATTCAAGAGAGATTTTGGAGGATCCTACTATGTATAGGCGCATAGTAGGAAGCTTGATCTACATGACGATCACCAGGCTAGATTTGAGCTATGCTATTGGGTTGGTGAGTCAGTTTATGCAGGTTCCACGGAAACCGCATTTGGATGCATTGAGACGCATACTGAGGTATGTGAGGTCTACATTGCATTGTGGACTATTTTATGAAACTGGGACAGAGATATGTGTACATGGGTACACAGATGCTGATTGGGTTGGTACACAGATGCTGATTGGGTTGGTACACAGATGCTGATTGGACTGGTACATAGATGCTGATTGGGCTGGTACATAGATGCTGATTGGGCTGGTAGTATCTCAGATAGAATATCTACTAGTGGATTCATGTTTTCTTTGGGGAGTGTTGCTGTGACTTGGAGTAGTAAGAAGCAGCCTACGGTTGCTCTATCCGGTTGCTCTATCCAGTACTACAGAGGCTGAGTACAGAGGAGCTGCTATATGGCAACATGTGAGGTAGCTTGGTTGAGAAAGCTACTTGCAGATTTGGGTCTATCAGTGGATAGCAAGTTGTCATTTTCTGTGACAACATTAGCAGTATACAATTGGCCAAGAACCCAGTTTTTCATGCTCGCATGAAGCATATAGAGGTCCACTACCATTTTGTCAGAGAGAAGGTCTTGGCAGGAGACCTTGACCTTGTTTATGTCAGCACACAGGATCAGGTAGCTGACATCTTCACCAAAGCATTGGATACAAAGAAGCTCCGCAGATTCAGGGCTTCACTTGGTGTACATGAGATGGAGTTGAGCTCGAGGGGGAGTGTTGAGATATCGAGCTCATTTAGTGAGGCGGTGGACACTGATGACCCACCTGGGGGATAGGCCCCACACTTACACCACTGGCATGGTTGGTGAGATCATGGGTTGATATGCGGCCAGTGGGATGACAGGCTGTGTGACAGCCATTCTAGAGACTAGCATAGTTATAGCGCCAGCTCATTTAGTTGGGTTCACACTATAGAGAACCCTTGTATGTATTTGGTTGAGTACCTTTTCATATGTGTGTACTCTTATCTTTGTATGCGGTGTGTTGAGTGTTGAGTGAAGAAGAAGAAGATTTTGAGCCTCTCACCTTGTGTGTTCTCTATTAGGGTTTTGTGAGTGTGTGTGTGTGCTTGCAAGAGATCAAGCTCTCTTCCCCCCTGCATCTTTTCAGTAAGTGCTAGAAAAAATAATACATGCTCACATTGTTGTGGTAGTACAAATGTGTGCCAAAGATTTGTCCACAACTTAATGGAGTCAACTGCAACAAATCTACTATTGTCTCTTCTCACTATTACGGTTGGACCATTAGTGATGACCACTAATCCACTATTGTCTCTTCTCACTATTATATAGTTGGACCATTAGTGATGACCACTTTCAATCATTGCATTTCAAGAATGAACATGTCAAACTGTGTAAATCCAACTCCAATTTTGTCTTGTATAGTTCCACAATAATCAATATGTGTCTCTTATATATTTGCTCCACACAAAAATTACGTCCATGTAAGATTCCTCCCCAGCCTTCGAGGTATATAGGAGTAAGAATCTCCCTTCTGATCTCATAATTATTCCCTCTCTAAAATAAAAGAAAGTTTCTGTTTAAAAAAGGAAGACCCTTTCCCTAGAATACTTCTCAGGAGTCCCACTTGTTTTAAGGATTTAGAACAATGAGTTCAGAAGTGAGAATTGGTGTTTTGGATACCAAGGTTTTGGTTTTCATTCGAGTACGACCCAAAAGAAGTTCTTTATCTCTTGGAGAGTATAAGAAGTTATCCCCCAGATATTGTGACCCTTATATCTGAATTCAATGAAAGTAGGTGACTTAGACTACAAGCTTCTTTTATCTCCTCATCTCAGAATTCTTAATGCCTTCTATAGAAAAATGTGTCAAACACAAATCATGGAAAGATGGTAAAACTTCAGTGGCAAGTTACCGTTGGCTTCTAGGTTATGCTAGCTCCTTCCTTTATATAAGTCATAACTTTTACTTGTCGCTCACAGTAATCTTACTCCCATCAATCTCCTTTCTTTCTTAATCTCCTTCATGGCTTGGCAACAAGAACTAGTTTTATCCATGATGATTTCTCACCTTCAAGACGCAAGAGAGTCTGTGAAGAAAGACTTTATAGAACAGTATGAGCGCTCACTTTTTCCTCACCTAGGAACTTCTGTAGCGCAGACCAAATGGCAAACCTATCAAAACATAACTAGGGTAACACCCTGGGGTCAGCAGCACTTTCGTAACAATGTCCGCTTGGCCATGGTTATTGAAGCTTTGGGTTTGGGTCCCCAATACTACTGCATCATGAGATCAAGACATCTTGGGTTTTCTGAGCAGGTCTTCTTACTGGCGTGTTTTCTTCCTCATGAGAAGATATACCTTTATCCCGTTTTTGGCTTGCCTCTCAGAGGTCCTTTTGTTAGATCACCTCATACCACTGAGATAGGTGCGGCAATAACCAGCAGAATCATTCCCATAGATGAGTTACCCTATACTTGTGCAGCTTGTGAGTGCTGCTTTTGTGACCATATGATGGACGGGCTTATGGAAGTGTAAAGAGTTCTTCTATCTTTACTGTATAAGTTCCGAGAATGAATAAAGTTTAAATCTTGTTCTTATCTTGCTTTCTTTAAGACTTTTCTTGGTGGTTAATCTTGATTAAAATTTTTCTCTAAGTCTCATATTCGTGCATCTTGCGAAATTATCCCAGTTTGCGAGATGAGGACATCTCACATTTTTTAAGTGGGGTAGAATGTAAGATTCCTCCCCCAACCCTTTTTTTGATGTCTAGTATCTTCCCCTGTAATCAATCTCTCTTCAGAAATATAAAGACCTTGTTTCTAACTGTTTTAGCCTAGAGAGAGAAAATTATTCTAGAGAGAGAATATTCAGATTATGAATATTTTTGGATAGAAAAATAAATCATCTTATTAAAATAAGTTCCCCTGAAACAGAAATTCAAAAAGGATTTTCCAATGTGCAATTGAAATTAATTGGAAATAGGTATAAAGAACCTTAGTCTAAGGGTCTAGATTTTCAGAAATTTTTGGACTATGGTCCAATTAAGGTTCCTATGGGCCAATAGCATCAATCCATGTGTAGGGAGGAGATAAATCCAAATTGTAAAAGAAGATACCCAAAAATGAGTAAATGCTCACATAAGATGAAGAGTTGAAAATGTACAAGGTTTATTAGTAAAAAAAACTATGAGCAATAAAATTTTGACACCTATGTAAGGAAGGGGAGTTCTTTAAAGGAGGTGCATATTTCACATGCTTGAATGAGTTTTAAACTCAAAAATAATGTGATATTTTTATCTCTCATCTCTCTTGAATCAAACCAAATCAAAATGAAACCAAATCGAATCAAAAAGTAACCAAACTAGGTCCAAATCTAGTCCAAATTCAACCAAACTGACTTGGAAAATTCTAGAATCAGTTTGTTTGGTTAGGAGCTCAATTTTTCCTATAAATAGAAGCCTTCCCTTGTTGAAAAAAATATAGTGTCTTATGCATTGTTACTCTACTCCACCTAAGCCAAGAACTATGAATTCTTTAATAATTCACTAGTTTTTGACACTTCTCTCTTTCTTAAATCCCCATTGGTGGCTCCATCAACATACTAAACCAATTGATTGGTTGGGGGTCTCTACCGTGATCAAAGAATCAAGCAAATTATAAGATAAGTATAGTGAATTTTGATCTTTTCTATAATTTCTCAATGATTCTCTCTTCTCAACCCCTCTCAAGCTTGAGAAGCTTAATTGATATGGTTTTTGAAATGCTATTGAAGTTAATTAATTAATGATAGTAAAGAATTACATAAGATTCTATTTATATTTAATTCTAATGGTTTTTCTCTCTCTCACTTAAGAAATGGTCATACTCATGACCCTTTTCAATCCAAATGAAGCTTTTCATAAGGCTTTTCCTTAATCCAAGATTAAGCTATGCTTGAGGCCAAATTAATGGCTCTTTCTATACTTTTAGTTTATGTTTATCGATGATTCAATCCATAATGGATTGATGATCCAATTAGAGACCATTCTAATTATTTCCTTAATGATATACCTTATCCCTTAGAAAAAATTGAGACTTATCAGTCATAGTAGCGGAGCTATGGCAAAATTTTTATAGAAATTACGCATAAAATAATTTCATTCAAAGCACAAAAAGAGGACTTCCTACCATATTCTAGGAACTATCATCCTAGATTAATTAAAAGAATATTATTATGCATGGAGATATGGATGTTTGCATGTAGATGTAGAGGTATGGATGTGAGTGTGAATGTGGAGGTGGATGTATGCATGGAGATGTGGATGTATGCATGTAGAAATAGATGTGTAGATGAGGATGTAAATGGAGATGTGGATGGATGCATGTAGATGTAGATGTATAGATGTAGATGTGAATGGAGATGTGGATGTATACATGTAGATGTAGATGTATAGATGTAGATGGGAATGGAGATATGGATGTATGCATGTAGATGTAGATGTATAGATGTAGATGTGAATGGAGATGTGGGTGTATACATGTAGATGTAGATGTATATATGTAGATGTGGATGTGGAGGTGGATGGATGCATGTAGATGTAGATGTATAGATGTAGATGGGAATGGAGATATGGATGTATGCATGTAGATGTAGATGTATAGATGTAGATGTGAATGGAGATGTGGATGTATACATGTAGATGTAGATGTATAGATGTAGATGTGGATGTGGAGGTGGATGGATGCATGTAGATGTAGATGTATAGATGTAGATGGGAATGGAGATATGGATGTATGCATGTAGATGTAGATGTATAGATGTAGATGTGGATGTGGAGGTGGATGGATGCATGTAGATGTAGATGTATAGATGTAGATGTGAATGGAGATGTGGATGTATGCATGTAGATGTAGGTGTATAGATGTAGATGTGGATGTAGAGGTGGATGTATGCATGTAGATGTAGATGTATAGATGTGGATGTGAATGTGGAGGTGGATGTATGCATATAGATGTAGATGTATGGAGGTGAATGTGAATGTGGATGTGGATGTATGCATAGAGATGTAGATGTGAATGTACACATATAGATGTGGATGTATGGATGTGAATATACGATATGTGATGTGAGGGAATCTGACGTGATGAGATGGAAATGATGTGATGGGATGAGTATACATATAAATGGAATATGGAATAAGTAATGTAGATTGATGAGGGATAATGTGGAAAAATGAAAGTTAAAATAGAAATTGTATTGTAAAGTGTTTGTAAATGCTGTTTGTAAATGATTGTTTTATGTCAAGAATGCTGGGGGGAGCATTTTGACCGTCTTGTGATTAAGGTCGTGATGGTAAAGTTGCAACTGCTGACGGGGAGTCAATGAAGGACGTCACGTATAGCAAGGTCGGCCGAGGTCTTGACCAGCCTCGGTGCGATTAAAATGGTGAGATTGTGATCAGTGATACTATGGTTTTATTAAAGGATTGTTTTAAACTGGTTGAATCTATGAAAAAGGCAATTTCATATTGGGTGTGTGAGTGGTGTGACTAGTTTTATTTTGCATGAACATATAGGGGGCCTTGGAACTCTTTTCCTTGGTACCCGGGACAAAACCTAACCAAATTCTTGATTGGATCCCATCACTACAGTGGTTGGGCGGTTGGCTAACCCATGGGATTGGATGGGGTTAGGCTGGACTGATGGATCCGTAAATCGAGACTCAAACTTTTGTTTTTATGATAGATAAAATAAATCCCGGACAATAACTGTTCTATGGATAGGAATCAACAGCTGTGCCTCTTGAATGGGGAAAAACGCGTTGATCCCAATGATCCAAGTGCAAGTTTCTTCCTTAATCTGACCATGTATCTTATAGATGCAATTGGATCAGCTCGATCAGAAATGTTCTTGACTACGTTAGAGTAAAAAGTTATCCAGGTGGAATCGCCCGTGCTTTCCGGTAAAGGAAGTTTTTTCGGGTTCGACTTTGGAACAACCGACGGATTAGTCTCTTATCCGGATATCGGTGGGTGAGGCCCCGAATGTGGGACCCCTGTCCCGCGCGAGAAGTGCTACTTCCACTGCGAGTATCCTGAATCCGTTGCTCGGTGGGAACAGGGATCTTACAATTGGTATCAGAGCACTGTAAGATCCTGTTCCCACCGAGCAACGGATTCAGGATACTGGCAGTGGAAGTAGCACTTCTCGCGCGGGACAGGGGTCCCACATTCGGGGCCTCACCCACGGATATCCGGATAAGAGACTAATCTGTCGGTTGTTCCAAAGCCGAACCCGGAAAAACTTCCTTTACCGGAAAGCACGGGCGATTCCACCTGGATAACTTTTTACTCTAACGTAGTCAAGAACATTTATGATTGAGCTGATCCAATTGCATCTATAAGATACATGGTCAGATTAAGGAAGAAACTTGCACTTGGATCATTGGGATCAACGCTTTTTTCCCCATTCAAGAGGCACAGCCGTTGATTCCTATCCATAGAACAGTTACTATCCGGGATTTATTTTATCTATCGTAAAAACAAAAGTTTGAGTCTCGATTTACGGATCCATCAGTCCAGCCTAACCCCATCCAATCCCATGGGTTAGCCAACCGCCCAACCACTGTAGTGATGGGATCCAATTAAGAATTTGGTTAGGTTTTGTCCCGGGTACCAAGGAAAAGAGTTCCAAGGCCCCCTAGCCGGATGTTCATGCAAAATAAAACTAGTCACACCACTCACACATCCAATATGAAATTGCCTTTTTCATAGATTCAACCAGTTTAAAACAATCCTTTAATAAAACCATAGTATCACTGATCACAATCTTCCAATTTATCCAATTGATTCTTAATTTCCCATCATTCCTTCATCAGAGTATCTATGGCATCATTGGCAACTAGAACGCTCAGGGGCCGTTTCGATAGTTCCTAGCCCTTAATACTCGGCAATATAATCACTTATCAAGATGGACTCTCGTTGAAGATCAGCAAGATCAACCAACAGATCCATATAAAGAGCCATGGACTCATCCATTGAAGACCAACAAGGTCAATCAACCAGATCCATGCCCGATTTCAGAAAACAACTCCAACTCTGTTCCAATATCTTCCTCGATGCACGCGTGGGTATCCTAGGCGACCCAGAGCCCGAGCACCGTATGGTCAGCACCCTCTAGGATCCTTCGCAGGTGACCTAGCGCTTCACTCATAGGCCGCTTCCTTGGCCCCTCATCCACCGTACCGGAAGCTCACCATTTTAATCGCACCGAGGCTGGTCAAGACCTCGGCCGACCTTGCTACGCGAGACGTCCTTCATTGACTCCCCGTCAGCAATTGCAACTTTATCTACATGTATACATCCACATCTCCATTCACATCTACATCTATACATCTACATCTACATGCATACATCCATATCTCCATTCCCATCTACATCTATACATCTACATCTACATGCATCCATCCACCTCCACATCCACATCTACATCTATACATCTACATCTACATGTATACATCCACATCTCCATTCACATCTACATCTATACATCTACATCTACATGCATCCATCCACATCTCCATTTACATCCTCATCTACACATCTATTTCTACATGCATACATCCACATCTCCATGCATACATCCACCTCCACATTCACACTCACATCCATACCTCTACATCTACATGCAAACATCCATATCTCCATGCATAATAATATTCTTTTAATTAATCTAGGATGATAGTTCCTAGAATATGGTAGGAAGTCCTCTTTTTATGCTTTGAATGAAATTATTTTATGCGTAATTTCTATAAAAATTTTGCCATAGCTCCGCTACTATGACTGATAAGTCTCAATTTTTTCTAAGGGATAAGGTATATCATTAAGGAAATAATTAGAATGGTCTCTAATTGGATCATCAATCCATTATGGATTGAATCATCGATAAACATAAACTAAAAGTATAGAAAAAGCCATTAATTTGGCCTCAAGCATAGCTTAATCTTGGATTAAGGAAAAGCCTTATGAAAAGCTTCATTTGGATTGAAAAGGGTCATGAGTATGACCATTTCTTAAGTGAGAGAGAGAAAAACCATTAGAATTAAATATAAATAGAATCTTATGTAATTCTTTACTATCATTAATTAATTAACTTCAATAGCATTTCAAAAACCATATCAATTAAGCTTCTCAAGCTTGAGAGGGGTTGAGAAGAGAGAATCATTGAGAAATTATAGAAAAGATCAAAATTCACTATACATATCTTATAATTTTCTTGATTCTTTGATCACGATAGAGGCCCCCAACCAATCAATTGGTTTAGTATGTTGATGGAGCCACCAATGGGGATTTAAGAAAGAGAGAAGTGTCAAAAACTAGTGAATTATTAAAGAATTCATAGTTCTTGGCTTAGGTGGAGTAGAGTAACAATGCATAAGACACTATATTTTTCTCAACAAGGGAAGGCTTCTATTTATAGGAAAAATTGAGCTCCTAACCAAACAAACTGATTCTAGAATTTTCCAAGTCAGTTTGGTTGAATTTGGACTAGATTTGGACCTAGTTTGGTTACTTTTTGATTCGATTTGGTTTCATTTTGATTTGGTTTGGTTCAAGAGAGATGAGAGATAAAAATATCACATTATTTTTGAGTTTAAACTCATTCAAGCATGTGAAATATGCACCTCCTTTAAAGAACTCTCCTTCCTTACATAGGTGTCAAAATTTTATTGCTCATAGTTTTTTTTTACTAATAAACCTTGTACATTTTCAACTCTTCATCTTATGTGAGCATTTACTCATTTTTGGGTATCTTCTTTTACAATTTGGATTTATCTCCTCCCTACACATGGATTGATGCTATTGGCCCATAGGAACCTTAATTGGACCATAATCCAAAAATTTCTGAAAATCTAGACCCTTAGACTAAGGTTCTTTATACCTATTTCCAATTAATTTCAATTGCACATTGGAAAATTCTTTTTGAATTTATGTTTCAGGGGAACTTATTATAATAAGATGAGTTATTTTTCTATCCAAAAATATTCATAATCTGAATATTCTCTCTCTAGAATAATTTTCTCTCTCTAGGCTAAAACAGTTAGAAACAAAGTCTTTATATTTCTGAAGAGAGATTGATTACAGGGGAAGATACTAGACATCAAAAAAAGGGTTGGGGGAGGAATCTTACAGTCCATGCAACCATAGTGCTCCATATTTCTAATACCACATTACATATACAAAAAAACAACTTTTAAAGAGAAGTGCTCCAAAAATAATTATTGAATATGGATGTGTTAGTTTTCTTTACGTACATGCCAATCCCATCCTCTTGTAAATTCCATATATTTCTCACTAATGCTTTCACCGTCGTCTCTTTCTTTCCTTTGAGTTTATTCTAGCCATCTAAGCAGCATATTTTTAGGGAGTTATGTAAGCTCAAGAGGATATGGAAGATGTCTATGTCCTTTTCAGAAATTTTTTTCTGTGTTTGATGTCTCCATTTATGCCTCTTTATATCTAGTAAGCCATTGTTTCATTTCTGGAGAATTCAATATACAAAATCTATTGATATTGTCATCTATTGATATTGTCTCATTAATGTCTCATTGATCTTACAAGTTAGGCCTTTGTCATGTGGTATCTCTCCAACTATCCGTTCATCCTCTTTATAATGCCTTGTGGTATCTCTCCAATTATCTGTTCATCCTCTTTGTTCTACCAAAGTCGAGGCATGTTAGGATCAATTTGTCTAAGGAACTCAACGATGTACACCAATGATTCTTGTACTAACCAACCTTCTCCCATGCTCCCTTCTGGCCTTGCCCTTTTTAGCAAACCGCTTTAAGGTCTTCTTTAATATCTCCAAGAAAAACATGGATTGGCTATAAATAGTGCCAGCAATTGCAACCTCCTCAACTACATGTACGAGCATCTAAATGGTGAGAATTCTCATTGGAAAGTGCTTCTCAAGAAAACACACTACTTCTAAGTAGTTCATATCTCCTTCAAGGATACCCATTGAACTAAGGCACCAATCTTGTATATAACACTCCTAATATCTTCACTTATGTAATCTTTAATTGTAATAGGAAGCATAAATTGCAATCTGACAAATTTATGTTAGTAATGAATATATATATGAAAAAGGAGGAAAATGAGTTGTATATACATGTAAAAACTTATGCCAATAATGGGCCAATCAGCTTTTTATTTCAAGTAAATGCACCCTTAAGATAGTGCATGTGTCCCATTAGTGTATGAAAGGATATAATAATCTTCTTTACTCTTTCTTCCTCTCTAATATTGGATAAAATCAAGGGGGGTGTGGGTAGGACTACTTTGCCGGATTCATCTACTTGTGCCCACAAAACTTTCATATTCTTCCTTCAAGCCATCTCAAGCACCCATATTGTTTTATCTCTAATTAAATGTTTCCAAATAATGCCCTCAATATTTTTGAATACATGCATGGAATCCAATGTGATTAAGAAATCATTCCAGTAAGAGGGGAGTTGGTGAAAAACAGAGAGCCCCTTCATTTTGTCTATAGGTTTTTCATTACTGTTAGCTCTCATAATTCCAACCAATCACTCATAGATCTCCATAGGTTCTTCATTAATGTTAGCTATCCATAATTCCAACCAATCACTCATAGCTCTCATAATTCCAATCAATCACTCATAGATCTCCATAGGTTCTTCATTAATGTTAGCTCTCCATAATTCCAACCAATCACTTGCTTTCATTCTGCGAAGTGGTTGACTGAGATTTCCATCCCATAGTAGATGATATTGTAATAAAGTGCTAAGGGACTCTATAGACCATGGGCCTTGGGCATGGCCCAATGTGAAGGCCAAGGACATTAATAAGCGTGAAATGGTGGGCAAAGTATATAAGACAATTATAAGGCCAAGTTGTAGATAACTCATAATCATCTTTTTACTCAACTAATCAAGCCTTGTTAAATGCAAGCTTCCATGGTGACCTTCACCCATGTCTCTAGACTCCATGTAAAAGATGTCTATCTACGTGTTCATGACTCCATGTTAACGAGTCCCCTCCCTCTCTCCCTTCTTTCATTGGTATCAGAGCTCATGCATTTGATCCATTTCTAGCATTTTTGTGATTGTTTTAAATAATTTCTCACTATTTTATGGCTGGAAAACTTTTTCTTGGCATGGGACCTTGAATTGAGTCTATCTTGGTAGATCAATCTTGGCAAAAATTTGGGCTCTACATCAAATTTGGGGTACCCAGGACTAAAATTAGGAAACATTTTGGGGGATTCTCTATGCCTCATGTTTTTTGCTTTCTCCTCTTTTGATTGATCTTGTGAGAGCTATGGTGCCTCCATCTTGAATTTTAATCTTGTCAAGGCTTGGGGTTTGAGTTAAGCAAAGCATTAGCCCTATTTTGAGCCCACATTGTCGTCATTTTGGTGCGAATTCTTCTCGTCAGGTTGCTAATTCTTTTCATGAGTGTTTGGAGCTCTTGTTTCACATCAAAGCTTGAGAATGTTGCTTAAGAAAATCATAATCTTCATGTCAAGCTTAGTGATGGTGGCATTCTTACACAATTTCTACCTGTCAGGATGCTAATGCTTTTCATGAGTGTTTGGAGCTCTTGTTTCACATCAAAGCTTGAGAATGTTGCTTAAGAAAATCATAATCTTCATGTCAAGCTTAGTGATGGTGGCATTCTTACACAATTTCTACCTGTCAGGCTACCATTGGCTGTGTATTTTTCTTGATGATTTGGAGCTCAAGGTTCACAAGTATGGCCATAATAATGCTTGGCAAATGATCTCCTATGTGTAAGCTTTGCATGCATGCCTTCAATGCTTCAATCTTGCAAGTTTCTTGATATTAGAGTTCTTCATGAAAAAATTGGATTTCTATCATATTTTGGAAAAAAATTCTTCAATCATCATCTTCCCTATGCTTTCCTCTACCCTTGCATGTGATCTATGGTTGTAAACGCTTTGAATGGAGAGTTTCTTACCCTTCTTCCATTTTTGAATTTCTTGAGAAAGTCGGGTTTGCTATCATCTTTTAGGGGATATAGAGTCTTAATCATATTCATTAGCCTTCCATTTATTCATCCATACATTCATTGCACAAAATGATGGAGAAATTAGGGCTTCTTGGTTAAAATAGGGTTTTAGGGCAAATCCATCAAAATTAGGGTTTCACTTGGGGGTTTCTTGGTTTCTAATAAATCATCACATTCCCATTGACTTCCTTTATCATTCCTTGCATATAGTTTTTAGCTTTGGGAATATCATACATCAAGCTTTTATTCATTTAGATCACGTGCTTTTCATTTTTTGGGTTTCTTTCATACATTTACGCATGGCAAGCTTATTGCATATATGCATTGAGCTATTTTGATGAAGACGTTTTGAATAGTCAACAAGAAATGGAGACGAATTCAAGCAAGAAAATGTTGCATGATGATCGAGCCATTAGGCAAAATATGGACTCTCATTTTTGCCCCTTAAGGATTTCCACACCTCCTCTCTCTAGAAAAATGGGCTCATGGTGGAATTTTTGCAACTCAAATCAAAAGTTGGCGAAGATTGCACATTTGGAATCTACTCATCGAGACCTTTGCAATGATATATAGCATGATGGAAAATTTTGATTATTCAAGAAGTCCTCAAATTGGTGGATGATGGAAAATTTTAATTATTCAAGAAGTCCCCAAATTGGTGATGGTGTGCCACATCCTCACCAATTTGGGGACTTCTTGAATAATCAAAATTTGGCACGTCATCACTAATTTAGATACTTCTTGAATAATCAAAATTTCTCATCATGCTATATATTATTGGAAAGGTCTCGATGACCAGATTCCAAATGTGCAATCTCCGCAAAATTTTGATTTGATTTGCAAAAATTCCACCTTGAGCCCATTTTTCTAGAGAGAGGAGGTGTGGAAATCCTTAAGGGGAAAAAATGAGAGTCCATATTTCGCCTAATGCTCATCATCAACATAAAACCCTTGTATTGGTGAGTTCTATGGCATGCATCTATAAACACCTTGAATATAAGTGATTCTTCTCATTGGCATTGAATTATTGTCTCTCACACACATTTGTGAACACCTTTCAATCCAAAAGCTAGCTAGAATGTGTGTGAGGGTACCTTGGCATTTGGAGGAGAGACCAAGGGTAGCGTTTTTGTGAATCCACCTTGACGTGATTACTGTGGAAAAGTGGTAAGGTGGAGGATTAGGTACACCGGTGCAATGACTTGGCCCAAACTTATGCCCTCAAATTTGAAACTTGGGTACCAGGGTTGGAAGAGATTGGCCAGGAGATCGGCAAGCTTCAACTTACTTCTTCGATGATAATTAGATTCAAGTACATTGGCATTGACACTATGACAAATGCATGGGTAATGTAATCATGAATGCATTGATACAAGCAAGTGAATTGTATGCAAATTGAAGTGATTTAGAATCCATTGCATTATGGAAAATGTTATGCAAATTTGCCTATGCATTGAGGCATTGATTTGTTGATATGTGTTGGATCATTATGGATTGATATTTGATTGCACACAACCAAAGGTCATGCCAAATTTTTGTCAAAATTCAATGTCAAATGATATTCTTAAGCCAATATATGCTTATGGACATTGAGAATATCATTGGTGTGATAAAGCTTTGTACACTTGAGACTTGCAGTACTCTTAGAGATGCTATGATGATTGGTCCATCATAGCATCCATAGGTGTACCACAAGTTTCAAGTGTGCAAAGCTTGATCACCAATGATGTTAGGTAGTAGTAGGGTATCGACGTTGTGTATGTGTCAAGCTCTAGAGTTTGACCACACCACTCTCACACCACGATATCCTTGCAAAGTGGAATTACCAACCAAAAAAAAAACATTCTTGACTAAATTTATAGAGAGTTCCCAGTGCCAACCCTCTCTCATCAGCAATTCAACAATAAGTAGATGCTTAAAAGAATGAGATATCTTAATATTTATGAGCCATCAAAGGTCTGAGAGGTGGGAGATGCAATACAGGAAGGAAAGACTAAGCCCATGTAGCTCGATGATGTTAAAGACTGGAGAAAAGCCAAGGTAGAGGTCCATGTGACACTCGTGTGATAAGTACAAGTAACTATGGGAGGTTGCTAAAGTAGGCCTTGAAGGTTTAGGGACTTCTCACCTTAGCACTAGTGGCACCGGACACTTTCATACATACTTTGTAAGTTTTCTTCTCTTTCTATTTGCAATATACTTAATAATGTATGTATGAATTGCTAAATATACTAAATATTCTTTCTTGAATATGTATAGAGAGAAGTAGTGGGGCGTGGTTATCCTCAAGAAAAGTATGACTTCAGGTGGTCTCAAGAAACTACTACCTTTTTTTTACAAGATGGAGTGGAAAGGACAAGAGCTCAATTGGACCTGCATTATCATCTATATAAGTATGTAATACCATCAAACATAAAACTTTTTAATTTTCTAGATTTTATGCATAAATTATGTATAAATTCATTTATTTTTCTGTCTTTGCATTTTTTATGTTAATTTTTTTTTATAAAACTTATGGTTCTACTCATGCAGGGACCTCTCGATGATAACCAAAAGTAGGAGGAGGTGCTTATGATCATGAAGAGTAGCTCTTATATATAGGCATTTTGTTTATACATGCTCATGCTTTTTGTAAGAGCTATGTTCGTTATTTTTATAAGAGCACTAGCTCCGCTTATTATTCTCTTTGATAACTTTCAAAATTTCCAAAGTATCAAGATTTTTCTAAATTTCCTAGTACGGGGTTTGCAGGTTTATATTGCTTGTGAGGTTTTAAAATGTTAATGAGTTACCGCATCTTGAATACAATTATCAGTGTACTTTTCATTTTTCCAAATTTTACACATAATTTCAATTATCTATGCATCTTTATCTTTAATGTATTTATATGTAAAGTGCCTAGCTAGGTATTGTGGGCAAAATGGGACAAGCTAGGTATTGTGGGCAAAATGGGACAAGCTAGGCCAAATTTCCCCCACCTTTCCTATTCTGTCTATTTAAAAAAAAAAACTAATGGCGATATGAGGCTCGGGGGCACGTGGGTTCAACAAAAGGGGTTTTTTTAATCCCTTTTTTAACACATTTTTTACAGACAAAAGGGTACCATTTAAAGGGGGTATTTACAGATTGAATAGAAAAAGGGTGTGTTTTATTCATGAAAAATTTATAGATAAGGGTTTTAAAATTAGGCCTTGAACGCATGTGATATAGAGAGTTTGCATATAGTGAACCCCCCGAGGTATGATGATTGGTAAATGACAATATATACATCGATAAAAGCATTGATGTGCCCGACACATATACCGACATTCTATTTAAGAGAAAGCATAAGTATAATGGTTGGTAAAGATGTTGGTGAGATTGATGAGTATATAAATGATTATACAAATCATCTTGTAGTATCGACGATCATACTGATGATGATGATGTCGATGCCACGGGTATTTTTAGGCTAAAAATCTAAGTCTAAATTGTTGCTATATATGACAAGAGTGTGTTTTTTGGGGGACATTGGTGGAGGGAGCTTGGGAGGGAGCTTTTACTGATAACCCTTCTCTCTTAAAAATGTGGGCATTCTCTCTCCAGTCCCTCCACCACTACCTCCTCTCAGCTCCTCCAACTGCCTCCATTTCTCCACCTCTCAGCCCAGCCCACTTTCTCCCTTCGAGCCTAACTTAGCTCCTCCCTTTTGTCTCTATCTCTCTCCCCCCAACCCTCTTCTCTTTCTCTTTCTCTCTCCCCCCAACCCTCTTCTCTTTCTCTTTCTCTCTCCCTCTCCCACCCTCTTCCATCCTATTCCCTCTCTTCTTCCTTTCTCTATCCCTCTCTCACCCTTCCACCCTCCCTCTCACTCTCTCTCCTTCCCTCTCTCTATGTTTTCCTCTCTTTCTCTCTCACCCTCTTCCCTCCTCTCTCTCTCTCTCTCTCTCTCTCTCTCTCTCTCTCTCTCTCTCTCTCTCTCTCTCGCCCGCTCTCCCTCACTCCTACTCTCTTTTCTCTCTCTCTTCCTCTCCCTCTCTCTTCTTGGTCTCCTCCATTTCCCTCTTAAGTCCATGCTAGTGTAATTCCTTTATCCCTCTTCCTTGCCTCTCCATTGTGAAGATTTGGTGCTTCACTAAACCTCTTCTTCTCTTGAAGATTACCCTCTCCTCTTGGTGAGGCAAGCCTCTTCCTTGAGGGCTACACATCTTTTTGCAAGGTAAAGAATCAAGCACACCAAGGGTAAGCCTAAACAATGAAGTTTACTCTCTTTTTTGACATTAATGTTCTTCCCAACCTCTACATGCTTGGGAAGCATTTTACTTCATAGTTTTCCTCTTAAAACCATGCCTTTCTTGATTTATGTTGTTGTTTAAATGAAGTAATGTTTATGTTTATGCATAAACTAATTTTTATGAAGTAATTCTTATGTTTATGCATAAACTAATTTTTATACTAAAAGTGAAATTTTAAGCATTCTTATTTTATAGAAAATGGGGAAGCTATGGCAAAATTTTATCATTAGAAAATGAAGGTTTATTCATAAATTAAATTTTATGCTAAAAGAGGAATTTTGAGTATTCTCATTTTATAGAAAATGTGGAGAAGCTATGGAAAAAATTTATCATTAGAAAATGAAGGTTTATTCATAAATTAAATTTTATGTTAAAAGTGGAATTTTGAGCATTCTCATTTCATAGAAAATGTGGGGAAACTATGCCAAAATTTTTATCATTAGAAAAATGAATTTATGCATAATACATTTTATGCTAAAAGTGGAATTTTGAGCATTATCAATTCATAGAAAACGTGGGGAAACTATGGCAGAATTTTTATCATTAGAAAAATGAATTTATGCATAATAAATTTTATGCTAAAAGTGAAATTTTGAGCATTTTCATTTCATAGAAAATGCGGAAAAACTGTGGTAAAATTTTTATCATTAGAAAAATAAATTTATGCATAATAAATTTTATGCTAAAAGTAGAATTTTGAGCATTCTCATTTCATAGAAAATGGAGGGAAACTATGGCAGAATTTTTATCATTAGAAAATGAATTTATGCATGATAAATTTTATGCTAAAAGTGGAGTTTTGAACATTATTCATTTACTAGAAAAATAAAGGAGGTTATGCACAATTTTTTCTAGATTCATTCAATGAGAATTATGGAAAGGATTATGAATATAATTCATTTACATAAAAATAAATTAGTATATGTGCATAAATATTTTATGTTGAAAGAGGAATTATGGGTATAATTAATTTTGTAAATCCCATAAGGATGTGTGTATAAATCTTCTATTGAAAAGGAGAAATATTGAGTATATTTTATTTTGGGTGAATTGAGAAAAGAATGTTAAAATATTCATAGGAATGCGTCGAGAAAACATGGATAAATTTTTAATCAGAAAGAGGAATCACAAACATAAATAACTCTTGGAATTATGAAGTATACGTCTAGATTCTTGAAAAATAGAATCTTAAGTGCACTCTGAACGGGAAAAGGATTTCCCAGAAAAAGACCAGAAACATTCTTAATTGGATGAATGTAAATACTTGTGTGGCTGACTTATTCTTAGATTCCCTAGGAAAGGAATCTGGAATTCTTGAAAGGATCGAGGATCCAAAAGTGAACGGAAACTTAGACTTAATTAAATTGAGTCGAGAAAACGTTTCCTTTAACTAAGCCAAGTACTGGCCGAGACTTAGAAAGTTCTATTAGTATGAGAAGTAGAGTAATTGTATTCTTAACCTGGTTGATTGTGGATCAAAAATTTTGATAACTAGATGAAGGAAAGTTGATAATCAAACCTGATTTGCTCAAAGCGAAAAGAGACCATCTTGTTTGTAGAAATCTTGTTGAAATATACAAGTGAATAGGGTGTGTGCGGGAACAAGCTCTTAGTTAGAGGCTGTAAAAGAGAATCTGTAAATGTGAGAGAACCTGTGAAAAGGTGAGAAGAATCTACTGGGAGAGAATAAAGGGTAGCATGAGAAGATTTAGGAAGTGTGGAGATATTCTAGGAGAGGTGGAGAGAATCAAGCAAAAGAGGTGGAGTGAATCAAGGAGAAATCAGTGGGATTAGATGCTTGGATGTAAACTCTATAAATTAAGGCATTGGCCTAATGAGAATTTCTTGGTTTTTGATTATCCATGCCTACATTAAGTTATTAGTTAATTACTCACTAATTATGTCTTAATTATCATCTAATCTCTTTGTTTGTTAATGATGTTAATTCTAGCATTTGATCCACCATAGCTCATCACATTGCTGTAATTTTAACATGGCATCAGAGCCAAGCCCAGAATCCATCAAGTTTATGAACCCATTATCTAGTTAATTAAGATTAGTAGATAATTAGAAAATAATCAATTTTTTAAGCTATTTTCAAGAAGCCTTCTGTACCCCCAGTTGGTGGAGGAGCTTTATCTCCTTGCACACATCAAATTAGCCCCATTGCTTCCTAGCCATACATAGCCAACTCATAGGTGCTCCAGCCAGTCGAATCAGAAGCGCAAACCACCGGCAGAATGAGGAGAAATCGCATTTTTATCAAGCGCCATTTTTTTGCAGAGTGATTTCCACTTCATCAAATCAAATGGGTCTAATTCCTCTTAGTCCTAGGTGTTTTCAAGCATGCTCTACAAGCTGGTGAAGTCAGAAATTGATTTGATCAAGTCTACAGTGAGATCCAAGCTCTTCATCAAATCTGAAGGTGACTATGGTAAAACAGAGATTAAGCATTCAATGTTTGGTCAAATCTTGTGTTTCTTGGCTTAATCCTCTACTAGACTAATTGCTATTGATGGCCTTGAAAGGATTTGAGCTCATTTGAACTCTAAGGCCTCAGATCTCGGCTCCCCACATACTCTGTTTTCTGCACACAAAATAGAGGATTAATTTGCTAATCAGTGATTAATCAGTGCTAATCACTATATTTTGGTACAATTGAGGGTTCAATAATAAGTGCTAATCACTATATTTTGGTACAATTGAGGGTTCAAATTAACCATTAGTATCTGATACAGATCCCTATAACTTCAGATTACAATTCAGAGTTGGTTTGATACTCCAACCATTCCATACAAATTGGTTACCCTTGATTTAATGTAATTTCTGGTAAAATTATGCTGATAAATTTGTGGTAATCATCATTTTGCATTTAACCCTTGGTTAATGCTTGCAGATCACACTCAAATTCAAGATTATTCACAGCTAGAGTTGCATTTGGTAATGTGCATAAGAATGAATGCTATATGCATTATCTATTGGGCACATTATATCAGTGTGGGTACATAAAAGGCATGGATAAGATAAGCTCAAGTGACTTAATTACTCAAGCCCGTAACTAGAATTTAGGTGGTTCCAAGCAGCATGTGCCTCTAACACACATTGCAAATTTGGATTATCTATGGGTATAGGAGATCTACTAAAGGATGCCCCTCCATCTATCAGATCTTGGTCCATTGTGATGATCCCCATGATGGCCACATCTATATGCATAAAAACATAACATAAAAATATTAAAACATAGCTCACATAGAGAATAAATTACATAAAAAGATTCATGAATAAAAACATTACATAGATCACATAGAGCATACATAGCTCACATCTACATACATAGCTTACATAGAGCATGTGTATGCTCTATGCATACTCTAAGCATAAACATATGCATACATAGAGCAATGCATGCATAAACTCTCTGCATTATGCATGATGCGTAATGCAATAAGCTTTATGCATAGGCTATTAAGATAAAATGCTTAATGAATTAGGCATAATGCATAATGCATTAGGCCATCAATGCATTAAGCATAATCCATTAAGAATATGCTTAATACAATATGCATATGCTTAATGCATTAATACATTATCCTTAATGCATAATGCATTATGCATTAATGCATTAGGCATAATGCTTATGCATTACGCTTAATGCATTAATGTATAATGTATGTAATGCATTAAGCATAATGTATGCATGCTTAATGCATTAATGAATTAATTATAATGCATAGCATAATGTATTAATGCTTAATCCATAATGCATTTAGAATTAATATATTATGCTTAATGCATTATGTATAATGCATAATGCATTATGCATTAATTATGATAAATTAATGCATTAATTATGATAAATTAAGCGTAATGCATTAAGCATAAGCATAATTCATGGCATGATCCTTAATACATTAAGCATTAATGCATTAAGCATTAATTGATTATGCATAATGCATTATGCCTTAATGCCGAGCTGTAAGGTCCTCACCCTAGCTGTAAGGTCCTCACCCTAGCTGGGCCAAGAGGATCCTTTTGATAGGTAGCATAGTCCCCTTGTCTTCGATTGATGACACCTCAATCTCTCTAAAGTATGGGAATACAAGAAAATGGAGGGACCTAACCCTATCTCGCACATAGGAGACGTAGTCATTCTAACAATAATCTATTCCTTTGATTGAATGACACTCAATGTGCATGATCGAGGATGAAACAAGTTTGCACACTTGGTTCATAGAACCCAACACCTTTTCCCTCTTTTCCTTTCAAAGCTGGGTTGTTCCCTTAAAACAAGACTTGTTCAAGCCCTATTCTTACTATGGATTGTATTTAATAAATCTATTGTAAAGTTACCCGACTTATGAGCTCCACCCATCCATAGGATGGTGGCATTGGGGCATCCATCCACCCACTCACCTAATCATTTTTATTATCTAATGAGGTTCTACCACACTATAAAACATATAAAAACAGGTTCTTTAATTAAAGAATTTCCACAATGTTTCTTAAAATGGTCTTTGAAAACAATAATATTTACATTATATAGTTCTTACAGCAAAATATTCACAAAGAGACCCCAAAATCGGGTCAGTAGGCCAGATCTAGGATTCCATATGCATGTCCATAGACATATCCAAACCAATACCAAACCACTAATGATATAGAATTTGGTCTTCCAGCCTAAACGAGGTGGGCATACCTCAAGGACTATACTCCCTCGTGCGTCGAGACCTGGCAAGGGCCAAGCCGGCTATCACCCCCTTAGGTCCTATCCTCAGAGGGGACGTTTACTCATGAGGTGGGCTAATTCACCGCACTAGCATGGGCCCGTAGAACTAGGCATCATCCACATTTACATGTCCACCCTTGCGGGGTGGAAATCTGATTCCCAGTGGCATAGGAGGGGATTACCCAGGGCTTACCTACTGCCTTTTCCTACTCACTACACAAGCAAGAGTGGAGTAGGGAAGTAGATGTACCTACAGATTAGCAATGAAACTAGCAAACATATACATTGAAATCAGGAAAACATTCTTTTCTTTTCAATAATTCATTGAGCAAAAATAAAACATCATCGGACACAACGATGATCTTCTTAGCTACAATCCTTGTCAACAAAAAAAACACCATAAAGTATTCCAGAGTAAGATTACTTACTCACAATTTGCTAACTAGTCTTACTTAAGGATACTTAAGGGCATATATGGGAAATTCTCCATATTGGAGCCTTAATCCTTTTGTCTTATTAACTTAAAAGATAGGTGCAATGCTTCTACAGTGTTACTTGTAGTCATTATAGGTTTAAGTGATAGGGCCATAATCTTGCGAAGCCTAAGAATATTAACTTTATGACCTAAAAGAAGAAGTTGCTCATATTTAAGAGAATTAAAGATATGGCCAACCTGGTTGTCATTTGCATGAGGATTCGTTTATGGAAGGGGTGAAGTTGCTTGCGTGGATGTGTGCTTCCTCTTTTTCACCTTGAATGATATGCAGTTCTTTAATTCGATGACATTTTCAGTGCCATAGTAAGGACTTTATTAACAAAAAATAGAAAGAGAGGGGTGGATATGAAATGCTAGAGATCACTAGGAGAGAGAGAGGATTCTAATAGTCCACACGGATTTGGAAAGGGACACTGTTTGGGCTTTCAAAAGCTTGTCTTAAATCTTAAAGAGAGAAAGCTTAAGATCACCTTTAAGTCTATTCACATGGGGGGGCTTTTGAAGATGGTGTCCTTAGCGAGAGGCCTCACAAGAGAGAGTGAGGCTTTGGTATGTCTAGCCATGGCTGGAGAGGCTAAGAGGGTGACTTTAAGTCTATTCACATGGGAGGGAAGAGTGTAGGACATGTCCCTAGAGGTAGATCCTAGCCTCTATGTGAGTGCTTACCTCTTAGAGAAGAGGGGGAGGGGAGGGGGTTTATATAGGTTCAGGGAGGGGGTGCATTCACATTGAGGGAGTGCCATCAGGGGGCCAAGTGTGTCTGAGTGGGGGTGCCATGTGGGCTAGCTGCATGGATAGTAGGTGTGTCGGGGAGAGAGCACCACCTATCAACAAAGGAGGTGTCTAGAGGGTCTGTATGTAGGGGGAAGAGGTGGTAGGGGGAGAGGGTCTGTATGTAGGGGGAAGAGGTGACAGGGGGAGAGGGTACGTGCACCACCTATCCAGGAAGGGTCTAGAGGGCGGGGCTAGAGATGGAAAGGGGTACGTGGGGGGAAGATGGCAGGCATTATACGGGCAGGTTGGCGGGTGACACCCATGAATCCAGGGTGCTGGCGGGTGATGCCCATGGATACGTGCATGCATAATTTGGTGAGAAATGAGTTCTTGGGTGTTCATGGAAGGTGTTCGTATAGGCATCGTATGTTACTCAAATGGGGGTCATCAGGATTTTTTGGGAAATTATTTGAGACTGTGTCAAGATCCCATGGGCGCTTTCTGTCCATCGTTTAGACATCTAGAATGTTGCTAATTTTGGTTTGAAGCCGCTACATTTCAAAACTTCACGGTCGATTCAGGCCACTTCGGTCACTCGTTTCAATCCCAGAAAACGCCATACTCAAGGTATTGTTGTGCTTAAGATTTCAAATTTGAATTTAGCTTTCTCATTTTTTGAGTAGAAAGTGCTTTATTTACAATCACCTCAAAATAGTCACCTCTCACAGCTTAAAAATATGTCAACTAAATGCAACCATAATGAACTAGTTGAACTATACTTGCAAAGTATACGCCATATTCTGCTAAATGTACTATATTTACAATGCGTATGTTACATCCTTCCCTCCTTTAAAAAATCAAAATGTCCTCATCTCTCGACATAAACTCTGGGTAATCTTTATGAGTGATGATGTTGGCATGGAGGGTGGCTTGCTCTCATTCTTGCATCTTTAAAGTCGGTTCACCAATCATGGCACAAGTGCGAGCAACTAGTCCATGGCCTTTTCCATGTCCATCACCACCACTTCATCTTGCTTAGTGTTTGGGGGCTCCATGGCCTTGGTTTACTTGGCTACCTTATGGAATAGCACTAGGATTAAAAGAGGGTCTTGCAAGTTTGGGGGCTCCATGGCCTTGGTTTACTTGGCTACCTTATGGAATAGCACTAGGATTAAAAGAGGGTCTTGCAAGTTTGGGGCATTCAACTCTAAAGTGGTCAACTTCATTACAATAAAAACACCTTTGGTTTCCACAGGGCTCCATGGTAGAAATATCATAAGTGTGGGGGACAAATTTGTTGGGGTGCTAAGCAAAAGTGTTATTGTGAGGGTTTGGCTTGAAATACCTTTGGAAGCATTCCCCTAGGCTAGACTCAGGATGGAATCTCTTCTTGACTTGACTACTCTTTACTTCTTTTACCAATGGCTTGGCTTGGATAAGAGCGTCTTGCAAAGTGGTCGGTTTCATTGCTTCAAGGGTGAGATTATAGGGACTTATTCAACCCTTGGCATAAAAGAGCCACATGTTGGATGGTTGTCATAGGTGGAGCATACTTGCAAAGTGTGACAAATTTTGAGTAGTACTCTTCTATAGTTAAGCTGTGAGACCCCCACCCCCTCCGAGGGTGCTGGCAGCGGAAGCGGCGTCAGCCTCTCACGTAGGGCAGGGATCCACACTCGGGGCCTCGCCCACGGATATCTAGACAAGAGACTAGCCCGGCGGTTCCTCCAAAACCGAACCCGAAAAAACTTCCCTCGCCTGAAAGGCACGGGCTATTCCACCAAGAAAATCATTTAACGGGAGAATTGATCAATGAGTCAAAGTCTTAATAACTAACCAAATTGATCCGACTGAACCCGAAAGTCACCTGGTTAGATCAAGGAAGAGACTTGCACTTGGTCCATAGAATCACTGGTTTTTTCCTCCTTTAGCGAGGCACAGCCCGCCCGCTGATTCCCTCCCATAGAACAAGGGTCTTCCTAAGACTTATTCGAACTAACGTAACTTAATCGTAACTATTTGTATCGCAGAAATCCCCTGATCCAGCCTAACCCCAACCGGCCCATGGGTGATCCAGCCTAACCCCAACTGCCCAACCACTGTATTGGTGGGATTCCTTTATAAAAATTTGGTTCTTTTTTGCCCGGGTACCGAGGAAAAGAGTTCCCAAGCCCCCTCGTCGACGTTTCAAGCAAAATTCAAGGTAGTCATACCACTTACACACCTAATATGAAATTGCCATTTAAACAGATTCGACTATCTTTAAAACAATCTTTCAATGAAATCATAGTATTACTGATCATAATCCTCCAAAATATTGAGTCTATTGTTTTACAAAATATATCATCCGGACTCTCCGTTGAAGACCAGCTGGTCAACCAACGAGATCCAATATCAAAATTCCATTCACAGAAGTCATTCTTTCGGTTCATCCGTATCTTCCTCGACGTACGATGGGTGTCCTAGTAACCGTGAGCCCGTGCATCACTTGGTGAGAACCCTCTAAGATCCTACTTAGGTGTCCTAGCACTTCACTCAGGGATTGCTTCGTCGATCCTTGCCTATCATACCGGAAGTGCACCATTTTAACCATACCGAGGCTCGTTTAAGACCTCAGCCGGCTTTGCCGTGAGCGACGTCCCTCGACGACTCCCCGACTGCCAGCTGTTGCAAAATGAGTCTCTTCTTAGTTAAACACATACCAAATGCTTTCTCCAACATTCTGGCACGTAAAACAGTCCTTTAAAAGAAAACAGAGGTTCTATGCAAGTAGAATTCCCGGTTCCAGATTGGTTCCACAAAACCCTTTTCCCGTAATCCAGATTTTCTTCATGAGAATCATTGATCTCTCATGAGGGTAATCTACCCATCATTTGATTGAATTTACAACTAGATTCTTGGTGATTTCGGTTAAGGGAAAACTATGTTAATTCAACGGTAGTCTATTCTTTGTGTCAAGAATTGGAATTGGTCACACGAGGTTTTTGCTTGATTGAGATTCGAGAGATAAGTTTACTGGTTACCATTCTCACAGTTGTGGTCTAACCAAAATTATTCGGTTTACTTCTAATTTTGATTCCTAAGGATTTTCTTCAGATAAACATCTACTAAACTTCTAACCGTAAAGGAAAATTCCAAATTTATGAATTTCATTCCATAATAGATTAAGAATTGGTTCTATATGAGAATATTGGGTTTTTATAAAAATACTCTTCTTCCATTGATCTAATTTTGAGTAAATATCAATTTGGTTATTTATCCACCTAAAATATCTAAGAATATTCTTTCTACCAATTTAATTATCAACCCTAAGTTTCTAGGTGGAATTATGGTGAAAATTCCTCTTTTGTCCACCAAAATTAAATTTGAACCTTTCTCTACTTAAAATATCATAAAAATTCTTCTTTTAATTAAATACAAATATCCATTTTTTTAATATGCTTAAAATCCCTCTTTTTGCATTTAAATGATTGAATTCCAAATGTCATGGGAATTCCTTTTTTATCATTTAAAATTTCTTATGCATAAAATAAATTTATCTAAAATTTCTCTTTTTTAAATTAAATAAAAATATCTATTATTTTAAGTATGCAAAAAATTCCTCTTTTACTATTTAATTACTTAGATCTCAATTATCATGGGAATTCCTCTTTTTGCATAAAAAAATTTACCAAAAATTTCTCTTTTCTTTTAATTAAATATTTATACATAAATATGAAAATTTATTTCATATGAATATGATGAAAATCATTCTTTTTGCATAGGATGTCCAATCCTAGAATATGGTAGGAAGTCCTGTTTTAGCATTATGCATAAAAATAAGATATGTATTATTTTATAAAAAATTTACCATAGCTTCACTCCTATTACTGATAATTTTTATTTTTTTTCTTAAAAGAATAAAACATTGTAATGCAAATATGATAGAAGATCTATTCTTAAGCTTAAATCTAAACTATGAATTTAAATCATAATTTTAACCATAATCATAAACTTAATTATGATTATTCTACTAGATTAAGCTATTTCCATTATTCCTCTTTTCCCAAATTATTAGGATTATCTCTTTCCCATTAGAATCAATTAAAGTAGTTTTTAACTACTTATAAATAATCTAAAAGAATTAACCATTATTTTCTTAACATAAAAGCATAAAAATACCATTTTCTTATTTTCTATCTTAACAAGCTTAGAGTTTGGTTTTGAAATAAGAATTTATCAATGAGAAGCATTCTTTTGCTAAAGAATTAGCCATATGAATGACTATTCTTTTTGAGAGAGAGAGATATACATAAGAAAGCATTCTAATTAAGCATAAAGATTAACTTTTTTTTATTACACAATAAAATTCTTAGGGAAAGCTTTATTTGAATTTAAAACAATCAATTAGAAAACTTCTCAAGCTTGAGAGGAGTTGATAAGAGAAGTCATTTGAGAAAATTTAACAAAAAGCCATAAAATTTATTCTTACCTCTCAAGGATTAGCTTGCTTCTTTTTCTAGAAGTGAAGCCCCCAACCAATCAATTGGTTTAGCAAGTGGCGAAGAGAGCTCCAAGAGTTGTTGAAGAGAGAGAGAGAAGCTCCAAGCTCCCCAAAAGTAGAGGATTTTTAAGGGATAATAGAAAATATGATTATTTTAATAAACCTTAATTGGACCATAATCCAAAAATTTATGAAAATCTAGACCCTTAGGCTAAGGTCCCTTATATCATTTTTAATTGATTCCTAATGCACCTTGAAGAATTTATTTTGAACTTCTGTTTCAGGGAAATATATTTTAGATATTAGGATAATTTTTATATCTAAAAATATCTCAATATTGAATTACCTCTCTCTAGAATTTTTCTTCTCTCTAGGCAAAAACAAAGAAAAATAATATTTTCTTGTATTGTGAAATAGGGAAGATTATAGAGGATTGAAGTAAAAGCTTATTTATTATTCAGGCTGAGGAGGAATCTTACATCCTCTCCCACTTGAAAAACGTGAGATGTCCTCATCTTGCAAGGTGGGGGTAATCTTTTGCCAACTCTTCTTCTTTCTCCAAGTGGCATCTTCTAGAGGGAAGAACTTTCACTTGACTAAAAACTCTCAGAGGACTCTCCTCTTGAGAACCTGAACGACAAGGGTTTCTTCAGGTTGGAGTACCATCTAGCCTTGAGTCGGAGAAATCAATTGTTCATCATCAAGCACGTGACTCGGGCTGGGTACATATTTCTTAAGCAAACTGACATGGAATACATTATGTACCTTGAGATGGGGAGGCAGAAGAAGTTTATAAGCTAGATCGCCTACTAGAGCCATATAGTGTGATTTCTCGAGTTCTTGTGTGTTCCAAATGCTAGGATCTCCGTACTTGTTGATAAAGTAAGGCAAGTGGTTGTAGAGAATATGCTGCATAAGAAAACATACAATGTAAGTTAGTATCGAGGGCTAGGAAACAACAGTAAGCTAGAAACATACCATGTAGTGTGTAATGTTGGTGTCAGTCCAAGCAGCTTTGAATGCTTTTTTAAACGCTTGTAAGTTGTCTTGAAAGCTCTTTTTGTCTTGCTGGGAGTAGTTGACTTTCTCACACATTTGGAACAGAGTATCAATTGAACGCCAAACATTTGCTTTGACATTCCTTGAAGCACCTTCATGGTCTTTCACTGCATTATGAAGCTCTTTCCACTGTTGGTATTCGATTTGACTTGTATAGGTTGTTGTATATTTCTTTTCTAACTTTGTAGGTTTGTGTTGCTGATTATTCATTGGCTTGGAAAGAAATCTTCTTGCCTTAACACCTCCAATGGAGGGCTTCATTGGAACTTCCGTTTCATTTGATGACTTTTTAGTGTCCTTTAGAATCTAGACATTACCTCCATGTAGTCCAATTTATGATAGCACCTTCTCCAATGCATGGATGTCTTCTTTCCTCTCTACTACATTCGTGATCTTCCAAGTAAAGCCAATGTGGAGATATACTAGTTTCTCTCTATGATACGACACAAAGCATGAAGCGTGCATATATGCACATTGGAAAGAGGAATCTCAAACACTAGTTTAAATTTCTCTTCCAAAATTTGTCTGTTCGGTGGTCGTCTTCTCCACCACTTTAGAGACCATCACCCTTGCAGAGTCCATGCAGCAGTAAAGGCATGGAGACTTTGCATTGGCCCCTTTGCTACAATTAAATAAGCACTTGAGAGTCTTCAAGTCACCCACCAGATGCCATTGGACTTGAAATTCCCCCCTTTTCTCTACATGGACCGTCCAATGATTGTGTCTTTTTTTCTATATTTGCGGAGGTCACTTCTTAGTTTATTGATTTGACATTCTTGTTCTTCCAATCTAACTTTGTGTGTCTTGCATTCACCAGAAAAGCCAAGAAGCTCATTTGTTAAGTGTTGTGAATAATGCCTCTCTTTCTTGCATGTAAGAAATTGACTTGCAATATCCTAGTAGGCCTGTGGGTGGTGCCATCACCTCCAAAACATAAGAGAGTTGTGGGATTTGAAAAGGGAGGATGTGAAGTAGTACGGGGGTCAATAGGATAGATGGAGCCATCACACCAAAGGTCTATGTGTTGCTTTCCCAACAACCTCATATGATCTCTAACATCTGATGAGAGCAATAGTTGTCCACTACTGCATTTTTGAATGGGCGCATACGTAATATCTAGATCAATGTGTAGATGGTACTTTCTCTTAATGCTTTCATGATTGATTAGACTCTTCAATAGAATGAGTGTGTACATGGTTGTTCTCTATTGGAGTGTTCTAGGAATGAGTAAGTATATTATATGATGCAGAGTGAAAGAATATGACTAGCTATGGTGAGAGAAGGCTTGTATTTGTCTTTTGAAATTGGAGATGAAGGTTCTAATTCCCTCCAAACTGTCTTCCTCCCTGTAATAATATCCTCTTGAACTAACTTTATTCTTGTAGTTTTGAATGTATCATTTCAAATAAGGTTCCAACAAACTTTAAGACGGCTGCCTAGGAGAAAATTTACCTCTCTGGCTCAGAGACTACACTTTTATGACTTTTACATTCTCTTTATTTTATTATTTCAAGATTTTTTCTAGAGAGAGAAAATAAGAATCGACCATTTTTTTACAAGGCCCTACGAATGACCTCCAAAATGTCCTAATGTGAGCAAAATAGGGTGTGCTAGTATTTTTTTGACTAATATCTCTTGGGAGAGGCTAGCTTGCAATAATCCAATGCACACTAGTAACATAATGGTGTTGATATTTTTTTGATCAGCTTGCAATAATCCAATGCACACTAGTAACACAATGGTATTGATATCATGGTGATATGCTAATGCTAATGGTGTCTCATAGATTGGCAGAGCTAATATGTTTATGTTGAGGGTTCTCATTTTGAAGGGCACTTACATCATCATAGGATAAAAAACCTTTGGTGGGTGGCCATTTTTTCCCTCTTCATATATGAGGACATGGACAAGGTGCCTAGTATATGGGCCATATGGGAATTCATTTTTTCAATAAAGAAAAGCTTAAGCAAAGCCTTAGCATTAAGCTTTTGAAAAAGAAAAGATAAAGTAGAAGAAGGCACAACCGGCACAGGAGGAAGCTCAGGGAAGAGGAGGAGATCGTTGGATTTATAAGAGCCGCCTCTTATATTTTAGAGCATATGTATTGTGAGAGAGTTCTCTTGTGTGCTACTGAGGCTATTTGTAGTAATTGTAGAGAATAGATGGGCATTGCAAACATGCCCTTGTGTGAGGCACCAGGGTTCTTTTTTTTTCATACTATGAGCGCATGAGTTAGAGTTCTCTGTAAAAATCTCTGAGACTACAATGTGCACTAGAGATCTTGTGTGTGGTAGTTTCATGATAATTGTTGAGAGAGAGTGTATTTGAAAGATCTTCTTTATGTTTTTTGAAAAACACCAAGAGGCTTGTTTGTGTGGTTTTTTTTAAATTGCTTCAGCTTTCAATTGTTGTTTGAGAATCTCTCTCACTTCAGAGAATTTCCTTCAGTATAGCTTTCAATTGTTGTTTGAGAATCTCTCTCACTTTGAGAGAATTTCATACATACTGAAGGAAGGGACCAGTGGTCTAGAAAAGGTTCTTGTTTATATTTGGAAAATATTGGATGTGGTTGTGTAGATCACAATGTTCTTGTGTGAGTATCTCTCTCATATTTGAGAGTTTCATATATATCTTGAAGGAACAAACTAGAGAAGCTACCAGCATCTTCTCACATGTGTTGTGAAGTATGGGCTATTGTTGCTAATCTCTCTTATCATTAAAATTTCAAGATTTTTTTATGAAGAAAGCTGCTAGGTGTGCTGGTACACTTGAAAGATTTCAGTTATTATCAAAAGAATCTCTCATGTATCATTCAGAGATACATATATTTTTTGAAGGAGTTTTGTGCTACCACTATATAACCATTTTCCAGGGCAATGTTGTGTATGTGTTGTATCTTCTTCAATACAATTGGGGTCCAGTTAACTTAAGTAATTGGTGTTTTAAATCTTGCAAATACATGGTCAAGAGAAGGAAGGCATGTTAGAGAGGATATTATTGTTGTTCCAGTTTTTTATAACATCGTGGGCACTTTCTGTTAGTTGTTTGGACGTCCAAAATGCTACTAATTTTGGTTTGAAGCCACGAGATTTTGAAACTTTGTGGGTCAATTTAGGCCACTTCTGTTATTCGTTTTCAATGCCGAAAAAAGCTTTAATTGGGTTATTGTCGTGTTTAATATTTCAAATTTGAATTTAGTTTTCTCATTTTCTTGAATAGAAAGTGCAGGGATAAAAAATAATAACTAAATGCAACCATAATGTACTTGTCTGGTTCTACCAATTCTAGTGGTTGGGCAGTGGCTAACCCATGGGCCGAATGGGGTTAGGCTGGAATCAAAAGAGTTTTAATAATATAATTGAATAATAGGAATACGCTTAGAACTCGAGTAGTTAAATAAAAGCTTGAAGACTTCTCAAATGAATAGATCAATGGTTGTGCCTGATTCAGTTAGGAAAAAAGCGTTGATTTCTTCAAGTTAAGTCTGTTATAGTTTTCCTTCTATCTGGTTTAATCAGATGAAGGTTAGTTTAGTCTCTTGACCCCGTTAGAAAATTCGTTTAAGAAATTTAAAAAGGTGGAATCATCCCCGTTTTTCGAGCAAGGAAAATTTTACCAGTTTCGGTTTCGGAATGACCACCAGATTAGTCTTGTGCCCAGACATTCGAGGGCGAGGCCCCGAGTGGGAAACCCTGCCCCGCGCAAGAGGAACCTACTTCCATTGCTACCAACCAGGAATCCGGTGCGTAGAGGGGGCAGTGGGATCTCACATTGAGTCACCCCATCAAGGACAAGATAATAAATTAGTAGATTAATGGTATTGGGTTAACCATAACCTTCCCCCTCCCCTCTTGACCATTATGTTGGATGAGGGAGAAGATGCTCTACACACTCACACAGACACAATCGAATTGAGCTCAAAGAATGAGAGTAAGAGACTAGAAGTAAAGCTGAAAAGTACTCGACAATAATGACAAGGAATGAATGGAGTACAAGAGTACAAATAGCCCTAGATCTAGTGAACACACAAAAAACCTTTAGCACAAGGTAAAAAGTGCCCATGTGTAGGGCTATTCACGCCAGGGAATTCTAGGCTAACACACCCTTGAAGTGAATGGTGCGAACATGTAGAGAGTGTAGCAGAAAGTGGATATACTTCTATCTGTGCTCATGAAATTTAGTGCTCGGGGACTGTATTATGTAGCTTTGGTGATTCAATTCTCGTGAATATTTAATTAGATGCATGTAAACCTTGTCAAAATTAAGATTTTGATGATTTTGAGGTAGTTATGTATAGAAGCTTTAATGATCCAGTTGTTGCCAAAAAGAATTTCGCACCTGTGTGAGGGTTTGTTAAAAAAAAATGTCCTTACTGATCGTGCTAATTCCCTTTTCAACTCGATATTGTTAAAAAAATGCAGAGAAAAATTGCTTTGCAAATGAGAAAATTAATCCTAAATTGGGGATTCTAATTAATACATCGGCACATGGAGACACTTAATTAGTGAATAACAGTAGTAGAAATGATGCACAAAGAAGAAGAAGACGACTTAAAAGAATCTCAATACTTTGAGTCAAATTTATACATACATCCGATTTTGTTCTGTTTATGATTGCAACATATATTGTGTAATCATACACCATACTTTTTACAGTTAATTTACATTGGGAGGAAGTGGGATTCATGAGGAGGTGGTCTTCATCTTCTTCAGTGGCCTTCCTTCTCCTTCATCTTCTTCTTGAACCTCATCTATTGGGAGATCTATTCTTGGCAGTTGCACCTCTGGAGGCAATAGTTCTAGAGGAACATGTCGGCTTTTTCTTGTCCTCGTTAGATATCTTTTGCCATAAGGAGGCAATGAGTTTGGTTCATTAAATCCTGCCGCAAGAGCCTTGGCTGTGTGTATGACGTAGTAGGGGCGACGTAGTAGGGGCATCTTAGCGCTTGACACCCATGCCCCCGACAACCAAACACCCGCAAAGCAAACCGTTTCTCCACCAGCACCACTTCTCAACATTTAATGGCACATCATATCCACCACAAAACCTAGAGAGTACTTTCAATGCAAATAAAGAAAATTTCTCATTGTATTTTGAGAATTCTTTATGAAATATAATGATTTGCACATCAAAATTGTAAGCACCATGATTTAAATCAACTTCGTATCAATTATAAGGAAGTGTCATAAAATGTACACACCTTTTGATGATTCAAATGTCTTATATATTCAGCGAGACCAGCATCCTTTCGATGACTTGTTGGTTTTGAACTGCTAGCACCGGATGATCTTGAGTCTTATGCTCTCTTTAGGAAATCATCATCATATACAAAAACTTGCAAGCAATGTAATACATTTAATCGACAGAATACACGTAAAACAAATACTAATTGCTTAAGAAGTTTTTAGTGCTGTTACCTATTGATTTTCATCACCTTCAAGCATTTTTCTAGTCCAAAAAGGGATCGTAGATTTACTGTCTTCATGTATTGTAGTTGTTATATATTTGCCCATATTTGCTAAACCAGGATGGTCTACAATTATTGCAGCCTCCTCCTTGGAAGGCAATTGGCTTTCATATGCCTTAGTTTCATTGAACATGTCCCTTAATATATCCTTCCCGGCGGGGATACTCAAAGTCCTGGACTGTAGAATCAATTAGGAGGTGTTTGTCAACTCCTTCCTCTACCCACCCCATGTCTGCTTCACTATAATTTGCTAAAGAAGCCAAGCAATAGTCTTCATGAATATTAAAATGATGCATATTAATGTCTGTCCACTAATACATAATCACACTTCTCTGCCATAGAAAAGCTAGTCCCCCTGTTCGTTCTCATTACGTGGACTGGCTTCCAATGGGATTATGCTCATGGGTGCTGCTGCATTGACAGCTACAAGGGATGTACTAGTGGGAAACGTTTCCTTTTCGGCCTCTGCCCTCTCCTCTGGTGGATTAATAGTAGCCACCTCTTCTTCAACTACATCATCCTCGATTAGCACTTGACTGCTTGGTAAATCCGTTGTCTAGGGCTCAGAGTTTTCAGTAAGGAGATGCAGAAAACAAAGAAATCCATAACTGTATTGGAGAAGGACAGTTCTTCGAGTGTAATGGGCATTTCTCCTCTACTCTACTATTGTGTGCCTGGGGATCTTTTCAAGACATCGGTTGAGCCTTCTTTTCATGACTTTGTTTGTTGCAAAATCAAATGGATGAACATATCGTTCACCAAAGGACTACACGATGTTGCTAGAAATTATCTGTTCATATTCCTGCTCTTGGTCACTGAGAAAAATCATAGAAATCTTGATAATGTTCTCAAAAAAAGGAAATTCTACATTGAACATTACAGATAATTCAGGAGCATGGTGGTGGGCATGTGCATTGTATAGGATTATATACAGCTTTTCTGCACAAGACTCTTCTGCCTCGTCACCAGATTCCAAGAGAATGTCCAACTGAGGAGCTGACATGCCTAAAGAAAAATTTCAGTCAATTAGGAAGAGCACACTTAATATACAAGGGGTCAGTACCAAGCAATAAGAGGCTTAGGTGATGCATGCGAGAACCTTGTCGCTTAGTACTCACCATAAATCAAAAGGATATAAAAGGGGTCAATATCAAGTGATTAGGGGCTAGTACGATGCTTGTGAGCTACCTAGTGCTTGGTACTAACCCCTTCTATATATAAAAGGATAGACATGGGGGTAAACATGAGGCCATATGGATTATGGGGTCAATACCAAGAGATAGGGGGATTACGCGATGTCTGCGCCCCTTACCACTTTGTACTGACATAGATAACAAAATGGAAGTTCCCAAAAACAAAAGAGGGTCAGTATCAAGCGATTAGAGGATTACACGATGCCTACGAGTTCCCTACCGCTTGGTACTAACCTCTTCTATATAAAAGGATAGACATGGGGGGATACACGAGGCCATATGGATCATGTGGTCAATAAAAAGTGATAGGGGGATTGCATAATGTCCACGAGCCCCTTCATGCTTCGCACTGACCCAGATAACAAAATGGAAGATCCCAACAGAAAAAAAAATAGGGTCAATATCAAGCGAGTAGGGCCTTACATGATGCCTGCAAGTTCCCTACCACTTGGTACTGACTCCTTCTGTACAAAAGGTTAGACATGCAAGAAAACACAAGGCCATATGGATCGTGGGGTCAGTACCAAGAAATAGGGGGATCACACGATGTCCGTAAGCCCCTTACCACTTCGTACTGACCCATATAACAAAATGGAAGATCCCAAAAGAGAAAAACAAAAGAGGGTCAGTATCAAGTGATTAGGGGCTTACGCGATGCCTGTGAGTTTCCTACTGCTTGGTACTTACCCCTTATGTACAAAAGGATAGACATGGGGGCAAACACGAGGCTGTATGGATCATGGGATCATTACCAAACGGTAGGGGGATTACACGATGTCCCGCGAGCCCCCGCTTTGTAATAATGACCTAGATAACAAGATTAAAGTAAAGGGGGTTAGTAAGAAAAAGCTTTAAGGCACTACAAGGATATCTGCTTTGGCGATGGTGATGATGATGATGGCGCGGCAGGGGAGCTCGACACCACGGCAATGGCAAGGCACAAGTTAGACGATGGCGATGGTGATGCAGAGGGACGGCACGAAGGGTACAGAGCTCGACACCAAGGGTTTCGAAAGAGTTTAGGATGGGTAGAAAGCTCGATGTTCCCCAAGGCGATTCGGGCCGTTGTAGACCCACGTGGTTGTCTTAGCACCACATGTGTGGTGTGTCCTATTCATAAGTGGCATTATAAGGTATCACACATTTATAAACCATTTTCCCCTTCATATATAAGGCCACAAAAAAATTTAAGGGTGAATTTTTCAATATCCCCTTGTAATGCCTACAAAAGAATGGCATAATAGAATTAACCCTTCAAATTAAAGTTTCATCCCATGCCTTCAAATAATAACTTTTAGGGTAATGTTGCATTAAGGTTCTGCAACAAGCGATAGGAGGCTCATTGGCATCCTACTGGCCCATATCGCTTGGTACCGAACCCCCTTAGGGTGATGTTGCTCACGGGGTCAATACCAAGCGGCACAAGTGTCATTGTTGGCATCCTTAATACTGATCCCTGTTGAGATTATTTTTCTCAAGGGGAGTCAGTACCGCATGATAGGAGGCTAGTGAGCATCGTGATGGCCCCATATCGCTTGGTACTGACTCCCCTTGAGATTGTTGCTCACGGGGTCAATACCAAGTGGCACGAGCCTCGTTGGCATCCTTCATGCCCCATATCGCTTGGTACTAACCCCCTTTTGTGGTCAATTTTCTCATGAGGGTCAGTACCAAGCGACTAGAGTCTCATTTACGTGCACCATTTTGCTTGGTACTGCTCCCCTAGTGGTAACATAGATTACAGGGTCACTACCAAGTGATAGGTGGATCGTGGTCATCGCACTGGCCCCTTATCGCTTTGGTACTAACTTCCCTTGGGACACGTTGCTCTCACGAGGTTAGAACCAAGAGACAAGAGTCTTGTTGGCGTCCTTTAGGCCCCATTTTACTTGGTATTGACCCCTTGGCGATCGTTTTGCTCATCGGGTCAATACCAATCGATATGAGGTTTGTTGGCATGCTGTTGGCCCCATGTCGTGAGGCATTGATAACCTTTTTCAGTACTTTTGCTCATGGGGTCACTACCAAGCCATATACGGCTTGTGACATCCTGGTACTGCATGCCCCATTTCGCTTGGTACTAACCCCTCGTGTCATGTTTCTCACGGGGTCAGTACCAAACGATATAAGGCTTGTTGGTATCCTACTGGCCTCATATCGCTTGGTACTGACTCCCCTTCGGGTCATGTTGCTCACGGATTGTACTATAAGATCTTGTTAGCGTGGGTCAGTACCAAGCAATTAGTTGTTGCGAGTGGGCATCCCGCTTGTCCGTTTTCGCTTGGTACTTACTCTCCCAACAATTTTTTGGTTGTGATCTAACTGAGTTTATTTATTAGATGGCGCGTACCAAGCAAACTGCTTGAAGGGTAGATATAAGCGAAAGGCCTACGGAGTCGTTCAGGTGCAAGGTAGGAGGAGAAGATATCAAGTCCACATGGTAGTTTTGTGAGACCTTTGACAGATTGAGCGACATGTGCAACCTGCAGTAGCCAGGCTACGATTTCAGAGGCTTGTGCATGAAATATGTGAACACTGGAGTATTGGCATACGATGGCAAATAGCTGCAGTTTCGTGTCTTCGGGAAATTACTGAAAGACTAGCTCATAGAGTTTTTTGAAGATGCATATTTCCTCTCGCTGCCCATGCCCATAGGCTTACAATAATGCATAGGGATTTCGATACACTCCGTAGATTAAGGTACAGATATGACACACTCTTAGCACTTATCACAGTGGCATCTGGTGCATGTGTTCGCTAGATGCTGACAAACTAAAATGCCACCTCTGAACCCTTGTCTGGAGTTAGAGGAATATGGACTGCAGCCACCACTAGTGCAGAAGCCTCTTGTGTGTTCTAGGTCGCAGCCTTTTCTAGGTTCTGGTTGCTGCTCCAATCCACATCTCCGCAAACCACAACAATGCACCATATGCATAGCACACCATAATCAAAGTAAGCATCGGCATTCGGTGTGCTATATTCGACCTCGACCGCATCAGCACTCAATGCCTCGCTATATAGAGCCGCCACACACTTGGAAACTGCATCGCAGAGAAGGCACCATTGTTTTACGTCTTGCTACACCAGCCGCTCCATATTTTCCCAAGCACACACATGGGCTGTTGCCTTCTTTACCCATAGGCTTGCACACCCTTGTATGCACACAGATATGCATGCTTGCTGCCTCGGGTTCTTACAGTACATCATTGCAACCAGTGTGTGACCGCTTGCAAAGGCTCTGCAAACATGGGCCTAAATGGTAGCATCAAGACATTCGCTTCTTCACCATCACCAAAAAAGGCAGGTGCAATTCAACTTCGTGGTCGCCATGTGTAGAGGGTAAAGAAACCCTCTACAAGACTATGCTCTTACACAAATATAAAGATGAAGATAGAGAGAAAGACACAAGAAGCATACACAGAGCCATACATCCCAAGCCATAAATGTATTAAGAAACTGAATACCCATTGATAATACAATGAAAGAGCCCCTTATTTTATAGGACTTGTGCACACCTCTCTTCATATCCCATAAGTGACACTCGTGCATGCCCCTTCACTTCTCCCCATGATAGCCTAAGGTTCAATTACCCTTAATATTACTCATGGCACATTCCCGCATATGCTTGCGGTGTACGGCCATAGCCGTAACAGTATGATTGGGAGTCCTATGTGGCAAGAGTAATGGAGAAATTGGGATTTGGCCCCGAGATTTCTTTTTGCTTATACACTTTGTTCTTGGGGGGATACTCTAGTCTTCTTTTAAATAGTAGAATAGTTGGGGGTTTTGAAATCCGAAGATTTGTTGGACGAGGATGCCTTTTAGCCCCTCTTCTGTTTGCTATTGCCTCCCATCCCTTATTGTTGCTTTAGAAGAGGCTTGTGAGAAAGGTTGGGTTACTGGTCTGAAGTTCAAATATGGGGAGCAATTGATCATCCAATGTTCTGATGATGACTCCTTGCTTTTTCTTAGAGCTAATGGGGATAACATGAGACAGGCTTTATCTATTGTCCAAGATTTTGCTGATGCCTCTAAGTCCAAGTGTAATATCTAGAAAACGAAAATGATTAGCCTAACAGAGGATAGTGACTTTGATATTCATAGATGGGGGTGTGAGGTGATTAGGAGGGGCCAGGTTGTCAGACATCTAGGGGTACCTTTTGGTGTGGATGTGACTAATAAACAACTCTCTGAGTGGGCCATTCAAAGATTACTGGTGAAACTCAAAAAGTGGGAAGGTGTGAGAGTCCCTTTTCATGATAGACTTGCTATCTACAACACAATTTTGAATGCTTATATCATGTTGTTAGCTCCAGTGGTCAACTTTGGAGGAAAAGCTCAATGGAAGAGGATTATGAGGCCCATAAGGGACTTCCTTTGGAGAAATAAAGGCAATACAAAGAGGGTACCTACTTGGTTAGCATGGGATAAAACAAGACTACCTAAGGCTGATGGGGGTTTGGGTATTCTGCATCTGCCTACTCACACTTCAGCCATGATTGCTTTACTCTTACCCAAATGTTTATCCCAAGAAGACTTCTCGGCTACAATGTTTAGAGAAATTGTTGAAGACTCCTCTGTATATCAAAGAGGGGTGTGGATGGGACTTAATTGGAGAAACAAATTGTTTTCCTCTGCTCTAGTCAAGATTACAAACTCCTCACTGTGTAGGTTCCTGTGTGGAAAATGGAAGGAGATGTTATATCTTCTACAATGGGATGGCTGTGCAAGAGTAACAGGTAATTCCTCTTGGAATTTGGTGGTCCCATTACTTTAACCCACCTTTAGCCTTAGATATCAATGTGGCGATGAATTTGACCAATAAAGGGCTAAGAATCTTGGTAGATTGCTGGGATCAGACCCTAGCTCTGGCTGGAAAGAGCTTGATCAGTTAGTCATTGAATTTGGATTAAAACCTAGAGAAAGAACTCGATCAATCAGATCTTGGGGGAGCTTCAAAAAGGTTGGGTATCCACTGCTTTGGATGACTTTAGCTAGCTCAAAGACTAGGGTTGGTTTAATGGGGTTAAGTTGCATAAAGGTTCAGCCAAAGTCTTGTACACAGAACTGAGAAAATCAAGTTTGAATGTGGTAAACTGCAACAAATCTTGGAAGGTAAAATGGAAACCTGGAACCTGGAGAAAGCGATGGAAGCTCATCTGGGAGTCCAACCTGCCCTTGAAGTTTCAGGCCTTTTTGTGGAGAGTATGTCTAGTAGTTTTACCCGCTGGTTCTAAGCTTCTACAAAAGAACTTTACCTTAGGCTGCTATCCAAAGTGCAGGACAGCCTTGGAGGATGGGAGACATCTTTTTTGGGGATGCCCAGCCATCAGGGGATTTTGGGTTAAGATAGAGAAATGGGTGGCTAGATCTTTGGGGTTCAAGGATTTTGGGGGGATTGGGTCTTGGGAAAGGGGATAGAACCTGATAAGGTTACTAACTAGTTATTTAACATCATCAGATATGGTTTCCTTTGGGAGATCTGGATTTCTAGAAATAACTTAGTGTTTTATAATGGCGGGGAAACTGGGTTGAATAGCATTGAAACTATGTATAAGTGTGTTTACCTCTGTGAATCTGTATACTTTGCTAACAAGATGAATGATGCTAGCACAGTCCAAGAAATTCCATCTCTATGCAATGGAATCAGATGACTTGCTTTACAGCAGACCTTGGTACATACTAGGAAGCCCTAACCAAAAACTTGTATGCAGGAATTCATTATCAAGGAGGTGAAGACCAGCCTGATCAATTAGTTTGAACCCAGGACCAAGAGGTGGTACCTTAAGGAGAAGCGCCTTGTATATACTTTTGTGGCATTTATAGAAAATCCATTGGGTACTAGACCTATGGTGAAGGTGTGGGCTGGTAAATGTGTTTTGGAAAAGCTTCCACCCAAAGGATTTACTATTGAACCTATGATGGTAGCTTGTATGCAACTTGGTTACTATGTATCTTGGAGTCAATCCTCCTTTGTATGGGAAGGTGAAAGATGGAACCTCCTTTGCAAACTACTGAACTCTAGTGAGAGAGACTTGGAATAGGTAGGGGCCCCAGGTAGGTGGTAAAAAGCTGGTGGATATCTTCGAATAATGAGAATGCCCAGTTGGGTTGCCTAAAGTTGTAAAAAGAAAACTAGATGTAATTATTGGCAGCGACTAATATATAATAAATATTCTCCCAAAAAAGAGAGTAGAAGAGAATCCCCAAAAATTTAGGTGAGACCCACATCTCAAACCAAAAGAAAAGGAAAAAAAGCACACGTGTGTTTTTGAATTAAACTTACGTTTTGACAATTTTACAATATTAGGCCCATTACACATACCCCACTGCCCATGTATGGGTGGGGGAGATTGCCTGCCCATGAATTATGGGGGTAGATACCCTCACCACATCAGCATGGGTATGGCGATGTGTAATGGGCCTTATCTTACCGTTCCAATAGAATCGACTCGTACTAGCCGAGATGGCACTTGCAAGTTGCTTGTGATAGAGGTCCCGACTCCCACGCCGTTGCTCCCCGGCTTTGACTTGGCCCGACAAGATGATATCATGAATGATGATAGCATCATAGCCCCCTCATGATCACGTCACGAGCGGTGACCAGGCCAGCCACCACACGGATCAAGTGTCCACGTGTGTACATGAGTGGAAGTTGCGGGCCTCTGGACTGGGTGTAGTCCTTGGTGGAAATTTTCCACACCCAACAAGATGACGTGCAGGTCAGGTTTCTTTGCTCCTGCACTTGTAAGGGTGGAATTTTCCATAAGATGACTTGGTCAGGTTTCTTTGCGGCCGACGAAATTATATAAGCTGTATAAGCTGGATAGTGCAGGTCATTGAACTGTTTTTCACTGCGATTGTTTAATCCAGCAGAGAAGTTATTGAAAACACCGTTAGGCAGCAAACCTCAATCTGATCCAATCAATAATACAGACCAAATCTTGCGGCCTGCCATCATGAGCTTGTACTCTCCAGTAGTGTTTACATCGACTGAATCATTAGATACTACCATGGAGGAGCTGCAGGCTCGTTTGATAGCTCCCAAGTGGGATGAATCCCCTCAAAAGGAGAGCCGCTCTTCCCACAGCAAGCACACCAATGAAGATCTTTTGCTGCTATTGATAGCGTCTGAGAAGGACTCGCATGTGGATAATCATGATCAGCAGCCAATAATTATTGCAGCTCCCGGAAGTACCCCAAGCAGCACAGTTACTTTCAGAAGCTCGGTACTTTTGGTGAGGACGTGCTTAAGGTTGGGTTGGAGCATAATCAGAGAGGATTATGATAATAATCACCCACTGCAAGAAGGGTCAGAATCCATAGTAACGCCTGTCTTTCGGTTGAGAGCGTCGGTGTATTCGATTGTTGCTGTGAGGAGGTTGCAAATCACTCTGCCCAGACGGAGGACCAAGCGCATCAAAGGTTTGAGCCTGCTCAAAAACGCAACAACCAAGTCGGCGGACAAATCCATGCTGCACCTCTTCAGATCAGCCTCATTTGGCATATTGTTCGTAATCACAGTTTCTTTAAGAATTAAGCGCAATTATGCCAAATGCGTCCCGCTTAATGAGGCCCTTGAGTTGGTGTCAGCCGCAAGCAAGGTGAAGCTCAATGACATGCTGAATGCGGGCAAATGCAAAGCCCTAGTCCAAGTCCTGTCCTTTGTGGGCACTTATTTGGGTATGCTTAGGTTCATTTTGGATAATAGCACCATAGATCATTTTAATAGATTACCAGGGGTCTCTGGCTGCTACTATGTTCTCAAAGAGATGTGCAGGCTGCTGAGGCATTGCACACAGTATATAGATGACTGCAGGGGGATGAACCGCACTCGCAAGGCCTATGCAATGCTCGAGAGCGTGAACACCATCAAATTCATGATTTCAGATCTCAACGCATGCATGCAACTCCTTGCCATGAAAGTAGAAGAATTTGTTGGTGAAAATCGCAGCGATGTGAGTGCACCCATCCCTATGGGCTTAACTGGCAAATACTTGGACCACTACTTGCACCTTCAAGCTGAGAAGGATCTCTCCAATATGTTGTCCAAGTTAAAGGAACGTGCCAAATTGCCCTTCTTCATGAGGTGGACAAACCAGGCAGAGGTCTCCAATTTGAGTCAGCTGCTAATTGCTAGATTAGAGTATGATCACAACAACAAATGGATTCCAGCTGAGGATGAGATTGATGCGATTAGGAATGGGTTAAGGGTGGATAGCAAGAATGTGAAAGTGGTGAAGTTTATAGGGGCAGGAAGCTATGGCAAGGTGGAGGAGGTGGAGTGCTTTGGGGAGAGGTATGCCATGAAAACAATATCAAGCAAGATTGAGAATGCCAAGGAGGCAGTTATACAAGCCAAGCTACAACACCCTCATATAGTGAAGCTCATATGGTATACCACTAATGGTGATGAAGATGATATCAATACCACTATTTCTTTGTTAATGGAGCTTATGGATATGGGGTTGGATAATTACCTTGCGCAAAGAGTACACCATAATAAGGCCCCTTTGTCCAAATACCCTTTGCTTGCTGTGCACTTGATGTTGCAGATTGCAGAGGCCATGAAGTTCTTACACAGCCAGGGCATCATGCACAGGGACCTCAAAGCCAGCAATGTGTTGGTGGACTTGAGCTACAGCCCTGATTTCACACGAGAGGGCTACTTCACCGTCAAGCTCTGCGACTTCGGGCTGGCCAAAGTGAAGAAGGAAGGGTCACAGGACATTGTCAACACGGCCAAAGTGGGAACACACTACTGGAGGGCGCCTGAGGTGTTCGGTAGTCATGGCGCGGACGTCGCCACGTACTCATTCTCGGCTGACGTGTATAGCTACGCCATGACTTGCTACGAGATTCTGACAGGTAAGCAGCCGTACCGGGACCACAACACGGCGGGCCTGAAGGAGAGGATCAAGATGTCGCAGGAGAGGCCCTCTCTGCCAGAGGAGGACATGCATCCACACCTTGTTTGGTTAGTGAAGCAGTGCTGGGACGGCACCCCGGACGCCCGGCCTTCCTTCCACACTATCTGCCAGGAGCTCCAACACGTAAAACAGGAGCTCATGTTCGGACAAAAAGAAATCGATGCATGAAAATCCTTGAGAAAATGGCACGTGCCATTATTATTTAGTACTTGAATTAACTTTGTACATTTGTAAAAAGGTTTGCCCTTTTGTAGCTATATTTCTAGACTTTACCATTATAAAGCTTTCAACTCAAAGGTCCTAGCTTATTCTCTCTCCTCTCTCTCCCTCACACACACATTCTTCCATCATGTGGCTTCTTTTTCAACACAAAGGAGCGTTCCTATCTTATTCTTTCTCTCTCACACACACATTCTTCCATCATGTGATTGGAGTACACCTCCCTTATTTTGAATTACCATTAAAAAGTGTTAGATTCATTGTCTCCCCAATCACTAACTCACACACACACTCACATCATTGTTCATGAAAATAGTAGATACGAAAACCTTCTTCGTGGAAGATTTTAAAATTTGCGAGAAAAAGTTAAAATTTAAAAATTTTTCTCACATAATTAAAAATTAAAAACGGTAAAACAACTTTTTAAAATATAAGTTGAATCATTCAAAACAAAATTCAAAATGCAAATATTATGTAATAAGCATGTATGTTGAAGAGAGAACATATACACCATTTAGATACAATAAAAAAGCTATGGAATAAAATGTTTAAAATATGCACATTAGCCTTATCTAAAAATAATAAAACACTTGCTATTACATACACATTAGGACATTTTGGAAATCATTTGTAGGGCCTTCTAAGAAATTCACGAATTCATATTTTCTCTCTCTAGAAAAAATGTACAAATATAAAATAACTGAATTTTAAGATGTGATTATTCTACTCTTGCATTTATGAATAGCTGTAAGCTTTTCATAAATTCGAATCCTAATATAACCTTATTCTAATATCATATTCTTGTCAGCTTGTCATAAAGTAGTTATTTTCGTATCTTATACACCAAGATAGGGCTCTTTAATGAAGCATTTCGCGCTTCGAATTGAAATTCTAATAAACCCCTTGATAGTATAAGCAGGATATTATCACCCTATCTTCACCCTTACACGTAGTCCATGGAGAGCAATAGTGTAAGCAACCATTCTACTAACGTGTTTAACGAAGTAGATAATAACATAAAATATCATCTCCACATTGATCTTGATAGTGAGTATGAGCTCATTCAAAAGTGCAGAAAACAATTTGCAACGCTCTCATCAAATGACAAGGCAAACATGAGAGGGTCTGGTTGCAGCACATAGATCTTTGGTGTGATGGATCAATCTATCCTATCAACCCTACAACTGCTTTCCATCCTCTATTCTCTAATCCCACAACTCTATTATGTTTTACAGGAGATAGAGTCAATGGATTGCTAGGATACTGTCAATCCATTGCTGCCTATGCAAATAGTGAAAGGCGATACTCTCAATACCAAGTAGCTTAACTTCTTCATTCAACAGAAGAATGCAAGGCACTAAAATTGAGAATGGAGAAAAATGATATTGAACTTGCAAGACTACGGAAACAGTTGAGGCAAAAGGAAACAAGCGTTGGACTACGACAAAGGAAGAGAAAGCTCAAGAACTTTGAGAGCGTGAAGCCTGGATCGGGTGGGCTAAAGAAAAGAATCCAAGCAATAAGGTAAGAGATGTATTTAAAGCTCTGTTTATGTTGTGTTTTTGATGTTAGAACTTATCAGGTTAAAGAAAAGAATCCAAGCAATAAGGTATGACTATGTTAGAAATTATCATTGACTGTGTTCTTAATGTCAGATATTATCATTGTTGTAACTGTTGCTGCAGGGTTATACTGCATCCTGACAAGGAAAATATTAATCCGATATCCATCCAGCAAAGCAATTTAAACCTTTGCTTACATCAAGAATGGCAAAGGAAATGTTGTAGGAAAAGAAGTTCAAGGTGGTTAAAAGAGACATAATAGAACAATTTGTCAGTAGTAATGCAGTCTCCACAACAGAAACACAGGATGCTATGGACAGTAATGGAGTCAGTCGAAGAGGTTGCAATGGACAGTAATGTCAGTCGAAGAGGTTGCAATGGACAGTAATGGAGTCAGTCGAAGAGGTTGCAATGCTATTCATAAGTCACTATCTTCAGTTCTTGATGCCAAGGGAATCAAAGGGAAACTACTTCCAACTCCTATAGATGTCGAGATTTCGGGACAAGCTGAATGCAGAGGTATTGCAATACATCGGTAAACCCTTATCTACACTTGTTTTTCTCTTGTTTAGGAAGAAAGTTGACATTATCTATTTATTTGTACAGGTTAAGAAAGAAGATCATGAAACATTGTTTTGGGTGTTTCATCATACACCCATTCCTAAATTGATTAGCGAACAGATGAAGGAAAACAGAATCATTAGCATCAACAACAAGAGAGACTTCCAAGTTTAGTGGCATCTTGTAGGTGACCAAGTGCTTATTCAATTACAGCAAGGGAGCTAACGCAAGGTCACCCTGTCTTTATTGCATGGATTCTGTAAAAGAGCTAGACTCTAAGTGGTGGAGAAGAACACCAAACTGAAATTTGATTGATGAGAACTTTCGCCCTGTATTTGAGATGCCTCTCATCAATGTACATATTTGTACCCTTCATGCGTTGTGCCATATCATTAAGAAATTGGTGTTTCTCTACATTGCATTTGCTTGGAAGATAAAGGAGGTGCCAGAGAGAAAAGAAGCCCTTTGCTCATTGGAAAAGGTGTTGTCTAAGATTGGACTACATGGAGGGAATGTTCGTATTCTGAAAGACACTAAGAAGTCAACCAATGAGAAGGATGTACCAATGAAACCATCCATTGGAGGTGTTAAAGCAAGAAGATTTCTATCAGAACCCCTCCACGGCTAGAAACACAAAAGCACCAAGACAGGAAAAGTATATAAATCAAACTACATTAGAAAAATAAAGTACGAACAATGGAAAAATCTCCATAATGTAGTGAAAGATCAAGAGAGTGAATCAAGGCATGCAAAGGCAGAGGTTTGGTGATCAATTGATCTTCTTTTCAGAATGTGTGACAAAGTTAACTAGACACAACAAGATAAAAAGAGCTTTTAAGACAACCTGCAAACTTTCAAAAGAGTCATGAAGATAGCTTGGACGACAGACTCCAACATAACACACTACATGGTAAGGTTCATGATTATGTTCTTTTAGTTGACATGCACAACTGATTGATGCACATCTGATTCTCTCTTTGTTGATATGCAGCATATTCTCTACAACCATATGCCATTTTTTATCCAAAAATATGGAAACCCTAGTACTTGGAACACTCAAGGGATGGAAAAGTCACACTATATGGCACGAAATGCATATTTTAGGCATACACAACATGGTGGAGGAAGGAGAAAAGCAAACAGCATGCATGAAGTATTCCAATGGTTCTACCACAGAATACTCCAAACAACTACACAGGAAAGAAACCTTAAAGTCGTCTAAGATTCTTTAGACACTTAGAGATATAGAAAAGAGAAAACAGAAAAGATCTGAAGCTTTTAAATACTCAAGTGCTATCCAAGCACAAAACAAATGGAGAGAAAAAAAGATTTATGTAAATCACCGCTGGATTAATAGAATGTAGTGATATAAGAAATTTTTGAATACAATCTCAAGATTCTCTATCCCTGAGTAATTTATTACTAACACGGTGTACTGGTTGCTTGAATCTAAGTAGAAAATGTTTTCCATACTCATCTAACTCCTGAGGATTCTCTATACCTAAGGATAAAGCATTAGCAGTGTATGTAAGAAAGTAAGCTCTCCTAGAAGCTCTTGAGCCAGGGTAGTATCCAAAAATATCTACCGCACTTACTTTCTCTACAAGAATTATCTTATCGTATGTTTTGGGTATTATTGTATCGCCAAGAAATCCAGAGAGTGTCTTGAACAAGAAATTTGCTAAGACACCCTCATATAATTATGGTAGATCAAAATCTTTGCAGTTGATAATCTCTTTAGGTAGTAAGATAATGCAGCATCTCTAACAAGGTAGCTCCGATTATTGTGCCTCTGTAAAAATTGATCTGGCTCCTCAATAAAGGTCTGCAAGAAATTTGAATACCACAGAAATAAGAGAGAGAGAGAGAGAGAGAGAGTACCTGAGTGCTTTCATCTGCTACAAACATGTTGTTGATCCAGAGATCTATTGAGCTCTCTTTTGCCGGCATCTTCTTGTCCACCTAGCCTCGTGTAGAGTCCTCCAGCTTATCAAAACCGTGATCCTCTTGAAACTTTTTGTTGAAAGACTCATCATCCAGGACTAATCCATTATCCCTATACTGCCTTGCCTTATTG
>NC_141047.1:23495236-23790236 GCF_041138505.1 Cibotium barometz | reverse complement strand
CTAAGCCCTCGAGAAGCGTTCCACTTGCTACGCAAAGAAGCATCCCAAAGACACGTTGCGCGAACATATCTAAATACACTTGCTTGAAAGCGTAAGCCATCAAGCAAGTGGGGGAGATTGTGTGTCGTGCATCTTTTCTTCTTTCATGTTCATGCAAGTTTATTTCTCATTAAGCTATGGTGTTTTGAGAGAGGTAGAGTGAGATTTGTCCATTATTTTATTGAATTTGTGCATGAGGACAACAATCCTCCTATAACACAGTGGTACTAGAGCCAAACCTACATCCATAAGTGCTGCATGACCAGTCTTTGGTAATCATGTTAGCTTGTCAAGGAAAAAAATAGCCCTCGAGAAGCGTGCCACCTGCTGTGCAAAGAAGTATCCTAGAGACACGCATTGGAGACACAGAGACACTGCCTATGGGACTGTCCACCCATTGGAGACACAGAGAAACTGCCTATGGGACTGTCCACCCATTGGAGACACAGAGACACTGCCTTGTCAGGCACACCCGACGGATGCCAGGTACACCCTAGAATAGGCCCCCAAATTCAACACTCGGCATCTCTTTTCTCAACCCGATCGTGATTTAGATTGTGCAAACGAGATAACCAATTTTCTAAATTCAAAATGAATTCTTCTCCAAGTGATGATTTGCATATGGACAATGCTCATGGCTTCACCAATTCTCCACTTCCTGAGCCCACACTCGATCAAAGACTTTCTTTGATCTAAGCTCATCTCCAAGAAGAGCAACAATGCTGCACACGGAATCCTTATTGGATCATGAGAAATGTGCACGGGCCAATGATTCTCTAGAAGATGATCGTCTCACGAAGATTCTCAAAGCACTTTTTGAAGCCTAAAGCACATGTAAGGAATCAAAGATAAGTCGTCGCTCTTTCACTTTTACAAAATTTGATGGTAGAAAGGATAGCCACATTGTTCTTTCATGGTTAAGTCAATTTAATGATTAACTTGCTGATGAAAACTTCTTTGAAAGAGACAAAATTAAATGTGGCACTAATCACATGGTTGGATAAAGTATCTCTATGGTGGAATGTACTCCGCAATGCTGCTGACAAGCCAACCACTTGGCTTGAGTTCCAAGACAAAGTCAAAGACTCTTTCCTTCAACCTCAGTTTCATTTGCAGGCACGCCATGCATGTAGCAAATTCTCTTGGAATGATCGTGACAATGTGTCATAATACACAGAGCGTTTTTGGCAAACATTATTACATCTTCGCATGCTAGAAGATGTACATGATGACACTTTGCAATAAAAGTATGACTATGGTCATGAAGAAGGTTGCAAGCAGAGGTGAACATGTTCCAACCTTCTTCTCTCTATGAGGCTATTTCTCTTGCTCATGATGCAGAGAAGAAGCTTCGCTCCATCACTAAGTTTGTTAGGCCTATGCAAGGGCCTAGTCCAACAAATCGGCAATCATCTTTTGTGGGTAATAATCATCCATTTAGACGATTTGTTCAACCTAATTCTTTCAATTCAAATCGCACTAGTAATGTTCAACACTCACGCGCACCCACATTTCCTCCTAAAAATGTATTTAATGGGGTAACTTCAAAGACAAATTTTATAAATTCAAACCCCACGCCTAGTCACAATAGTGCTCATAATGTCTCATCAAAAGCACCTAGGTCTACTCCTACTTGTCATCAATGCCTAAAGCCGGGCCATATTGTGACGAATTGCTTTGCCAAGTTACCTCCTCCAAAGAAACCAACTGCTACGGTCCACTACATCAAAGAAGAAGCTCGTGAGGTTGATGATGACACCATTCGAGAATGGATGAAGGAAACTCTTCATGATGAGGTTAATCAAGAGTCAAACTACCCTCCAAGTATTCCTCAATCTATCCATTCATTATTACGCATGCAAAGTTCAAGGTTCTATCGATGGTCATTAAGTTTGTGTTTTGCATGATGACGGGAGTAAAATCTGCATTTTAAGGAACTCGTTATAATGGCACTCGTGAAATTAAAAATCTTAAAATTCAAATTGGGTCATATAAAGAGCATCATGATTTCTTGATTGCACCTTTACATTCCATGGACATCATTTTAGGAATGCCATTCCGTCATCAACACAATCCTAACATTGATTACAACACTCATACTATGCAATTCACACATAATGACAAATTGATCTCTCTTTCTAATGACTATTCACTTAAACTTTTTCCATTGATTACACATACACAAGCAAAAAGAGCACTTAGAAAAGAGCACAAAGCATACATGATTTATATGACTGAGGTAGAGAAAGTAAATCAAACACTCATCCCACATTAACAACACTTTCTTGATTCTTTTCATGATTGTTTTGTTAATGACTATCCCCCCCACTTACCTCCTTCTCGCCCCGAGGACCATAAAATAGAGCTCGCGAGGAAGTCAACCACCACATCGTGCACCTTATAGACAAAACCCTTTGCAACAATAAGAAATTCAACACCAAATTAAGGAATTACTAGATAAAGGATTGATACGACCGAGTAGTTCACCATTTGGATCACCAATCTTGTTAGTTGAAAAGAAGAATAAGACTTATCGCATGTGTGTCCATTACCGTGCATTAAATAAAGTGACTGTGAAAAATCGTTATCCTATTCCTAGAGTAGACAATTTGCTTGACAAATTGAAAGATGCTTGTGTTTTAAGCAAGATAGATTTAAAATGAGGTTATCATCAAGTGCGTATGGACCCCACTGATATTTATAAAACTACATTTCGCACTCAATTTGGTCACTATGAATTTCTAGTAATGCCCTTTGGCCTTACAAATGCACCATCCACATTTGTTCGCATGATGCATAGAATATTTTTGAACCATCAAGATTTTGTGATTGCCTTTTTTGATGACATTATTATTTTTAGTCACTCCTAAAGCCTAATTCAGCCTCGGCAAAAAAATGCACCCAAAACTCAAAAAAATTCACGAACTCAAATTTTTTATATTTCTCCCATAACTCCTTTATGTACCCAATAATACCCTTTTTATACCCAAAAATGCTTTTTTTTAATTTTTGAGAATTTTCCCAACCTATCAATTCAAGCATCTTCTTCACAAACCCATGGATTCGAGAGTTGATTTCAACCAACCCATACGACGCTCCTACTAACAAAGATGCCAATGCCCGAGATGGTGGAATTACAAACTCACCACTTCCACCACCGGCTTTTGAAGATTGCATTCAACTTCTCGAGCAACTAATTCAAGATGAACAACAAAAGCGCCTCGCTCCTGAGTAATGATTTGATGGTAATAAAGTTGCTGCTCCACAAACTGAAGATGCCCTAACTCTCTCAAAATGGTCAACTCTCTCTCTCTCTCTCTCTCTCTCTCTCTCTCTAACTCTCTCTTTGCCTTTTTTTTTCTCGTAATAAAAGATATATTAAAAAATTACTTTACAAATGGCCACATGGCCACCATGTGATGTACTAGCTTTCCCTCACTAATTACTCCGAACCATAGGTGTAGCTCGGAGTACCCTCATCCAATATATAGCCGTCATTCTCCACCAAATGAGCTGACTGCAAGGAAGAGACTTGTCATAATAGCATCCCTTTTATATGACCTATGTGAGCTATAATTCCCACTTTTGCATCAAATATGAAGGCATTCCTAGTTAACTAAATATGCCACAAACTTGTCCACTTGAAAAAATGAAAGAAAATTGAATATTATAGGTTATCCGGCCCAATTCAGAATCTTGCAAAAAATACAGTCTTTAACCTATACAGCCTATCTGTTAACTAAATCCATACGCGAGAAAGGAAATCCCACACTCTCTTTGCCACCGAACATGAAATGAAAAGATGCGGGCACGTTTCCAAGCCTGTAGTACAAAACACACAATTACCAAAAGCAATCCGTCGCTTTTGCAAAGTGGTCCCCCAATGGTAGGCCTCCACTAGCATGTGCCATAGGAATACCTTTCCTTGATATGGAATCTTAAACCACCAGCCGTGTAAGATTACTTCCTTCCACCACGCCTTACTTTTCCTGATGTTCCATATTCTCAGTGATCTAGCCTTATCTTCCACCATTATATGGTACACTTAACTTGTTGTACGCTGGACAATGTCCCGAGGCTTTCTAAATTCCCATTCAAACCAAGGTTGTTGATCCTCCAACTGAGGAATATCACCAAACAGTGTAAAGCCTGATTTCTCACCTTCTCCCATAACTGCACATAACCACATGGAACCCAAAAATATTGACGAATTTTTCATGAAAATATAATGAACGGCCTCTACATATGGCAACAAAGCATCCATAATTCTCAGTAGTCCCAATCGAGCCATTCTATTGAATTTTGGCCGCTCAACAAGTTTGTTAGGCCACTCCAGAAGTTGCGAAGTAGCCAACACCTCACCTACCATAGAATTCAACTACAAACAGTTGATCTGAAGGGTTCCATTTAGTGTGTGCCAACACCTCCTTCCATGAGTGAGAAAGGAGAGGTGAAGCCACCACTCAAACCTGTTGGGAACCATTCACTACATTCCACCATGTACCATCAATCCTATAAGGCATGCCCTCATAGAGGAGGTCACACTCTTTTTGCCTTTCTCTCTCTCTCTCTCTCTCTCTCTCTCACCCTTTATTCTAACCCTCAAAGAATATATATATATATATATATATATATATATATATATATATATATATATATATATAGTAGTATAGTATAGAAGAGTAGTAGCAGCAGCAGCAGCAGCAGCAGTAGTAGTAGTAGTAGTAGTATAGTATAGAAGAGTAGTAGTATAGTAGTATGACAGAAGAGAAGAAAGGGGGAGCTGTCACGTGGAGCACGTGGCAACTCCCAAATTAGATATTAGAGATTATAGAAGGCTTAAATCAACACATTATCAAGTACCAAATTCAAAGCTTGCTGAAACATTGGGAATTATGAAAGGTTGATTCACCTTCTCTTTTCCCTTTCATGATACATGTGAGTTTTCTAAATTTTGTACCACTTGTAGTACCACCAAATGATGTGTCAGAATTCCTAGAATTATGTTTCAATCTTCATGATCAAGGTCTAATAATCGACCCACTACTAGAGGAGTGTCCTAGTCCTAAGTATGTGTTATTTCTTCTCTCCATTTGTAAATCACATTGTTGTTTATATGTGCCTCTATGGAATCTTTCACTGGTATCTACTCATCTTATCAAAAAACAATATTCCTACTTACTCGCATCTCACATGTTGTGGTTTATATATCTTTAACATTTTTGCTCAAGGGAATATCCAATAAAGATACATTTTTCTACCTTGGGATCCAACTTGCTTCTCACCTTATCTGATGGTACATGTACATATGCAATACACCCAAACACTTTAAAACGTGCCAAATTTGGTTGTCTACCAGTAAATTTATGTTCAGGTGTCATGCCATGAACTATTTGCGGTGGGGGTTCTGTTCAAAATATAAACTACAGTTCTGCTACTACTTCAGTCCAAAAATAGTGAGGTATTTCTCATAAATGCACATGTAACTTCTACAATTTGTCTGCTCTACAGCCCCATTTTGATGTGGGGTGGTGTACTTGCATGTAAACTACCTCTTTATCCCACGTTCTCTTAGATAATTGCTAAATTCATTAATGGGAAAATATTATCTCCCGCCATCTGATCTTAGGCATTTTTATGTGCATGCCTTTGTCTTTCTCAACCATAGCCTTGAAGCTCTAAAAGAGTGTAAACACTTCTTTAAGGATAATTGAAAGGTGATCGCTCGGTATATTTATAATGTTTGCCAGGCACTGAACACTACTCTTTTCTCTTTCATGTACACCCACACCTTAGTGTGGTCATTAATGAAAGATACATAATAGTGGCATCCTTTGATTGATTCCATATTTGTTGGTCTCCAAACATCAGAATGCACCACATCTAATCATCTTTGACATATATTCTCATCATATGAAAATGCACTATTTTCCCAATTGGCATGCTTTGTGCATTACATCCACTTTAGAAAACTTGTAACAATACTTTGGTCTTGCATATTTTTTAGCTATTGAATATTGACATAAATGCCGTCTACAATCACACATGTACCATGTGTAAACATTGCAGTCTCCTTCACTTCATGCATCTTTACATCTTATGTTAACATTGAAATCTTCTACATTGAAATTTGGTTGTCTACCAGTAGTTTATGTTCACTTCTATCTTCGGCCCGCTTGTTTAAGGATGTTCTCTTGCTGTTATATAAGCTAGAGATCCAATAGAGGCAAGGGCCATCTACAAGCGCTTTCAGTGTTAGTGAATAACCATTGATATTCATCTTATTCCTCTACATATTATATAGCTCTTCCTTCAACTGCATCTTTCTTCTTTCTTGCCCGGGTACTTATGCTATACAACTTAACCAAGGTATCCCATGCATTCTTAGGTGTTGCTGCATTCTATGTATGGATGGAAATAGCATTCAAAATGCTAACAAAAAAACAATACGTCACTTTGTTAGCTTCTCATGTCAAGCCTTAAAGGCATATGCCTGTGGAGGAGGGACATTTTCTTTTGGAAGCTCTGGCTCCTTCCTGTCACGTGAAATATGCTCCCAATATCCTTTTCCCATGTGGAAGTTTCTCATCCTAAACAGCCATGCTTGGAAGTTATTCTTGTCCAGCTTTTCACTACTCATAGTCTGGGATAGACTGGCAAAGATGATTACTTGTAGCAACTTACCAAATAGTTCTTGTAAAAACTTTTGCACTTACATAAACCTATAATCTCCAACACAATTACCTCCCATGGTAATGTAAACCTATTATATATTTTAAATGTATATGTTATATAAGCAAACATCTGACGTCCACCAACAACTTGTAAATCTAATATTCTCTTCACAAAACATCTTGCAACCAAATTTTTGCCGCAATCATGCACCGAACTAGAAGTTGGGTATAAATAGTCAAAATCAACACTTTTATAAAGTGTTAAAAAACTTAAAGTGCTAGGTATTTCTAAGTGAAAACATTCTAAAATTCCTTGATTAAGGCTATCAATTCTCTTTCTTGCTATTTCAGATATTGGGTTCAAGGACATTTTTGTGGCGTCTATGCCCTTTACTTTCTGAGTTGCATTTATCGTGTTATTATCTAGCTAATTGCATTGTTACCTTGCTCGAGCACAAGAGCATAACCAAGAAAACTAAAAACACACAAATGAGCCATAGAGGGCTTCCTGTCATTCTAAGCTTCATAATGGGTAATTATCTACAAGGCCTTGGTGGGGCATCTATTTAGTATATATAAGTGGCACACATAACTGCCTCTAGCCAAAAAACATGAGGCAAATCCTGGCCTTTAACCATGTAATGTGCCATCTCCATGAGAGATCTTTTCTTAATCTTATCCACTTCATTTTGTTGAGGCATGTAAGGTACTGTGCATCGATGTTTTATGCCTCTTTTAGCCATACATATACATGAAACTCCTTTGACATATAATTTGTACATCGATTTGTATGAAGGGTGCCATCTTTACATGCGAACACATTTTTTGCCATATAAACAAAGTTCCTAAAACATGTAAATTTTTTACTTTGCGTTCAACGGATACACCCAGGTGTGCCTAGAGTAGTCATGAATAAAAGTTACAAAGTATCGATGGTGTCCTCATGGGACCACATACATCACTATGTATAAGTTGTAATGTTTAGGCAGTCCTAACTAATCCATCTTTCAGGAATAATGTCCATTGCATCTTGCCTAAAATGCACTATGTATAAGTTGTAATGTTTAGGCAGCCCTAACTACAACTTATACATCACTATGTATAAGTTGTAATGTTTAGGCAGCCCTAACTAATCCATCTTTCAGGAATAATGTCCATTGCATCTTGCCGAAAATGCACCCCACATACATGTTTAATAGAGGGGCCTTAAGCTTTGGCACCCTTGACACCATCTCTTGTCTTTTATGGTACAACAAACTACCAAAATTTAAGTGACCAAAGTAGGCATGCCATAGTTTCACATCACTCGTAGCATGTGTGGAAACAATGGTGATAGCAACTGGGCATTATAATGTACTTAAGGATTGATTGATAAACAAGTGTTGAGAGGAGGCCTTTAGAAAGGAGGCCATGAAGTCCTGAATAGCAAAGAAATCCGCTTGGCTTCGAATTCCCACACTAGTGTGTAGTGAACTCCAAGTATATAGAATGACGAGCTGTTGGACAAACCACACCCATAATCCCCCAACAGTGGACTGTGAACATATCACGTCCCAAAACCTCGAACAACAATGAACTCGGACCTAATCGTGTCCATAGTCTCTACTACACCAAGTAATGAACCCGAAACACATCTAGTTCATGGCTGAATTTTATTATATTCTCTTCGCTTCTCTCTAATCATAACATAAAACTAAGAGTACATACCCAACTATAAGGGAAACTCGAGCTCCTTGTGCAAGCAAAACATACACACACAGGAGTACAAGCACACAAGAGAGATGGATGGTTGAATTTTCTTATATTCTATTCTCTTCTCTATGACCATAACATAAAACTAAGAGTACATACTATAAGGGAAAACACTCTCCAACTAAAACATATGTGGTCGATCCATAGTGTGAACTTGATTACGACCTAGTACTGTAACTATGCTATAACTCTAGTGAACCAAAGTGACTGTCACATAGCCTTTAAACCACTAGAGACATCTCACCCATAGTCTCACCGACCATGATAGTGACATAAGTGCAGAGCTCTCATCTTGGTGTGTCACCCATACCCATACTAGTTGAGCTCTATATATTAACAAAACGCTCACTTGTCATCCAAAGACTCAAAATGAACCTAGTAAAATTCTTTTTTATGGGGCCCTCAAAAATTTTCCCTTCCTTTTCTCCTAATTTTCTTATTTTTCTTCCATTTTTATATTATATTTTTTTCCTCTCTTTTTTTCCTCTTATTTTTTCAACTCCTCACTATTTTTTCTCTCTCTTTTTCCATTTTTTCCATTTCCGATTTGACCTTTTTCTTCTTCCCATTTTCCATTTTTTTTGGTTTTCTCGTCTTTTTTTCCACTTTGCCTTGTTCTCTTCCTCATGCTCTCTTCTCTTTCTTTTTTCTTCTTTTCTTTCCTTTCTCTTTCTTCTTCTTCTCTCATTTATTCTTTTCCTTCTTCTCTTCCTTCCCTTTCTATTTGTTGGAGGAGAGGAGACAAGGGTAGCAACACCTACACAAATGTAGTAAGCAACAAGGAGTTGATCGAGAGAAGTGCAACACTCAAAGTAGATTCATGAGAATGAGTGAAGTACAAGTGAAGTGATATGACAAGGTCACTTATACACACTCGAGGAAAAAAACCTCCTAAGGAGGAAAATAATGGCCTTGCCCATTATTAGCCTATGTCCACACATCACTACCATATAAATGGCTATAAATCCCCCCTATAGTGATGATGTGAACATATACAAGGATCATGTGGCTGCCAATCCCCAAATGGCAATAAGCCTAAAGCTTTGCAAAAAAAATTGAACTTCTCTTGTGAGAGAGTGAACATATCTGCCACATTAGCATGTGTAAAGACATAGGCTAGGCTAATCTCTCCTATCATAATGATAGTGCACCTCAATGTGCTAGCATGGAACACTAGGTTTAGCTAATGTAGCCTGACTATCAATGAAGATGGAGGTGGGGGAATGCTATCCACTAACACCAAAACCTTCCAAAAGGCATTTAAGCCATACACACTCCACAAGTACTGTAAAGCTGCTCTATACTCATCTTCACATCTTGAAGTGGCCATTGTCGGGCTACGTCTTGCTGTTGAGCAATGATATACATGAATCACCAATGTGAAAGAAAAAGCCACTAGTGGACACTTATTTGTTATAACATCCAGCCTAATAGAATCATTGAAAGCATGCAACTGAATATCACTCCCCTTAGCATAGAATAGCCCAAGGGATTTAATGCCATGTGCGTATCGGAATACAGCATGCCAATGCTTACTTTCGGGACTAAGCATAATTTTGCTTAACTAGGAGACCCTAAACTGAATGTCTCGTTGCATATTGCATAGATAGATGAGGCAATCAACATCGTGATGATAAAGTGATGCATCAAATGGTTCACCTACATCCCGGAGACTAAGCCTATCATCTATCTCTATTGGTATAGCAATATGCTTACAATCTTCAAGAACAAACCGTGTAAGCAATCTGTATATGTACTTTAACTGTAACATCACTAACCATCACGTTGCATAAACTATATACCCAAATAAGAATGTAATGAGCCCAAATCTATCATCTCAAATGACACATGTAATTCAACCTTGAAGGCTGAAATCTCATGTTGCATAAACTCTACGCCTAAATAATAATGTGATGGGCCCAAATCTATCATTTCAAATGACACATTTAATTTAACCTAGAAGGCTGAAATCTTCTCCTCGTTAGGGCTTGTAAGCCGTTAGATTGTTACAAAAACCGTTTTCAACCAAGTATGTATTTATCTTCTCATACCATGCTCTAGGAGCCTGCTTAAGGCCATATAAAACTTTTATTAACTTGTATAATTTAGACTCATGGCCCTTCTCAATAAAACCATGAGGCTGAGATCAATAAACCTCCTTATGCAAATCATTATTTAAGAAGGTAGTCTTGATATCCAACCGATGTACATTCCAACCATAACACGTTGCCAATGCAATACTACACTTGATTATAATCATATGAGACGTGGGTACAAAGGTCTCATCATCATATGCAATAATCATATGAGACGTGGGTACAAAGGTCTCATCATCATTATCTATGACCTTCTCTTGAGCATAACCCTTTGCAAACAAGCCTTGCCTTATAGATCAACGCTACCATCATCTTTACACTTAAACTTATAAACCCACTTTGTACCAATGGCCTTTTTTTCATAAGGCAAATCTCGTACTCATCTTGTCTATGATTATTGGATACAGGCCTACAATGATCATTTTTCATGTGCTTCCTCAAAGGGAACAAGTTCCTCTTCATTGCATATAATGGCAATGAGAGCATGATTCACAAAAGAAAAAGATGCATGAAGAGAACCTGCACATGTCCTGCTATGTAAAGGAGTAGCTAATTTTCTATCCCGTAATGTCTGTACTTGCCATTTTGGCATACTCTTGGATGCCGATATGGCTACCCTTTCCTCATCCATTGCATCATCCATAATTGTCTCATCAATAGGCTGATGTGTGGGATGAAATTTGAGCTAATTTTCAGCCGATATGGGCTGATTTGCAACACCTTGTTGAGCATTCATTTGCTTCACATATTGTTGTTGCCCGTTATTGTAAAAAAGGTAGGAGTTTATCAAAGATGTCATGTGAGCATACATTTTGCTATTTTTTTTTACATAAAAGCATGGGATGAACTGAGTTCTCAAAAACAAAGATAGTGTCCTCACATATGACCACATACATCACTTGTATAAGCTGTATTTCTGGAGAGCCCTTATTGATCCATTTTTTCAGAACGATGCTCGTTTTTCATCTTGCCCAAAATGCACCCGTTTTATACATGTTTGACATGGGCCTCAAGCTTTGGTAACTATGACACCACGTCTTACCTTTTATTTAAAGCACAACAAATTGCTAAAATTCAAGTGACCAAAGCAGGCATATGCCATAGCTCTGCATCACCATAGAACGTGTGGCAATAATTGAACAAGATTAATGTGCCAATCTCTTATACATATCCAACGTGTAACTTAGAGTACTTGATACCACAATGATATCTTCATAACTCTGTTCATGAATTGTACACGTCATCAATAAATTTGACCACTAGGCCTGCCATGGCAATGGTAGAGGTTGACAACAAGTTCTTTTTAATGCTTGGAACCAATATGACTTCTAAGAGAGTGATTGACTCACCATTTGCAACAACGAGCATAACTCCTTTCACCAGATATGAGGAGTTGTTACACATGTGATTGTGCCTCCTTGTGGAGCAGACTTAAGGGAGGAAAAAAAGTCATGCTGAGAAGTAATGTGCTTGCTAGCACCATTATCAAAACACCTAACATGTTAATCTCTCATTGACATGCATATATATCATGGATATAAGGGTTATAACTACACTGCACAATGAATGCCCAATCGTTCATGTGCATATGTTGCTGACTCAGCACTTGGTGTTGATACATCAACCATAGCCATGCATGGCTTTTTCTTCTTCTCCTTCTCTAGTCTTTTTCTACATTTATTGATATAATGGCCTGGCTTCCAACAATAGTGGCATTTGCCTTCCTTCTTAGGCTTATCACCCCCCTTCCTGGCATCCTTGCCAAGATATTGGGTTGATTATACCTTTGGCTTATAGTCGCCCTCAGAAAAGGCTTTAACTTTACCTTTTTGACTAACATCAAATACCTAATCTCCCACATGCATACTAGTTTGATTTTTGGAGATTTCTCTTCTTACGCAACAAACTATCAAACATAAGGGCATTGGGATTACCCTTCATCATCATGAGCCAAAGTGTGGATGTAAAACCCTAGAACGAATTCGATAAATCTGAGAGAATAGTAGCCACTATGAATAATCTAGATACCTCATCAATACATGCAACTAAGATCTTTGATCCTTGTGAGAAACTCATCCATTGAGTCTTTAATTCATATCCTTATGAGAAAATCATCCATTGAATCTCTCTCATTCATAGGCTTGGAATCTAAGTGCTTGCATAAGTAGGACATTCGTGCCTTATTATGCAACTTGGTAAACCGTAGCAAGCATGTCCCAAGCCTGCTTGGCAATTCTACTCTCTTACAAGTCTTCATGCCATCTTTGGAGTAAAGGCCCAGTAAAGCACACTCCTAGATCCAGCTCTAGAGTTAGAGTGACATTGCTAGTGTCGACCTCAGAGAGTTGTAGCTCCATCTCTTGCCTTCTTCTTGTTTTGTCTTCAGCCTTTGTCTTTGCCTCTATCGTTGGTGACATAAGCTATCTAATGCTATACACTGTTTGCCACTCAGCTACACCTTCTTCTTCATGAGCATATGTTTCTTTAATCTTATGGTGTAGGTTAGTATTTCGAAGGCATTAGTGGTTTCATCTACTATTGTAGCTATGTGTATTACTTCATCTTAGAGCCTTGTAGGTGCATTGAAGTGTAGGTGAACATGGTTCTAGCCGAGAGAGAGAGAGAGAGAGAGAGAGAGAGAGAGAGTTGTTGCATAACACAACAATGATTATATTATAATAATCTACCATGTACAAATGCTTTATGCTTTATGATAATACTTTCACCATGTCAAATGCTTTATATAGACACCGGCATCCTATCTTATGTTCTCTTAATAATAAGAGCATAATTAATGCCAAATTTCAGATTTTGGGGGAAGAGAACCCATGACTTATACAAAAAAGGACGAGAACCCATGACTCATACAAAAAAGAACTAGAAAGCCCAATCATAATCTTCCTCGTTTAAAAGAAAGATTTTCTATGACAGTGAGGGCTTTGTCTTCGGCTGTTGTAGATGCTTCAATTTTATCTTCATCTTCATGCCCTTGCACCAAGTTTGCATGATCCTTTGATTGCTCTTTGGCCATCTTCTTAAAACACACATCTTTTGTATGTCCAAACTTTTTGCAATAGGTGCACTTGATGGTCCTCATGTCTTATTTTGCCTTTCATCTTGAAGAGAAAGGCTTTCTTTGACTCAAGTGTTGCTTCAATTAGTTATCTAGGATGACGGTCTTCATTAATAAGAACTGCTACTATCAACTCATCATATCATTGCTCGTTTTGCTACAGGATGCGTGGAGATTTTTTTGGCCTGCCAGTGGAAGGCCTTAGTGTTTGGTTATAATTTTTTCCCTAGGAAAAACTCATGAAAATATTTCTTGGGATTTTCTAAGAGATCTGAGATTCCCATGATTAGTAATTGTGGTTACTTCGCGTGAGTGCTTTCTCTTTCTTCTTTTCAAGTTTTCTTCTATTTTCACTTTTCAAATGAAATTATATTCACTATTGGTTACTTTCTCTTCTCTCTCACAAGTTTTAGTGAATCTTGAATAAATATCACCATTCCATCATTTTCCTTTCCCAAGACTATTTTTGGAGTAAGGCCTATTTGTGTGTATAGTTTTAATGTTTACTCAATATAAACCTTTTAGGCTCTTACACGTTCTCTCTACAAAGCATCCTAATGTGAGTTTTAATGTTTTGTAACTAAAATTAGGTTTATCAAATCAAGGTCTCAGGTGATGTATTTTAAAATAAGTTTTAAATATAATATATTTATCATTTTATTAACATTTTATATTTAAAAACCTCTTAAAATCTATCTCGTTGGCAGGCCATCGTGGAAAACATTCCACTTACCAGTGTTCACGGAGAATATTTTTCTTCTCAAATCTTAAAACTTGCAATTTTAAAATTTACAAGTTTTTCCACTAAAATATAACTAAAATGCTTAAAATTTTGTCGATCTGTAAAATTGCAAAAATAAAATTTACAAGTGAGATTATGAATTTTGCACGTGGGTTGTAAGGGTTTGCACGTTTTCTCTGCCACTTACCTTAAGCTTATTTATTGTGAATGCTTGGATATTTTTTTGCCTTATAATTTGGCGCTCGATTATAATTATTATAATTAGGCCCTACACTCTCGAACGCGTAACCAAAAGTAGGAATGAATGACCGTTGGATGACGAAGAAAACGCATAATATCGGACGGTGAAAAGTGTTAAAGAGCGGATCGATCCGTGGAAGACGTGGATGGTCCAGGGAGCGGACGGTTTGTAATCATCGTCTTCCAGAGCAAAGAGGGAACGCTGTATCTTGAATTATACGCGCGATTGTTATTAAAAAATAAATAAAAAAAAGGTTGTCCCTCATTGAAAAAAAAGAGAGAAAAAAAAGATAAAAGCTTCCACTCTCAAGCGTTTTCGACTGATATACGCACTAATAAAACGTACTGTTCACTTAACCCATATTGCAAACAAACAGTTTTTAGTAAAGTCAAATATGCCTCCTACATATTAGTGCATAGTATTTTGGCATAAACAAAATAAGGTGTGTTACGTTAATATATGGAGCCAAAATGTTTTTTTTTCCATTTCTATTAAATATATTATGTGAGATTTTCAAGGATAAGAGTGTTTTTCTAAGGTTTTATTTTAGTATGTACTTATTAATGCTTGAAAAAGTCAGGGAAATGTTGACTCCTCCCATATCTTCTCTATTTAAGGTAATAAAATGATGACCTCCCATATGGTTTCTATTTGAATAAATTCACCCATATGTTCACCCATATGCTTTTTATATTAATAAGTTGTGTTATGTTACTATGACATGTTTCTTTAAGGCATTTTGTAATTGGGCATTGTAGTTCTTATATTGCAAAATTGAATTATAAGCTCACCTTTAGCTCGATGCACAAAGCTTGTGTTCACAAAGGACAACACGAAGGTTAGCTCTCATCCTACTAGTCTTATTAAAATAAATCTTAATTTGAGAAGTCAAGGCTAGCTTTCTTTGGTGATGAAGAATGTACCTTTGATGGTGATGAGTGAAACGACATACTAAGAAAATGAACAGCCTCTAGGAAATTCATATTTGTAGCACATATTTTAAAATATTTCCCTTTCCCCCCAACTTTGACTCTATCAAATCATATTTTTATTTGAGAGAGAATACAAAAACATTTCCCTTTCCTCCCAACTCCTTTGACCTTATTAAATCATATTTTTATTTGAGAGAGAATACAAAGCTCTCCTTTGATGATGATGAGTGGAATGACGTACTTTATAGAAAAATTTGGCTCTAGGAACTTTTCCTATTTGCAACACATCTTTTAAAAATATTTCCCTTTCCCCCAACCACTCCCACCTTATGAGAGAGAGAGAGAGAGAGAGAGAGAGAGAGAGAGAGAGAGCAACCAGTTATTGATAAGTAGTCACATCATAAATTGATTATTAATTGACTTTTCACAAGAATAAGACTTATTCTTATGAAAAGTCAATGAATGTATATAATAGTCAATTTAATATTATTGTACATCACAAGATGTATTATAATAATTAATTTAATATTATTGTACATTTTTTTTTCACAAGAATAAGATGTCAACATTTTCTTGTGAATTTATGTTGACATCTTATTCTTGAGAAAATTTAATCACAATATTAATTTGAGATGTGATCTTCTCCTTGTTTATTGTTTGGTAATATGTCTCTCTCTCTCTCTCTCTCTCTTTTCCATACACTCAACTTGTGCATTGTAGATAGAACACACACATCCTTATAAATGCCTTGTCTAATTAATCCTTGTTTATTGTTTGGTAATATGTCTCTCTCTCTCTCTCTCTCTCTCTCTCTCTCTCTCTCTCTCTCTTTTCCATACACTCAACTTGTGCATTGTAGATAGAACACACACATCCTTATGAATGCCTTGTCTAATTAATCCTCATTTGGCTACATCTTTATGCATTCCTTTTTGGGCAACATTATGCTACTGGGTTTTCTATTAATCTTATGCTTTTGCCATTTTACAAAAACCTTGATATTATAATTAGCATCCAATTATATCATTACGTGTTAATTGCCATTTATTTCTCAAGGAAGAGTAGAAATAGATTCCAAGTGTTGGGACAATTAATATGCTCGTATTGAGGTTAGGTAGGTGTCATGTGTCATTGTATGAGCTCATGCAGCAAGAGGGGTTGTAAGCTTGTTTGGGCTTAGAGGAATGGGTGGAGTAGAGTTGGGGGAATTGGAATTGGGACAACACGAGAATGAAGCGGCCGATTGTGAGCAACGAGACGAGGAAAAAAAGATTGAGGGGGGATTGGTTCCCTAAGAAGCATGGGTGTTTTTTGTAGAGGTAGTTGGAGAAGATGAAAGTGAGAGATTGTAGGTTGAATTCGTGCGAAATTGTCTAACATAGTTAAGGAGAAGGAGAAGTTGGAGATTCGAGCATCTTCATCTGTAGCCAAGGAGGAAAAAAGACACATTTGTCTCTTTCTTGTTAGTAGTTTATAGAGCATCAGCTTGGGGTTTTGGTTATCATCGTTAGGTTTGATTGACCGTGAATATAGAAATTGTGTTGGGAACTAAGAGGGGAGACAGATTCCAAGTGTTGGACAACTATTATGCTTGTATGAGGCTAGGTAGATGTTGCATGATGTCAGGTGCATGAGCTCATGCGATAGGAGGGGTTATGGGGTTGAGGGGGCCTAGAGGAGGCGGCAGCGATGGTGGAGCTAATTTAGGGGGATTAGAATTGGGATGACACGCATGAAGAGGTTTATTGTGAGCGATGAGATGAGGGGCAGGAGATTGAGGGGGATTGGTTCCCCTAAGAAGCATAAGTGCTTCTTAGGGGTTGTTAGAGAAGATGAAAGCAAGAGATTGCGAGTTGAACTTGTACGAAATTGTGTAACATAGTTAAGGAGAAGGCGAAGTTAGAGATTCAGGGAAGGAAAAAAAGCTACATGTCTCTCTTTCTTATTATAGGTTTGTGGAGCATCAGCTTGGGGTTTTTGTTACAAGAAGTGTCATCATTAGGTTTGATTGACCTTGAATATAGAAATTGTGTCAAGAACTAAAAGGAGAGAGAGGTTCCAAGTATTGAACAACTACTATGCTAGTACTGAGGTTAGGTAGGTGCTACATGTGAGGTGCTCATGTAGCAAGAGGGGTTGTGAGGTTAAAGGGGGCTTGGAGGAGGAGGCAATGATGGAGCAAAGTTGAGGGGATTAGAAATGGGATGACATGAGCTTGTGCGACAAGAGGGGATGTGGGGTTGAGGGGGCTTGGAGGAGGAGGAGGAGGCATGGTGAAGCAAAGTTGAGGGGATTGGAATAGGGATAACATGAGCATGAAGAGGTTGGTTGTGAGCGATAAGATTAGGGTAAGGAGATTGAGGGGGATTGGTCCCCTAAGAGGCATAAGTGCTTTGTAGAGGTAGTTGAGAAGATGAAAGTGAGAAATTGCAAGTCAAACTCATGTGAAATTGTCTAAGAGAGTTAAGGAGAAGGAGAAGTGGAGATTCATGCATCTTCATTTGTAGCCAAGGCAAAAAAGGTACATGTCTCTCTTTCTTATCAATAGTTTGTGGAGCATTAGCTTGGGGTTCTTGTTATAAGAATCATTAGGTTTGATTAACCTTGAATATAGAAATTATGTTGAGAACTAAGAGGAGAGAGAGAGAGAGGTTCTAAGTGTTTGGACAACTACTATGCTCATACTAAGGTTAGGTAGGTGTTGTAGTTGCAGGGTTGAGGGAGCTCGGAGGAGTAAAGAGAATGCAAGGGACAGGGAGAGCTTGAGTTCCTTGCAAGCAAAACACACACACACACACTTAAACACACACACACACACACACACACACACAAGAGAGAGAGAGAGAGAGAGAGCAAGACATAAGAGAGAGATGGATGGTTGAATTTTCTTCTATCTTTTTCTCTTCTCTACAACCATAAAACTAAAGAGATAAGAGTATATACTATAATTGAAAATACTCTCCTACTATAACATACAATGGTCAACGGTCCATAGTGTGAACCCAACTATATGAGCTGGCATTATAACTATGCCATACTCTAGTAATCCAAATATGGTTGCCACATAGCTTGTCATCCACCAGTGAGCCATAATATTACCAATCGTGCAAGTGGTATAGGTGTGAAAGCTATTACCTAGGGGGCGGGTTATCAATGTCCGCAGCGCTAGTTGAACTCGATATCTCATCACTCCCCCTCGACTCCACACACTGCACTCCAAGTAAGCTCTTAAATGTGCAGAGCGTCTCTATACCCAATGTCTTCGTGAAGATGTCAGAAGTCACCTGATCCTCTTTGTTGATATATACCAAATCTACATCAATTGCTACTAGAATCTTCTCCCTCACAAAGTAATAATGCACCTCAATGTGCTTTTTCCTAGCATGGTATACTAGGTTATTGGATAGCTATATGGTACTCATGTTGTCACAATAAATGACAATAGCCTTCCTTTGGGATATACAATGGGCTTACGCACTAAGTTGATCATCTCCACCATGAAGCATATGTGCTTTTGCTTGTCTTCATTTGGATTTCCTATGGTCGTGTATTCCTTTGTTGTTTTTAGAGCCTTGAATTGCCTTATTAAGTCCCTTTTCTTTGCCGGGGGTATATCTATCATGCCCTCTATAGGTAGCTTAAATTTTTTCACTAACATAATTGGTTATAAATGGGATGATAGCTTGATGGTTTTCCTCTTCTTCTGTATCCTTTCTAAATGTTATCCTCATTGAGATTGACTTGTAGCTCTCCCCATGGCAATTTTGTGAACTACTTTAGGCTGACTTTTTCTAGCCACTCCTCGTGCCTTTGCATTTTGTGTGGTAGGGTTGACCAGAGATGCTTGAACTCCACCATTCTTGGTGCACTTGGGGCGTTATTGGTGTACTTGGGGTGCTACGATGAAAGTGAGAAAGGTGTGTAGTAGGCAAGATTGCAGAGAGTGGAGGTACACACAAAGTGACAATGAGGGGGATGGGGTTGTTCACCCAGACTAAGAGAGGTTCCTCAGTGGTGGTGTTGACCATTGGTCCTTGGATGGTGCACTGGCACTCACAACATCATGATTTTTATAATAGCCCACAGTCTTTTCTTTGCTCATGATGGCTACATAAATAGCACAAAAATTTATGGAAATAATTATTGCTCCTCCAACTCACAGCAACACTCCAAAATGAGAACATAAAACCATTGGTAGATCTCCTTCTGCAACACTACCAAACCAATCCGCATTTGTGTACCCATGTAGCTGTATCTCTATACCAGCCTCAACTGTGGACTTTATGTACTTGAGAACCCTTCTAGTGTGGATTCCTAGGGGCTTACATAAAATGACTCATAAGTCTAACAACATAGCTCAAGTTTGGCCTAGTGATGGTCATGTAGATCAAGCTACCCACTATGCACTTATACGTAGTGGGGTCCTCCAAAAGCTCACTTGTATTTGCGAAAAGCTTTGTGTTATGCTCTAACGGCACTGAAATAGGCTTACAGCTTGTCATACCATACTTGGAAAACATATCCAAGCCATACTGCCTTTGCAATAATAAAATTCCATGAGGTGATCTCACCACCTCTATGCCCAAGAAATACCATATCTTAACCAAATCCTTCATCTTAATCTTCTTCTTTAAAAGCTTTCTGACATCATGTATGTTAGCATCACTATCACCAGTGATAATCAAGTCATCCATATAGATGACTAATTATCACCAGTAGTAGCAAGGATAATTAGTCATCCACATAGATGACTAATAGCATGATCCCTCTATTTGTTTTCTTCATATAAAGTGAAAAAACTACATTGGATATCTGAAATCCAATGGTAACAAGATACTCTCTGATCTTGTTTGACCATGCTCTAGGTGCCTGCTTGAAGCCATACAAGGCTTTGCATAACTTGCACACAAAATTTGGGTGTACATCACTCTCATAACTTGGTGGCATGCATACTTCTTCATGCAAGAAGGCATTCATTACATCCATCTGATGTAAAGACCAACCCTTTGCTACAACCATAGCAATGACAACTCTCACGATTTTTGCGATTCTTGCAACCGGGTTGAATGTCTCCTCATAGTCAATGCCATAAGTTTGCGCATAGTCCTTAGCAACCAATCTTGCCTTATACCTACTCACTAAGCCATCAGTGTTATGCTTGACTTTATACACCCACTTACATCCAATTGCATTCTTTTCCTTAGGTAAAGGCACTAACTCCCATGTTGTGTTTGTATCCAATGCTGCCATCTCCTCATTCATCAGATTTATGCTTGCCTTCTTTTCCTTATCTTTCCATTTCTTATTTCCAAGTGCGTGGTCAAAACAAGTGGGCTCCAACTCCTGTATTGCTTTAACTATGTAAGCAAAATGATGGGTTGTATATTCATCATATCTCAATCTATCAACATGGTACCTAAAACTCGTAGACATGCGTACACCTGGATCACTGGTAGGTGTCCTCAAAACATCCCTGGGTCTCCTTACAATAGGAGTAACCACAGATGGAATGCCAAGCGCCTCATCAAGACTCTGCTTAGAGCTGCTAGAATCACCATCCACATATGAGTGACCTGTTGATGATAGATCAGGCACAAAAAGTTGATCTACCTTTTCCTTCCCTTTGCATGATACATTTGTACTTACATCTATCCCTCAACCTGCCTAACCACGGGCTGACATTGGATCCACTTCTAGAGGACCCTCTAGGTCCACTACGCACCTGTGATCTTTGCTCTATGTGTGGTGCAACATCAACACTTCTTACATCTGTATCTTATGTTGTCTTCATGCTGATGCATACCAGCTACTCATCTCGTCAAAGACAACATCTCTACTTACTCACATCTCATGAGTGGTAGAGATATAGCATCTATAACCTTTTTACTCTCCATAGCATAACCAATAAAGATGCATTTCTCTACCTTTGGATCCAACTTTGTTCTTACTTCATCACAGGAGCATGCACATATGCAATACACCCAAACACTTTCAAGTGAGACACATCCGATCTTATGCCTATAAACTTTTGTTCAAGAGTTATACCATGAAAAACTATAATGGGTGTCCTGTTCAAGAGTCATACCATGATCAGTTGTAATGGGTGTCCTATTCAAGAGTCATACTATATGAACAACTACAATGGGTGTCCTGTTCATAATGTACACAGTAGTTGTGACTGCTTTTACCCAAAAATAATATGGCATATTCTTTTCAACCATTAAGGCATGCAAATAAAATTCCTGAGATCAGATGGGGGGGAGTATTTCTCAAATGAGTTCAGCAATTTCTTGGGAAAATAGGGAATCAAGAGATAGTTTACATGTGCAGGTACACTCCGCAATAGAATGGTGTTGCAGAAAGAAACCATAGGCACATTGCAGAAGTGGCACGTGCCTTTTTCCTTCTCGGCCAAAGTTTTAAATCTCTGAAAGTGAGCAAACACCTCACTTTTCTCCTTCATGAAGAAAACCCACACTTTCCTAGTGTGGTCTCATCAGTGAAACGGTAACATAATACTTGCAACCTACATTTGTTGTAGTCTTGGCCGGTCCCCATACATCTGAATGTATAACATTTGATGGCATGATTTTCATGTGGGAAAGCATGTTTGGCCTGCTTACCAAGCTAGCAAGCTTTACATACTTTATGCATACCATCAACGTTAAACTTTGGCAAACCTGCAACAGTATTTTGGGCCTGCATAGACTTCAGCTGCTACTGTATATTCATGACTAATGCACTTGTGCCATATGTCAATATCTACCAATGAAACCTATTTGAGGCGCAAACATGGCTGCCTTTATCTCAGGCATGTTCATATCCAAAGTAAACATCATCCTGCCATTTCTGTTACCCTTTGCAACCAAGCGACACTGATTTTTGAAGTCTTTCATAAAACATCCTTGATGAACCTCACTTGCAGACCCTGCTCAACCATCTGTCCAATAGAAACCAAGTTCTTTGTAATATTTAGAACATGAAGTACATTTGCCAAGTACTTCATTTTGTCATCCTGTATAGACAATGGTACTTTACCAATATGTGTCATGGGGTACGTAGTGTGATCACCTGTTTCTACATAACTTGGTTTTCCCATTTTTTGCATGTCTCTAAACCACTCACCATGATTGGTCATGTGGTTAGAGGGATCAGAACACACATACCATATATCTTGGGATCTTGACGCATCTATTGTTGTGGAACTGAGCATGTGCTGCATCATAAACAGGTGCTCACTTCTATCATCACAAACAGCTGCTCACTTCTATCATCACAAATAGCTACTCACTTCTGTCATTACAAACAACTGCTCACTTTTGTCATCACCACTATGTTTACTAGATGATGCATAGTTTCCTTGTTTTGCAACTTTCCACTTTTAATGCCATTCTGCTTTTTATAGCAGTCCTTTGCCATGTGGCTTGGTTTGCCATAATAATAGCACTCTATGCTATTTGCACTCTGATTTCTTTGCCAATCACCTCGAACTCTTTGGCTCCCCCTACCTTTAGATTCCACCTATGTATGATTGTTTGTTGTTACAAATCATTGGACTCTGATTTCTTTGCCAATCACCTCAAACTCTTTGGCTCCCCCTGCCTCTAGATTCCACCTATGTATGATTGTTTGCTGTTACAAATCATTGGACTGTTATTGTCCAAAATTATGGTTTCCTTGTCGGCCACCACCTCAGCCACAATCTCTACCTCTGCCTCTACCTGAATTAGAGTAGAAGGCATGTTTTGATGTGTTCTTGCTTTGTGAAGAAGAGTCCTCACCTAGAGACTTTTCTTCTATGATCAACATAGACACCAAGTCCCGAAAGCTGGGAATATTCTCTGATTGCAATGGAGGTCTTGAATGGCTTGTACTCTTTGCCAAGCCCATTCAAACAGACACTCACCAAATCATCATCTTTCACCGATACATTGATAGAACCAAGGGATTCAACAATGCCCTTAATCTTTAAAGCATACATATTGATATACATGCTTTTCTTCTCCATTGTATGAAGCTCTTGTTTTGGCTACAGTTTCCTTGCCTTTGTATTAGTTTGGAACATCTACCAGGTTCTGTCATGCAACTGTTAGAGTGTTGGCATCCTGTATGTGTCCTATCATTGTGTCTGTAACATTGATCGAAAGCCAATACATAACTTTCTTTGCACCCTGATTCCAATTCTTGAATACCTTTATATTTGCTGGAGTGGCATTCTCTTTAGTAAACAACTCTCGAGGCTCCTCATCGTCTCCTTCGACATAGTCCCAAACCCATCAGGAAATTGGTCATTGTAAACTTCCAAGCATGGAAGTTGTTGTTGTCCAGCTTCTCATTGACAATCTCATTGAGTTCGTCAAACATTTTTGCTTGCAACAATCAAAAACTTGCAAATAGACAATTTCTGTATGCAACCTGTAACACAATAGTATCTTCTTACTGCCGAGTGGTACTTCAGCACAATGTGTATATCGCTAGATCCAACTAGAGTACATGTACATACACCCAATATCAACAATACATGTCCAAACACTGTCTGCACTTCTAAAATGCACTGTTGTACTATAATAACTAGATTTCGACCAGAGATAATTCTCCATAAAACCTTCCCAAAACTGTCAAAAATGCCTTGCCATAGCAATGAAACAAAGACCGAAATGCAATTATGGTTGTAAAACTTTAGTACAAAGTATTGCGTACCACATAGGCACCTCCAAGCCTACGAAGACAACTTCTCAATTAGAGATGTGTGGCTCCCAAAGCTACCGAGGGGGTGTTATACCTAAACAAGAAGAGGAAGAGATAATGATGCTCTTACATGTGTATCGCTTCCTTCCTTTCTTGTTCTTGCCTCTTGCTTGCCTCCTTAGCTCTCACACGAACTGGAGCTCTCATACCATAAAGAGAATGTGAGGAAGAGATGATGATGCTCTTACACTTTTACCGCTTCCTTGCTTGCTTGTTCTTGCCTCTTGCTTGCCTCCTTAGCTCTCACACAAACCGGAGCTCTGATACCATAAAGAGAATGCAGGGGAGAGGGAGAGCTTGAGTTCCTTGCAAGCGAACACACACACATAAGAGAGTGCAAGACATAAGAGAGAGATGGATGGCTGAATTTTCTTCCATCTTCTTCTCTTCTCTATAACCATATAACTAAAAGATAAGAGTACATACATAAAGGGAAAGTACTCTCCTACAATAACATACAATGGTCGGTCCATAGTGTACTAACTAAGGCCTTGGGTGGCCAGTATCTCAAAATGTATAACTTTTATAGTGCCTTTACATAACACTTATTAATGTCCTCAATTGGAGGAGCATCTTTGTTAATCCAAAATGGGATTAATACCCCCCCTACCTGATGTAGGTTTTGTCCTCAGAACCTTTTACCTAGGTCAAAAGACCTGGTTGCCAAACTCGTGGTCTGTAGAAGTTCCGGCAGGATTGAAGCTTTTTAAGGGTTCTTCTGAATGCTGAGTGTGATGTCCAGAACCCGGTGTTTACCATGTCTTTGAATGTGACATGCATGTAACTCGGAAGACACCTGAGGTGATGATAATAAAGCATCATACCTCATTCAGTCAGGCCTCTGTTCATGTTGAGGCAAACTTGCTTTGCCTTAAATCCATCATACCTTTCTTTTGGTTAATCGATAATAAAAACTACGATCAACTTCATGAATTAGATACATTTATGCATGAAAAAAATTATTTTATGACCCCATGACATTTGGAATTCAATCATTTCAATGGTAAAAGTGGAATTCTTGGCTTATTTGAATTAATGGATATTTTTATTATTTAAAAAGGATAAACTTATTTTATGATAAAAGAGGAATTCCCATGACAATTGGAATCCAATAATTAAATGAGGAAAAGAGAATTTTAAGCTTATTAAAAAAATGGATATTTTTATTATTTAAAAAGGACTTTTAGATAAATTTATTTTATGATAAAAGAGGAATTCCCATGACAATTGGAATCCAATAATTAAATGAGGAAAAGAGAATTTTAAGCTTATTAAAAAAATGGATATTGGTATTTAGTTAAAAGAAGAATTTTTATGGTATATAAGTAGAGAAAGAATTGAATTAAATCTTGGTGACAAAGAGGAATTTTCACCAAAATTCCACCTAGAGAATTAGGGTTGATTAATTAAGTGGTAGAAAGAATATCTTTAGATATTTTATGTGGTTAAATCACTAAATTGGTATTTACCCAAAATTAGATTAAATGGAAGAAGAGTATTTTCATTAAAATTTGACATTCTCATATAAAACCAATTCTTAATCTATTATTGGTTAAGAAGGAAGAAATTCACAAAGTTGGAATTTCCTTACGGTTAGAAGTTCAGTAGATGTTTATCTGAAGAAAATCCTTGGAATCAAAGTTAGAACTAAACCGAATGATTTTGGTTAGACCACAACTATGAGAGGGACGGTTAGCAAACTACTTGTCCATCTCTCGATCTGAATCAAGCAAAAACCTTGTGACCGATTCCTGTAATACAAAGAATAGACTACCGTTGAATTAACTAGTTTTCCCTTGACCGAAATCACCAAGAATCTAGTTAGACAGTCAGTCAAATGATGGGTGGATTACCTTGATGAGAGATCAAGGATTCTCATTATGAAATTGGGGGATTAAGGAAAAAGGGTTTTGTGAAACCAATCTTAAACTGGCGTAAAACAGTTTTTTTTCTTTTAAAAGACTGTTTTATGCCAGAATGCTGGAGGAAGCATTTAGTATGTGTTTAATCTAAGAAGAGGCTTGTTGCAAGCTGGTGGGGAGTCATCGAGGGGGACATCGCTTGCCGGCAAAGCCTGCCGAGGTCTTGACCAGCCTCGGTACGGTTAAAATGGTGCGCTTCCGGTACAATGGGCGAGGACTGACGAAGCGGTCCCTGGAGTGCTTGGACACCTAAGTAGGATCCTAGAGGGTTCTGACCAGGTGATGCACGGGCTCGCGGTTGCTAGGACACCCATGGGTGCGTCGAGGAAGATTCGGATGGACTAAAAAGAATGACTGATGGAGGACAATCTGTGAGCGAGGTGGATAGGTTTCTGATTGAGGTCTAGTGGAGCCATTTGAAAGGTAGAACTAAATAGTTTCGTGTCAATTGGAAGTGGTCTTGGTTAGCTGGTTGTTAGCTGTAGTCACAAGAGAGGACATCTAAAAAGCATTAGCTAGATCTGATAGGGAGGTTGGGAGGGTTTTGAAGTGTCCCCTCGAGTCAGCGTGGAGGACTCGGGACAGTTTGCTGAGTGGATTGGTGCCCTTGGAGCTGGGATTCCAGTGTCCCCCAGTTCTAATCACATTGTGTCTTATTCTTGTGTGCCTACAGAGCAGGTGTTGTAGTAGAGGCCATCACCTAGCCACCATGACACAACGTGCATGGACACACAAGGACATGTGCATGCGTACAGATACATGTGTGCATCCAAACACATAGGCACATAGATGTGCACACACACTCTCTTGCATGCATGCACATAGAGACATACACATGCATATATATAGGGAGGTTAGCATGGTAATGTGGATCACTTTTAAAACCATATAGGACACTTTATGGTGAAAAAGAAAGGGCTCAATTAAGGCTACTATCTAGTTTATTTCAAATAAGATTGGCCATCTCATGATTACTCTTCTTGATCACATGTGTACACAGTGAGTTCTTGCAAATGAGCATGCAAATGTCAGTCTTTTGATGAGGTCATTTTTGTACTGTGACTATTCTTCAGTAGATACAAGCTATAGAACCTCTGGTCTGATTAAGGCATTGATGCAAAATTATTGTGTGTGTGTGTGTGTGTGTGTGTGTGTGAGAGAGAGAGAGAGAGAGAGAGAGAGATTTACTACCGCTAGACTTTGAGAGAATGGTGAAGGTATATATCTAACTTGTAGCTACATTGAATTTCCTAAGGGATTTGAGGAATAAACTAAAAAGTTCTTGTGTCAAGATAATTCTAACTCTATGTCTTCAGCAGGTAGATTCTGAGTGAAGCACGCTACCATCTTCATGAGAACATGTCTCTACAGAAGGCAAATACAAGCCCAACAAAGAACTTTAAGAGAATCCCCATTAGAAATTGACCTCCAAGCCTAGCTCTAGCTCCACTAGGCCCTCAAGAAGCCTTGACCTCCTAGAGGTCAACTTTGGTACATTATGGTAATTTTACAAGACAACAGAAGAGTTCAGGGAGGTACATGGTTGGCAAGAGGGGGGAGTTAGTCCACAAAGTTTAAAGCTTGTAAGCATTTTGGACGAGTACTAGTTTTTTGTTTTCACATGCCCAAAGCCAGAAGCAAAAGAGTTAAACGAGCTACATGGTTGATAAGATGGGCGAGGACCGACGAAGCGGTTGTTGAGTGAAGTGCTAGGACACCTAAGTAAGATCCTAGAGGGTTCTGACCAAGTGATGCACGGGCTCGCGGGTTGCTAGGACACCGATGCGTGCGTCGCGGAAGATTTGGATGGACTAAAAAGAATGAATTTTGTGAATCAAATTTTGATATTGGATCTCGTTTGGTTGGCCAGCTGGTCTTCAACGGAGACTCCAGACATATTTTGTAATACAATAGACTTAGAATTTTGGAGGATGATGATTAGTAATATTATGATTTTCATTGAAGAATTGTTTTAAAGACAGCCGATTCTGTTATAATGGCAATTTCATATTGGGTGTGTATGTGGTATGCCTACCTTAATTTTTGCATGAAACACCGGCTAGGGGGCCTGGGAACTCTTTTCCTCAGTACCCAGGCAAAACATACCCAAATCCTTATAAAGGAATCCCACCAATCGGTTGGGGTTAGGCTGGATTGGGGGATTCTTGTGATACCATTAAGATAAGATTAGTTACGTTAGTTAGATTAAGTCGTGAGAAGACCCTTGTTCTGTGGGAGGGAATTAGCGGCTATGCCTCGTTAAAGGAAGAAAAGAGCGATGATTCTATGTACCAAGTGTAAGTCTCTTCTTTGATCTGACCATGTGACTTCAGGTTCAGTTAGATTAGTTTGAATAGTTAAGACTTTGACCCGTTAGATTTTTTCTCGTTCGAAGATTTTCCCTGAGGAATCGCCCAAGCCTTCCGGGCGAGGGAAGTTTTTTCGGGTTTGGTTTCGGAGGAACTGTCGGACTAGTCTCTTGTTCGGACATTCGGGCGAGGCCCCGAGTGTGGATCCCTGCCCCACGTGAGAGGTTTGCACTGCTTCCGCCCGCGAGCACCCTCTCGGAGGGGGCCCCACGGAGGGAGGCGGGGGTCTCACACTGCTGAGGCAATTTCCAGTAGAGGAAAGTCAAAGGAGGGTCAGAAGAGGGTTAGTAGGGTGACTAGGGAGATCTTGGGGTTGTGGATATAAGGCTGGCTAATAGTGGAGGACAATCTGTGAGTGAGGCAGATAGGTTTCTGGGACTGAGGTCTAGTGGAGCCATTTGAAAGGCAGAACTAGACAGTTCTGTGTCAGTTGGAAGTGGTTTTGGTCAGCTGGTTGTCAGCTGTAGTCAAGAGAGGCTTGTCGGTGGATGTTTAGAGGTGCTAGAGGTCAGTGTTGACCTGGGAGGACATCTAAAAGCATTAGCTAGATCTGATAGGGAGGTTGGGAGGGTTTTGAAGTGTCCCATTGAGTCAGCCTCCTAGAGGGCTCGGGATAGTTTGCTAAGTGGATTGGTGCCCCTGGAGCTGGGATTCTAGTGTCCCCCAATTCTAATCACATTGTGTCTTATTCTTGTGTGCCTACAGAGCAGGTGCTGTAGTAGAGGCCATCACCTAGCCACCATGACACAACATGCATGGACACACAAGGACATGTGCATGCGTACACATACATGTGTGCATCCAAACACATAGGCACATAGATGTGCACACACACTCTCTTGCATGCATGCACATGGAGACACATACACATGCATATATATAGGGATGCTAGCATGGTAATGTGGATCACTTTTAAAACCATATAGGACCCTTTATGGTGAAAAAGAAAGGACTCAATTAAGGTTACTGGCTAGTTGATTTCAAATAAGATTGGCCATCTCATGATTACTTTTCTTGATCACATGTGTACACAGTGAGTTCTTGCAAATGAGCATGAAAATGTCAGCCTTTTGACGAGGTCATTTTTGTACTGTGACTCTTCTTCATTAGATACAAGCTATAGAACCTCTGGTCTGATTAAGGCATTGATGCACAATTATTGTGCGTGCGTGCGTGTGTGCGTGCGCGCATGTGTGTGTGTGTGTGTGTGAGAGAGAGAGAGAGAGAGAGAGAGAGAGAGAGAGAGAGAGAGAGAGAGAGGGAGAGAGAGAGAGAGAGAGAGAGAGAGAGAGAGAGAGAGAGAGAGAGAGAGAGAGATTTACTAACGCTAGACTTTGAGAGAATGGTGAAGGTATATATCTAACTTGTAGCCACATTGAATTTGCTAAGGGATTTGAGGAATAAACTAAACAATTCTTATGTGTCAAGACAATTCTAACTCTATGTCTTCAGTAGGTAGATTCTAAGTGAAGCATGCTACCATCTTCATGAGAACATGTCTCTACAGAAGGCAAATACAAGCCCAACAAAGAACTTTAAGAGAATCCCCATTAGAAATTGAACTCCAAGCCTAGCTCTAGCTCCACTAGGCCCTCAAGAAGCCTTGACCTCCTAGAGGTCAACTTTGGTACATTATGGTAATTTTACAAGACAACAAAAGAGTTCAGGGAGGTACATGGTTGGCAAGAGGGAGGAGTTAGTCCACAAAGTTTAAAGCTTATAAGCATTTTGGACGAGGACTAGCAAAAAGAGTTAAACGAGGTACATGGTTGGTAAGATGGGCGAGGACCGACGAAGCGGTCCCTGAGTGAAGTGCTTGAGTGAAGTGCTAGGACACCTAAGTAGGATCCTAGAGGGTTCTGACTAGGTGATGCACGGGCTCGTGGGTTGCTAGGACACCCATGCATGCGTCGAGGAAGATTCAGATGGACTAAAAAGAATGAGTTTTGTGAATTAAATTTTGATATTGGATCTCGTTGGTTGGCTTGCTGGTCTTCAATGGAGACTCCAGATGACATATTTTGTAATACAATGGACTCAAAATTTTGGAGGATGATGATTAGTAATATTATGATTTTCATTGAAGAATTGTTTTAAAGACAGCCGATTCTATTATAATGGCAATTTTATATTGGGTGTGTACGTGGTATGCCTACCTTAATTTTTGCATATGAAACGCCAGCTAGGGGGCCCTGGGAACTCTTTTCCTCAGACCCGGGCAAAACATAACCAAATCATTATAAAGGAATCCCACCAATACAGTGGTCGGGCGGTTGGTGGGCGGTTGGCTAACCCATGGGCCTGTTGGGGATTCGTGTGATACCATTAAGATAAGATTAGTTCCATTAGTTAAATTAAGTCCTGAGAAGACCCTTGTTTTGTGGGAGGGAATCAGCGAGACTGTGCCTCATTAAAGGAGAAAAAAAGCGGTGATTCTATGGACCAAGTGCAAGTCTCTTCTTTGATCTGACCATGTGACTTCTTCAGGTTTGGTTGGATCAGTTTAAATAGTTAAGACTTTGACCCGTTAGATTAATTCTCCCGTTTGAAGATTTTTCTTGGAGGAATCGACCGTGCCTTTCGGGCGAGGGAAGTTTTTCTAGGTACGGTTTTGGAGGAACCACCGGACTAGTCTCTTGTCCGGACACTGTGGGCGAGGCCCCGAGTGTGGATCCCTGCCTCGCGCGAGAGGCTGACGCTGCTTCCACACCGCCAACGCCCTCGGAGAAGGGACACCGTAGAGGGGGGCGGGGGTCTCACGCTTGTATCAGAGCTTTGTTGAAAGCTAAGAAGGAGAAACGAATTTTTATCAGAAAATTGTAATAAAAACTCAGAAAGAGCATTTACATATTATATTTTCATTCCTTAAGCTTCATTAACAAAGAATTTTAATTAAAGAATTTGGTTTTATAGATGAAAGTTCCTCACTTATCTGGTGTTCCTGACCTCACCCAGTCACAAGACATGATAACGTTCGCCTTTGAGCATTTCATCTTTTCCACTACAACTCGAACGAGCCGAGCCAGAATTGCAGGCCATTTCGAGGATCTATATTTCCCTGACCCAGCAGAGAGACGGCAGCACAAGTGGTTTGCAGGGCAGTATGTCTACGCCTCTTGTGACCAGCGTGCGATGTTGAGGCAGAATCTCTCATTAACCATGATTCTGATGAGGCTGAAAGTGATACATGGTGTTATTTTATATCACCCAACACCTCGAAATTTCAGACTTTCTTGCCATATCTATACAGACTCCTTAGTCGCTTTATTCCTAAAAGGAGAAGATAGTAGCTTCCTTAGCAGTAAGGGAACATTTGTATCAGGGCATGGCTATAGCCCAGTACCGCCGTCTTATGCGTCTCCTGAGGAGATTTTGACTTTTGGAGCCGAGCTGCTCTATGTACATATTGCAACCTTTATATAAATAAAGAATTATTTTATGGAAAAATTCCTTGTTGTATAAGTGATTGTTTATTTTGACGAATTGATAAAGCAAAATTCCTTGTTGTATAAGTGATTGTTTATTGACGAATTGATAAAGCAAAATCTGTTACCAGACATATGTCATAGATCTCCAATAAGATCATTTATCTTGTTTAAGAAATTATTTTTCAAACCTCTTAAGTCTTAGGATCTCGTGGACGAAATCAAAATAAAAATTTAATAATATATCATTTTTGGTAGAATCACGAGGCGAGGGAGTGGAATGATCTTAAAGCCTATCTAAGGAAGAGATTTTGTCCCCCTGGATTTTTAGAAACCAAGATGAATGAATTTTTTTAAACCAGGGGAGCAAAACCATCGAAGAATATCACCAGGCATTTGCTCTTCTCCTCAAGTATTCACCACCTCTAGATGAAGAGCAACTCATGGCCAGATTCATTCGGGGAATGAACGAACCCTTAGACACATTGGTCAAGAATGCCAAGCCAGTGTCCATGGCAGAAGCTATCAGAATGGCAAAGGACTTCACAAAGCCTTCATCGTGAAAGTCTCGCCAAAGCTAGTTCCCTCATCCTTCAAGAGATTCCAGACACCGGGAAGTTCTTCCAACCTTTCGCCTCCAAAGAGACACCAAGGTCCCAACCAGAATCTAGAGTCGGGAAATTTCAGGAATGAAGGAAAACCTTTCCCTCGAAGTACTTTCTGAGAAACTCCGACTCTCTCAAGAATGCAAAGGGAAGAGCTTCAAAGTGAGAACAGGTGCTTCGGATGTTAGGGGTTTGGGAACCAGCTCAAGGATTGCCCATCTCCTTCTATGGGCCAAGGAAACCAGGGTCCCAAAATTCAGAGATAGACTCCTTCGTATCAGTCCAATCAGGGTCCCCGCGCCAAAATCAGGGCAACCCTAGAAGAGTGCCAGCTCAGCCCCTGCAGCCTCCATGCAAAGCAGTCTCTGAACTCCCTCCCAAAATTGGGGTAACCAAAGAGAGAGAGTTCCACCTCCGACTGCAGCAGCTAGAGCTGTCACTATAGCTGAGGAAGTGAAGGAAGAGAAAGGACAGATCTATGCCGCAATAGAGCATCAGGGGAATAACCGGCTGTCAATTTTTAGTTGTTCAAACTCCAACAGAGTACCAGGGTAAGTAATTCAAGCTTTTGATTGATTTCGGCAATACTCATTCTTTTATTTCCCCAGGATGTTTGCGTAAGTTAGTCCTAAATCAAAAATCAGGGAAACCTATACAAGTGGAATTGGCCAGTGGAAAGATTCTTTTCACACACCTTGAGACAGATCTTATTCAGTTTAGTCTAGATGGAAACGTAACAGAGTGCCAGTTCAGAGTCCTACCCTTAGAAGTCTATGATGGAATCCTTGGAATGGATTGGCTTCACAAGAATCAAGCCGACATTCATTGTTATAAAGGAACCATCTCTTTCCTTGACCTTCATGGGAATAAAGTTCAAGGAACTGGAATTTTCGGATCACTAGTGCTACAATTAGTCAAGGCTTCTAAATTGTTAAAAGGGCTCAGAAAGAGGCAAGCTGTTTATGTTGTTAAGATAAATCCGGTAGACATAAAATGCAAGGCTAAAGAACTAGAGTGGTTAAGTGAGTATGCAGATGTGTTCCCTGAAGAGCTGACTGAGATGCCTCCATCTTGCGAAGTAGATCATGAGATCGAGTTAACCCCCGAGCTCAGCCAGTGGCCCAGCGTGTATACAAAATACTAGTCCCTGAAGCCATAGAACTTAAGGAACAGTTAAGACAAATGTTAGAGCAGGGATTCGTCAGACCCAGTGTCTCACCTTGGGGTGCGCCCGTTCTCTTGCAAAAGAAGAAAGGTGGAACGTTAAGACTGTGTATTGACTACAGAGGATTGAATCAATTAACAATTAAAAATAAGTATCCTATCCTTGGGATTGATGAACTTCTGGATCGATTAAGTGGGACCTAAATGTTCACAAAGATAGATATGAAATCCAGGTACTACCAAATCAGAATCAAGGAACAGGACATCCCGAAGACAGCATTATATAGGCATTATGAGTTCACAATCATGCCATTTGGATTGACTAATGCCCCGATGACATTTAATTGTCTTATGCAGGATATTCTTAGAGAATACTTGGATGATTTTGTTCTTGTCTTCTTTGATGATATCTTGGTATAGTCAAAGAATGCTACTGCACATCATGAAGATCATGTGCGCAAGGTCCTGGAAATCCTAAGGAAACACCAACTCTTTGCAGAAAAGAGCAAATGTTCTTTCTCTGTTGACCAGGTGGAATACTTGGGATTCATAGTATCAAAGGATGGGATTTCTCCTGACCCCGCAAAGATCCAAGCAGTCATAGAATGGAACCCAAGACAGTAAAGGAAGTCAGAGGATTCCCAGGATTAACCGGATGGTATAGGATCTTTATACCCAAGTATGCTCAGATAGCATCCCCTTTAACTAACCTTCTCAAGAAGAGTACACTTTTTCAGTGGACTACAATGTGTCAGAGTGCCTTTGATAAACTGAAGACAGCCTTAGTAACCAACCCTGTCCTTAAGTTACCAGATTTTACCAAACCCTTTGAGGTAGTTACTGATGCCAGTGGGATTGCCTTAGGCGGTGTTCTTATGCAGGAAGATCATGCAGTGGCCTATGAATCCAGAAAACTCAAAACACATGAGAGAAATCATTTCGTCTATGACTTGGAGTTACTCTCAGTAGTTTATGCTCTGAAGTTGTGGAGACATTATCTTTTGGGACAAAGGTTCACCTTGATGAGACAGATCATCAAACTCTGAAGTGGATCTTCACCCAAAGGGATCTCAACATGCATCAAAGGAGATGGATGTAGACCTTGCAGGAATTTGATTTTGAAATTAAGTATCGGCCGGGGAAAGAGAATGTGGTGGCAGATGCGCTCAGTAGAAAAGCCTCCTTGCTTGCAATTACAGTGGTGTCAAATCCATTGATCAGTGAAGCAAAGGAGAAAATCATGCAGGGGACAAATTCTTTGTCCTTATTGCTACCCTTCTGATGCAGGAAAGCAAGACTTCTCAGGAAATGAGTCGAGTTCTTGGGTACAAATTTGATGAAGGATGCATGTATTATAATAATCGGCTATGCATTCCCAATGATGAGGCAATAAAGGGAAGAATTCTGAGAGAAGCCCATGATAGCCTGATAGCTGGACATCCAGGGTTTATAAAAACCTATATGTTTGTGAAGAAAAGCTTCTTCTAGCCAGGACTCAAAAAGGATGTACTTGATCATGTGCGAAAATGCTTAATGTGTCAAAAAGTCAAGGCAAAGAGAGTCAAGATGCCAGGTAAACTGCAGCCTCTAGACATTCCTTAGATGAAGTGGGAGTGTATCACTATGGACTTTGTCACTGGATTACCTTTAGTGCAATCAGGTTACAACTCCATTTTTGTGGTAGTTGGCAGGCTAACCAATGTTGCCCATCTAATTTCAATGAAAGAAACATACACTGCAGTGGATGTTGCCAGAGTTTTCCTTAAAGAGATCTTCAGATTGCATGGCTTCCTAGGAGGATAGTAAGTGACAGGGATCCCAATTTCACATTGAAATTATGGACTGCATTCTTCGAAGCAGTAGGAACTTTCTTGGATCTTAACACAGCCTATCACCCCGAAACAGATGGCCAAACTGAAAGAGTGAACCAGGTAATAGAAGATATCCTTCGATCATGCCGGCAGGGAACCCAAGAAGTGGTTAAGCCATTTTGCATTTGGTTGAATTTGCTTACAACGCTTCTTATCATCGAAGCATTGGGATGAGTCCGTTCAAAGCTTTGTATGGACAAGATTGCCTTACACCGTTGACTTGGTTCGACCCATTGATCAGAGTCAAGATGTCTAGATAAATGCTTGATGACATGGACCAGCAAATGCAATCAATCCGTAAAGATATAAAGGCAGCCCAAGATAGGCAAAAGCAATATGTAGATAAAAAGAGATCAAAGAGAGAGTTTGAAGAATCAGATAGAAGTTCCTTATCCTTAGGAAAGTACAAGAAGCTCTCTCCTAGATACTGTGGGCCTTATGCTGTTATAAAGAAAGTGGGCAATCTAGCCTATAAACTTCTTCTACCTCCCCATCTCAAGGTACATAATGTATTCCATGTTAGTTTGCTTAAGAAATATGTACCCAGCCCGAGTCACGTGCTTGAGATGAACAATTGATCTCTCCGACTCAAGGCAATATGGTACTCCAACCTGAGGATATCCTTGATGTTCGGGAGAAGATTCTCAGGAGCAGAGTCCTCAGAGAATTTTTAGTCGTGGAAGTTCTTCCCTCCTTTAGAAGATGCCACCTGGGAGAAAGAAGAAGAGTTGGCGAGAGATTACTTCCACTTTGCGAGATGAGGACATCTCGTGTTTTTCAAGTGGGAGAGGATGTAAGATTTCTTCTCAGCCTGAATAATGAATAAGCTTTACTTCAATCCCCTGTAATCATTCCTATTTCTGAATACAAGAAAATATTATTCTTCCTTGTTTTTACCTAGAGAGAGGAAAAATTCTAGAGAGAGATAATTCAATATTGAGATATTTTTAGATAAACAAATTCTCCTAATATCAAAAAAATATTTCCTTAAAACAGAAGTTCAAAATAAATTCTCTAAGGTGCATTAGGAATCAATTAAAAATGATTTAAAAGACCTTAGTCTAAGGGTCAAGATTTTCTAAAATTTTTAGATTATGGTCCAATTAAGGTTCCTATGGGCCAATAAGATTAATCCAAGTGTTGGGATGAGATAAATCTAATGAATAAAAGAAAATATCCAAAAATGAGTAAATGCTCACATAAGATGAAGAGTTGACTGAGTACAAGGTATATTAGTTAAAAAAAATTATGAGATATTACTAAAAAAATGAGATATTTTGGAGGAATGATAAATTTTTGACACCTTGGTAAGGAGGGGGAGACCTTTGAGGTAGGCGCCTCCGTCACATGTGTGGGGGGGTTTTTAATTCAAAAATATTAAGATGTTTTTATCTCTCCTCTCTCCTAAATCAAACTAGATCGAAATGGGAGCTAAATTGGTCCAAATCTTGTCCAAATTCAGCCAAACTGAAGCTGGAAAATTCTAGAACCTAGTTGGGCTCAGTCAGTGGCCTCCCTCACCTATAAATAGACCCTCATTCTTTTGTATTCTCATTTGTGAGCTAGACCATGCCAGTATTACATTAAAATAAGCATATTTTCTATTATCCCTTTAAAATCCTCTACTTTTGGAGAGATTGGAGCTTCTCTCTCTCTTCAACAATCCTTGGAGCTTTCCTCTCAACACACTAACCAATTTATTGGTTGGGGGCTTCCTTCTAAGAGAAAGAAGCAAGCAAAATCAAGAGGTAAGATATAATTTCATGGTTTTTCTCTAATATTCTCAATGTTTTCACTTCTCAAGCCCTCTCAAGCTTGAGAAGTTTCAAATGGATTGTTTTTCAATGCAAATTAAGATTTCTAAAGAATTCTAATGATTAATCACAAAAAGTTTATCTTTATGCTTAATTTAGGATGTTTTTATGTATATCTCTCTCTCCCCAAAAGAATGGTCATTCCTATGACCAATTCTCTATTCAAATGATGCTTCTCATTGATAAATTCTCAATTTAAAAATCAAACTCTATGCTAGTTAAGCTAGATGTTAAAGAAATGGCTTTTTAATGCTTATATGCTAATAAAATTATGGTAAACTTATGATTTAATTTCATAAATTGGATTTAGGTGTAAATGATAGTTATTCTATCATAATAGTATTACAAAGTCTTATTCTTTTCCAAAATATTAAAAATTATCAGTAATAGCAGCAGAGCTATGGTAAATTTTTTAAAAATTAATACATAACTCATTTTTATTCATAATGTGAAAAGAGGACTTCCTACCATATTCTAGGATTAGTCATCCTATGCTAAAAGAATATTTTTCATTACATTCATGGGAAAATAATTTTTGGTATTTATGCGTAAATAATTAATTAGAGAAATGAGAAATTTTTGGTATTTTTATTTTTATGCAAAAAGAGAAATTCCCATGATAATGGAGATCCATGTAATTAAATGAAAAAAGAGAAAATTTGATATATTAAAATAATAAATATTTTTAGAAGAATTTTAGATAAATTTATTTTTATGCATGCAAAAATTTAAATGATAAAAGAGGAATTCCCATGACATTTGGAATTCAATCATTTAAATGGTAAAGTGGAATTCTTGGCATAATTGAATTAATGGATATTTTTATTTAAATTTCAAAGAAAAATTTTAGATAAATTTATGCATGAGAAAATTTATTTTATGATAAAGAAGGAATTTCCATGAAATTTGGAATTCAATCATTTAAATGGTAAAAGTGAAATTCTTGGGTTATTTGAATTAATGGATATTTTTATTAATTTAAAAAGAAATTCTAGATAAATTTATTTTATGATTAAAGAGGAATTCCCATGACAATTAGAATCCAATCATTAAATGAGAAAAAGAGAATTTTAAGCTTAGTAAAAAAAAGGATATTGGTATTTAGTTAAAAGAAGAATTTTTATGGTATATAAGTAGAGAAAGAATTAAAATAAATTTTGGTGACAAAGAGGAATTTTCACCAAAATTCCACCTAGAGAATTAGGGTTGATAAATTAAGTGGTAGAAAGAATATCTTTAGATATTTTATGTGGTTAAATCACTAAATTGGTATTTATCCAAAATTATATTAAATGGAAGAAGAGTATTTTCATTAAAATTTAATATTCTCATATAAAACCAATTCTTAATCTATTATTCGTTAAGAAGGAAGAAATTCACAAAGTTGAAATTTCCTTACGACGGTTAGAAGTTCAGTAGATGTTTATCTGAAGAATTTCCTTGGAATCAAACTTAGAACTAAACCGAATGATTTTGGTTAGACCACGACTATGAGAGGGATGGTCAGCAAACTACTTGTCCATCTCTCGATCTGAATCAAGCAAAAACCTCGTGAGACCGATTCCAGTTATTAATACAAAGAATAGACTACCGTTGAATTGACTAGTTTTCCCTTGATCGAAATCACCAAGAATCTAGTTGGACAGTCAGTCAAATGATGGGTAGATTACCCTGATGAGAGATCAAGGATTCTCATTTTATGAAATTGGGAGATTAAGGAAAAAGGGTTTTGTGAAACCAATCTTAAACTGGGAATTTTACTTGCATAGAACCTCTGTTTTCTTTTAAAGGACTGTTTTACGCCTGAATGTTGGAGGAAGCATTTGGTATGTGTTTAATCTAAGAAGAGGCTCGTTTGCAACAGCTGGCGGGGAGTCGTTGAGGGACGCCGCTCACTGGCAAAGCCTGCTGAGGTCTTGACCAGCGTCGGTACGGTTAAAATGGTGCGCTTCCGGTATGATGGGCGAGGACCGACAAAGCGGTCCCTGAGTGAAGTGCTAGGACACCTAAGTAGGATCCTAGAGGGCTCTAACTAGGTGATGCATGGGCTTGCGGGCTAGGGGGCCTGTGAATCCTTTTCCTCCGTACCTTGGCAAAACATAACCAAATCCTTATAAAAGAATCCCACCAGTATAGTGGTCGGGCGGCTGGCTACGGCGGGCGGTTGGCTAACCCATGGGCCGATTAGGCTAGATCAGGGGATTCCTGCGATACCATTAAGATAAGATTAGTTATGTTAGTTAGATTAAGTCATGAGAAGATTTTTAGAAGAAGACATCAGATGTATATATTAGGGAGATTATAAACCTTGATGACAAAGGACAATAGAATGGTGAGGAAAAAACTTAGACTAGGGAGATGTACATAAGAGAAGGAGTTGTAGAGCAAGTTCCAAGGGCTTGGCTGTGCTACTGCACTTTGAAAGAGGATATTAGAGGGGGTGAGAGGAGACAATGAGTAAGATTATGAGAGCCAAATTAGCTCTGCTGTTACACTCTGTAAAGGAGGTTGGACAAGGTAGAAGGATGAAGTAAGGAAATGTAAGTGAGGATCAAACTTCCATAGCTTTTGAGAGGAGGTTGCAGATCAAGCTTCCATAGCTTGGCTCTGCTGTTATACTCTGTAAAAGGAGGTTGGACAAGGTAGAAGGATGAAGTAAGGAAATGTAAGTGAGGATCAAACTTCCATAGCTTCTGAGAGAAGGTTGCAGATCAAGCTTCCATAGCTATAGATCTAGGTTTTTGAGTGAAGAGAGAGATAGATAGCTAAAAGAAGTAGTCTAGAGAGTGAAAAACGCCCTGCTATGAGAAAGGGGGAAGAGAGAGCGTTTTGGAGGGAAGATGGGAGAGAGGGATAGTGGAAAGTGAAGGGGAATGTGCATTGAATGCAAGATAATGATGGGAGCTCGTTTTTGGGCCTCTATCACTTTAGAGACCTTACTTAATGATGGCTGCAGCTATCCTTTTCTATAAAAAATAGAGGAAAAATTCATATACGTATAAATTTTTTGAGTTTTAGGTGATTTTAAAAATTAAAAAAGAGCCTATTTAGCCTATTATTCTAAGTTTGACCACTACCTTCTAGGCTCTTACAAACCATTGGTTTCAGTCCACATGTAATCTCCCTATTTGTCTATTTCTTAATCACCTCCATTAGGCAATGGCAAATTAAAGGGCCTAAAAAGACTCCATTGAGTTCCTAATGTACCTGACTTGGACTCCATTTCAACAGGCTTCACTTTAGCCTTTCCTTTCTTCTCTATCACTTTTTTTGTTTTCTTCTTTGTGGATGCCCCAAATTTCAATGGAGACATTGTGGGCAAACCCTTCTTTTTCGATATTGTTTTTTCCTCTTTTGTGGTGGTAGTGGTGAATCTAGATCAAGGGAAGGTATACATGATTTACAACTATTAGTCTTATTAACTTTGCTCTCACTCACCATATATATATGTGCATGTATAACATGAAGATGTAAACTGCAAAAAAAATAAATTGAAACAAGTCTTAGTATATAATATTTTCAGCACAAAATTCAAAGCTCACAACAAAAAGTTCTGCAATAGGTCAAGGTGCTATATTTCAAACCATCGAAAAGAGACACCAAAAACATCTTCCCCTCATGTAGGCACATTGCATCTTCTACCACTAAGGGCTTAAAACAACTCCACCTTAGTGAGTGTTTCCTAGTATATGAACTCATGAACCATTGAATCCAAGCCTAGAACCCACAAGTACACGAAGTATAATTGCTTGCATGGCATGTATGCCAGGTGCTTGCTCTTTCATTTTTGAAACCCTTCACATGTACAACGCAAAAAGTCAGCGATTTACATAGAGTAGTTGACTCTCCTTATTTATTATAAAGGAATCCAGAGGAGGTGTTTATAAGGGACATTTTATCTTCTCGGGACCATCATGGGGCAAAACCTACGCTATAGCTTTGATTTCTTCCCATTAAACACGAATTAAAACATTTCACATTTTCTCATCATAAAAACAAACTTGTAACCTTTCAAAACGTGCAATTACACATACGAATCATCGCCTTCATCATCATCCTTATCTTCGTCTATCTCCAATAGAAAAATTGTAAGATCTCAAACACAAAAAAGCACACGATTGCTAGAGGGAAGGAGTGTGTTGCATGCATGAAGAGGAAGAGGTGGTTGAAAGGAACCCAATTTCCAACCATGCTACTTAGCAACACTACTAGAAGAGCTACCAAATGGATGCTCCATAATAATTTACAATACAAAGCTTGCTATTCTCCTAGAAGATGGAACATAGTGCTAAAAGAAGGTTACAAGTAAATGTGAGTGATGAACCTTTGGATTTGTTAAGCTCTCATGCAACGATTCAATGTCTTCCATGTTACTCAGTTTGGATGGGTCCTCCTTGAGCACAGCTAAACTTGTTGAGAAATGTGGTGCCAAATTGCACAAGGAAGAGGTTGGGAGTGAGTAAGGTACAAAGTCATCTAGCAAGTTGCCACATCATCAAGGATAATTTATCCCACATGAGCTCTCAAGCAACTAAGTAGCCACCTCATATAAAAGGGGCATCTCAAAGCAATGTAATACACAATCAACTCATCTCAAGAAATATCAAGTAAGTCCATTTGGTTGCATATCTTGTTGATCTCTTTTTATTCTGTACTCTTGATCATGTTACCTTAATCATGTTTAGTATTTGCTTTAATCTACCTTAGCGTAAGCCTAGTCTTGATCCATGCTTCTCAACATGGTATCAGAGCAGGGACGGTTAGACTTAGCAAGGTGAACATGTTAGGTCATGTATTAGGATCGATCTCCCTCTCTTCTTCACTCTTGAAAAGTGGTGCCATCAAATTGAAGCACTGCTGCCCAAAGTGGAGGATAATTAGCATTGCATGGACACCCTGATTAGGATAAGAAAGAAGAATAGAAGAAGCATCAAAGCATTGCATCTCGATCTTAAACCTTGGTGATTAAGGCTTGCCACAAACAAAGCAAGAGAGCTAGCAACATATTTAGTAGAGGGTAAGCAACCTTAATAGCGTTAATCTTCACATTTTCAAGAACACCAGATTTGATAGTTACTTTCTTCACAACAAGCTTGGGCAATTTTGGAAAATTTGGCGACCTCTTTTTCTCTTATGTGTGTGTGTGTGTGTGTGTGTGTGTTGTTTTTGGCCGACTGAGTGCTTCACCTACACCAGCCTTACCTTGAAGTTTGCTTCTTAAAGTTTGTCGGCAGCGCTCCGTTGTATCTCTCCGCTATTGCCTATTGGTTGACCTTGAGAGAGCCAATGGCCTCCACACTTGTCTGCAAATAGGCTTCACAAGAAGCACAAGAAGTCGCACTAGCACAAGTAACCGACAGCGCAACAGCCAACGAATTTGAGCAGGCCGTGACGTAGCTAAGATTGACCTCTTTTTTTTTTTTGTGGTTCACATAAGATCGCTAAGGTTTAAAAACCTTAGGATTAAAAAAATAATAAAAATACATATGTCATTCTAGAGCCTGTTCCTATGTAAGAAATGGGAAACTTGTAGGTGTTTATAAAATGCGAGCTTTGAACACCAATGCCTTGTACAACATGTGCTTCAATGATTTCATCATGGTGGTCATCATCGTTTACAACTATGTTCCAAGCCAAGGTTGCATGGAGGAGAAGAAGGAAGAGGACGGCATGCTTTGGTGCCCACATACTTAATTTGTAATCACATTTTTTACATTAAAAATCAGTGTTATCCACATGCATGTTGCATGTACTAGTGACAGAGATTTTATTTCCATATTTTGCATTGGGATTAGACACTGGTCATACAGGCTAAAAATATTGCATTTGTGTTTGCATTTTTTGGGTCTTAGACACTGCCATCATAGAGACTCAAAAAGCTCATGGTAAGACCACCTGCTGCATGACATAATGACACATCAGTTTGTAAGAAGAAGAACCAAAGGCACAATGAAGAGGGCAATGTCGAAATGAAAAAGAACAAAAGAATTCAAGGAGAAAAAATGCTAAAGAGATGTAGAAAAGCATAAAGTCGGCAAAGAGGAAAATTCCAGCAGCTCACTACCCAAGCCAACATTGTATTGGCCACCAAATGAGTAGGACAAAAATCATTTGAAATGTTGTAACACTCGACCACCTGAGAGTAGCCAAAGATGTGCCCAGGAGGAGTGAAAAACAAACCACCTCCAAGTAACCTCTAAGCTAGAGAGTGTCCAAGCCAAACAAGAGCCTCTCAGTCACCCAACCAAGTTAGAATTAAGGGGGGGGGGGGGGAGGGATGAAATTTGTAATCCTCACATCCAACCACCTTGACTAGCCCAAAGATTTGGCACTAAGGGGGGGTGTTGAGAAATGTGGTGCCAAAGTGCACAAGGACGAGGTTGGGAGTGAGTAAGGTACAAGGTCATCTAACAAGTTGTCACATCATCAAGGATAATTTATCCCACATGAGCTCTCAAGCATCTTAGTAGCCACCTCATATAAAAGGGACACCTCAAAGCAATGTAATACACAGTCAACTCATCTCAAGCAATATCAAGTAAGTCCATTTGGTTTCATATCTTTTTATTCTTTACTCTTGCTCATGTTACCTTAATCATGTTTAGTATTTGCTTTAATCCACCTTATCTTAAGCCTAGTCTTGATCCATGCTTCTCAACAAAACTCAGATCATTGGACAAGGTTTCCATGGTTGCAAAGATGGCCTTGAACTTCTTACTGAAGGTTAGGAGTTCCTCTCTCTTCTCCATTACACCCTCTGCTTTATGGAGGTCTCCTCAATAGCAACTTGCCATTCATCAATCATGACCTTTAATTGCATAATGCACTCTGCTACTTTTTTCTCTATAGTATGCAATGCTTACTTCCCTTCATAATCATAACCACCATGCATGTTTTCCTTGCTAAGATAAATTTTCATCGCAACATTGTCAGATTGAAACATTTCAAAAGCAGGTGAAGAGAACAGTTGGTAGAACCTCCTCTTCTTCACGTCAAGCATCAAGCTCACCCTTTGACTCTCACATGCATGCATAATGGCTTCTACTTTGTGAGCCCAATCATTGTCTTTGCTAGTAGCAAGCAACACACAATTGAAATTTTCTCAAACAAATCCCTTTGTAAACCACATGGTGAGCTCCTTGTTGGGTGACAGCTCTTAGTACATCTTGACATGAAACACCATTAGCTTCGTGTATAACTCTCACTTCACCCAGAATCACTTTAATTTGTTGCCTACTTCCGACTTTGGGAATGTGAAAACAAAAGACTAGTCCTCATCCAAAATGCTTACAAGCTGTAAACTTTGTGGACTAACTCCCCCCTCTTGCCAACCATGTACCTCGTTTCTCTTTTGCTTCTGGCTTTGGGCATGTGAAAACAAAAAACTAGTCCTCGTCTAAAATGCTTACAAGCTTTAAACTTTGTGGACTAACTCCCCCCTCTTGCCAACCATGTGTAGAATTTCCATAATGTACCAAAGTTGACCTCTAGGAGGTCAAGGCTTCTTGAGGGCCTAGTGGAGCTAGAGCTAGGCTTGGAGGTCAATTTCTAATGGGGATTCCTTCTAAAGTTCTTTGTTGGGCTTATATTTGCCTTCTGTAGAGACATGTTCTCATGAAGATGGTAGCGTGCTTCACTCAGAATCTACCTGCTGAAGACATAGAGTTAGAATTGTCTTGACACATAAGAATTGTTTAGTTTATTCCTCAATTCCCTTAGCAAATTCAATGTGGCTACAAGTTAGATATATACCTTCACCATTCTCTCAAAGTCTAGCGGTAGTAAATCTCTCTCTCTCTCTCTCTCTCTCTCTCTCACACACACACACACACACACACACACACACACACACACAATAATTGTGCATCAATGCCTTAATCAGACCAGAGGTTCTATAGCTTGTATCTAATGAAGAAGAGTCACAGTACAAAAATGACCTCATCAAAAGACTGACATTTGCATGCTCATTTGCAAGAACTCACTGTGTACACATGTGATCAAGAAAAGTAATCATGAGATGTCCAACCTTATTTGAAATAAACTAGATAGTAGACTTAATTGTGCCCTTTCTTTTTCACTATAAAGGGTCCTATATGGTTTTAAAGTGATCCACATTACCATGCTAACGTCCCTATATATATGCATGTGTATGTGTCTCTATGTGCATGCATGCAAGAGAGTGTGTGTGCACATCTATGTGCCTATGTGTTTGGATGCACACATGTATGTGTACGCATGCACATGTCCTTGTGTGTCCATGCGCATTGTGTCGTGGTGGCTAGGTGATAGCCTCTACTACAACACCTGCCCCGTAGGCACACAAGAATAAGACACAATGTGATTAGAACTGGGGGACACTAGAATCCGAGCTCCAAGGGCACCAATCCACTCAGCAAACTATCCCCAGCCCTCCAGGCTGACTCAAGGGGACACTTTAAAACCCTCCCAACCTCCCTATCAGATCTAGCTAATGCTTTTAGATGTCCTCCTAGGTCAACACTGACCTTTAGCACCTCTAAACATCCAGGCTGACTCAAGGGGACACCTCTAAACATCCAGGCTGACTCAAGGGGACACTTCAAAACCCTCCCAACCTCCCTATCAGATCTAGCTAATGCTTTTAGATGTCCTCCCAGGTCAACACTGACCTCTAGCACCTCTAAACATCCACCTACAAGCCTCTCTTGACTACAGCTGACAACCAGCTGACCAAAACCACTTTCAACTAACATAGAACTATCTAGTTCTTCCTTTCAAATGGCTCCACTAGACCCCAGTCAGAAACCTATCCGCCTCACTCATAGATTGTCCTCCACTGTTAGCCAGCCTTATATCCACAACCCCAAGATCTCCCCGGTCTCCATACTAACCCTCTTCTGACCCTCCTTTGACTTTCCCTCTACTGGAAACTGCCTCAGCAGCGTGAGGCTCCTGTCCCCCTCCGTAGTGCCCCCTTTGAGGGCGCTGGCAGCGGCAGAAGCAGTGTCAGTCTCTTGTACGGGACAGGGATCCACACTCCGAGCCTCGCCCACAGATGTCCAGACAAGAGACTAGTCCGGCGGTTCCTTCGAAACCGAACTCGAAAAAACTTCCCTCACCCAGAAGGCACGGGCGATTCCTCCAGGGAAAATCTTCGAACGGGAGAATTAATCTAACGGGTCAAAGTCTTAACTATTCAAACTGATCCGACCGAACCTGAAGTCACATGGTCAGATCAAAGAAGAGACTTGCACTTGGTCCATAGAATCACCGCTTTTTTCCTCCTTTAACGAGGCACAGCCGCCGCTGATTCCCTCCTTCAATGTAAAATCAATGAACTTTTAAGGTGAGTTATAATTGTCTCATTGTATAATTGTAGATGTGTTTCTTTCTTGTTGTAGGGAAATTTTAAGACTTGGTGAAGTAAATGAAAATTCCAATCTTGTTCTAGTGAAGCAAATAAAAGGTTTAGTCTCTAAAGTTGTTGTGCAGAGGTTGATAGATGAAAAAAAGTTCAAAAGGGTAAAACGTGATGCTGTCGAAAAGTTTATATCAGAAAGTAGAGTTGATGTCGAAAAAATTCAAGAAGCCCTAGATATGAGTGGGGTGAGTAGAAAAGGATATGCTTCAATCTTTAACATCGTTTCTTCTACTCTCAAAGATCATCGGATAAAACGTGTATTGTTACCCACCCCAGCAGAAGCAGTGTGGCACCAAAGAGGTCTTCTAAATCAGGAAATAGATGACTTCATTGGACAATATTTACATATCGAAAATGTATATGAAAGGGCCAAAGGAAGGACTGTATATGATCCTTTGAATAATATTTTTGTGGAGCTACAACAATTACAGAGAAGAATGGTGGAGTTTTATAACATCACACTTGAGGAATGTAAAGGAGTTTTAAAGTTTGTTGTTAAGATTGACGAATGTGAAATTGTAAAGGAAAAGAAGATAGAAAGAGTGACTATTACCTTGATGAATCGGGCACTTGATCCATCAATCACAAAGACCAGTTCAAAGTACTTTAGCGTTCAATCAGAAAAACATGTATGGTGGTTGGGATCATTTGAGGTATGGATTTTCTTATTTTGGTGTTAGTATTTGTTGAATATACATGTATATTTTTTAATAAACTTCTACCATATATCATTCTATTGTAATGGCAGGTGAAGACAGAGGACCATGAAACACTTAACTGGGTTTTTCACCAGACAGATATACCCTCAACTGTAAGGAGTCAAATTTTAGGGGGTCATCTTCATGTTCCAGGCAAAGGTGATTTTCAAGTAGAATGGCATATGGCAGGTGATCTTAAGACATTGAAGTGTATGTACAATATCAGTAAAGGGGGTAACTCCAAATCTCCTTGCTTGTATTGTAAACAACCAGCCCATGTCTTGGATTTCAAATGGTGGAGAAGAGCACCCAATAGGGACAAGGAAGATCCAAATTTTAAAGCAGTTCTTGATATTCCATTATGCAATGTTCACATTTGCACATTACATGCATTGTGTAGAATTATTGAGAAACTTGTTTTTCTATATATTGGATTTGCCTGGAAACTTCGGCCTGAGGTGAAAAGAAAAGAGGCAATACAATCATTGGAAGCGGTATTATCAGAAATTGGTCTACATGGTGGAGATGTTCATATAACAAAAGATCTTAAGAAATCTACAAATGGTAAAGAGGTACCTCTCAAGCCATCCATTGGTGGAGTAAAGGCCCGAAGGTTTTTATCACGTCCACAAAATACAACAAGAAAAGGGGGTAGACAATCACAATATGTATCAAGAATAAAATACAGTGTGTGGAAGCAAGTCCACAATGCAGTAAAAGATCATCAGGCAGATGGGATGGCACGAGATGTGAAGGCTGAGGTGTGGAAATCGTTGGACATTGTTGTTCTAAAGCTAAATATACAATGACAATTATCTTATAGCTAATGGCCTTAGGGTTTCTCCCAAGGTCTACCAATGGGAACCTTCCCTTTCAGTTTACTTGGAGACTTCTTTTTCTTCAACGACACCACAGTGCTCTGAGATCTTCCTTGTTCTGGTGAGGTTGGTTCTCGAGCACTTTCTCCTTCCTCCAATTTCTTTGGTGATCCCAATAGTGCTGGCTCTTGATTCCGTATAAGTTTGTGCTTGCCATAAGGCTCGAGACTGAGAGGATTCTTTACACCAGCAGCAAACGCATAGACAATATATAATAAAAAATATCCTGCTCTAGAGCACTGTTCTCCGGAATAATAACCAAAAATATGTAAGGCAGACCTCTTCTCTATCAATATCACTTTGTCCTGCAGACCATGAAAGGGAATGGCCACCCAGGGCCTCTGACATACACTTGAAAAAAAGAATTATTGCTTCCCCATTGTTGCTCATTGTCCCATGGTATATTAACAATTTGGCATTACATAAGTCTGCAAAGAAATGGGAAAAACTTGACAGTTTACCCAAGCCAACAACTCTGCTTCCTTTGGACCTCAAGAGGAAGGTTTCATCTTCAATATCTAACTGCATGTAGACAATATTTTTAGATTACCTAAATGGTCACTAGAACTCAAAAGCAGGGATTGAAATATCACAAAAGTACACAAATAAGATGCCATTACCTTCATATTCTCATCCTGCTCAAGTAAGTTCTCTTTCCACAATGAGATACTATGTTCTGATGTCTGCTCAGAATGATGTGCCAGAGCTGAGCTTCCAGTGAGATTCATACAGGCTTGTACCTCTTTAAAGACTTCATCATCCACCTCTTCAAAATTACTTGCCTCCTTAAAACACGTAGAAAGTTCCAATGTAGGATTGAACTTGTCTTCTAGTTCCAGCATCATCTATCATTAATTCTTTGTCCACCTTGCATGATTGAGCTATGAGGCCAAGTGCATAGTCCTCTCTTAGATTGAAAATGCACATGTCATTTAGGAAAACATATTCTCTACCTTCTATCTTGAATGATGGAAGGATGGGAACAGCATAACTGGAACTATCAAGCTCAATTTTATCCACTGTAAATAACTGCATCTCTTAAAACTAGTTTGGTACCAAAAAAGGACACTTCAGTGTCCTTTTTCGGATGATGCAAATAAAATGCTACTTGCGCTAGGAAAGACATATTCAAAATCCCTCTTGAGGAGTGACCTACTGTGTCTTTAAAAAATGTAACCTTGCAATTTGGATGCTGGCACGATAAGGAATTACACCCATAAATAGGACTTGCATGAGACTGCAACTCAGGTTTGAGAAAACTGCCTTATAAGCTTAGAGAAAAAAATCACTAAGCCCCGTGAAAAATTCCAAGTAATTATTTCATATTTGTGTCAAAGATTTTGCCAAGTTTCACATGAAATAAAATTGAATTGAGAGTGTCTAAAATAGTAGGAAGTTGTGTGTGTTTGATACACCACTTTTTAGCATCCATTTGTATCCAAACCAATACATGGTTTTAATGTGTTTGCAAGTTTTTTAAGGTGATACAATGCTTACTCTATCCATTGAGATCTTAAAGTTATATGTAAAAGCCCCTTCGTAAGCTACAAATATTAATTGTTTCAAAATGTCGAAACTGCACACAACAAAAATTCTTGATTTAGATTCTTGAGTCATACGCATTACATTCCTTAGTAAACTTGCAACATTTTGTCTGTATAGAATAATTCCGATAAGATACATTGTACAAACATAATTTGGGCACCTAAAACCTTTGTTTCATGGTTGTTGAGAGAGAATTTAGAAATTTTGAAAAATGTAGCACGATTGAAAAACTAAGATAGCACTCAAGTAGCAAGATTTACTTGAGCTTGTGACCCCAAAAAATATTTATTAACTTGGTTTTGAACTATATAATCATTTCCAATTGCCAATTTGCACTAACATAACCCTAGTTTTATGGAAGTACCTTTGGAAGGCCAAAATTTTTCTCTTTTTTAGCATCTTGGTAATTATGAGATTTTTGTTATAGTTCACAAGTAGCTTAGGAACTAGGACCTAAAGGAGATTGTTTTGTTTTGAAACCCCAAGTTCTACCAATTGACTTTTACAAACATGAAAAACATGATTTATTCAAGAAGTTATAGGCATTTTATGGGATTTTTGACAAAACAGCTTTAAATTTCAATGAAAATTTCAAGTTAGAGTTTTTTGTCAAATTTCTAATATAGCTTATGTTTTGACATCATGAAAATTTCCCTTTATTTTTTGACTTTTAACCGACCTATGGTTGAAACAAGGTGTAAAAATGTTGTTTCTAGGTTCCCCAAAAAATTCCAAAGTTTTGGTGAGAAACAGGACACTAAAGTGTCCTCAGGACACTTTAGTGTCCAATTACAGAACTAGTGTTAAAGTCTTTGATTTTAGAGATATAAGATCAAGTGCTGCAATAGCAGACTTCTCCTCCTCTAGATTAATGCTTTGCTCCTCATCTTGAAGTTCTTCACTTGCCAACTCCTCCTCCTTTTCCTCATATTCTTGCAAGTCATGTTCTTGAGCAGACTTTTCAGAAACACCAAGCTCAACATAATGTAAATAAATGGCAAATGTAAAGCTCTCCTCCAATATCCTACAGCCCCTCTTGTGGAGATTGCAGATACCCTTGAAGCAGCAAGGTAGAACATCAAATCTCCTGTTCAATTGATACCTCAGCTTATCACTTTGGCATAAGTCCTTGATATGCACAAAGGCTACATCCTTATTCACAATCCTTACATCAGCTGTCATCTATCTAAACACCTCAAACTGGACCTCCAAAAAGTGTTTGTGCTGAGCCACAATGTCAGTCAATTTTAAAGGAGTGTTGAACATCCTGTGAAATGTTGGATACTCCTTTTGGACATTGGACTTTTGGAGAAACTCAAAAAGCTGTAGGTTTGGTGACTTTTGCTCTTCCAAAAGCTTCCTTGGCTCACCAGATTTGATTACTCCTTTGCTACTGGTACTCTGCCTCTTAGCTATAATGAAAAATACAATTGCAGAAATAAAAAATAATTCATATTTTCTCATATAAAGAAGAGAATTCAATTATTGCTCACCTAGACTTTCCTCATCTTTAATAGAGTATTTTGACAGGTCCAATGTTCTCTTGGCTGGAAAACTGTAATGCACATAAAGATACACAAAGAAAACAGAGAAAAGATTACAGAATATATCAATAAAGGCCAAAAAATATGAGAAATGCATTGATTCTCATACAAAATACTATTAGTCGGAAAACGCGATTTGACGTCTTTACAGCCAGAACATTGAAATCGCGTTTCGTTGCGAAAATTCTTTGAATGCCTTAGAACTCATATGCTAGACTCATATACTAGCATAGGTAATTAAGGGAGAGGATATAAAAGAAAGTTGTGCAGAATCGCTAGAAAACGCGATATTCTGTCCCTTTCAAGCAAAACCATCCTATTTCATGTTTTCCATCAAAACCACCTTTCGATACTAAAACTACTACAACATGGGGTCCAACAACACAAAATATAACACTATAATATAGAATTGGAACTGTACCTCTTTTTCCTCTGTCCATGCTCTCTGAACAAAAGTTTATGCAGGAGGACCTTGAATAGGTGTATCAAAGGTGTATTGCCTAATTGGAAAACCAAGATGTGGTTTAGGGTTGAAGCAGATGATCTGTGTCTCTTTGGGATTGCAAGGTATGAGGCTAACGCTTGAAGAAAGAAGCATTGGAATTGTGCTTGATGTGAAGGGGATGGTGAAAGTGGTCACTAGATGGTTGGTGTGGAGGAGAACGCAAAAGGACACGATAAACGAATCTGCACAGAAACCGAGGACACACGTGGCAAGTACCGTTTATCACACGTACCGTTTATCATAACGCACTTGGCAAGTACCGTTTATCACATGTGTGGCATTTATAGAGGCACGTGCCACGGTGGCGTGAATTTCGAGGCAAAGTATACAATGTGCTAGAATACTTGCCCTCCTCACTTGTCTGTTCAGTACAACATCTCCTCCACAAAAAGGCGTCCACCGAATGAAGGATAGCATTCAGCATATCATTCTCCGACTGAAAGGTACCATCGTCATATCCCCAGCTCAACCAAAAGCAAGTATAGAGCCTCTTGAAAGGATTGTACCATCTGAGAGGGTATACTCCTGCAAAACTGAAACCCTGTTATTTTATTCCTTATATATATTCGATGAATAGACAAGTCTATAAGAATTTTTTCAGAAAATGAAGAACATATAAGTTTCATTGTTGGATCACTTTTTTGTCGGGAAACGCGATTTCGATGTGTCTTGGTAGCGAAAAACTTGAAAATCGCATTTGATTGCAAATTTTTGGTTTAAGCTTTTCCCTTCTTTCAGCTTAGAATCATGTATCATAATACATCACTATGGAATAAAATGGAATAATTTGTGATTAGATAGTACTAATGTTTTAGTGGGAAAACGCGATATGATTCTAATTTCCACCAAACGTTCTGAAATCGCATTTTTTGGAGAAACTCTTCCTTTGACATGTTTTAGTGGGAGAAGGCGGATTCCGATCTATTCCATATCGTACTTGATTCTAATGACATATGGAATTTCCTGTTCCGTGATAGTTCTCATTATTGTACCTATTTATGAGTGGAAGCTTACCTTATGGATGTCATCTTTAAGGTTAATTAATTAATTATTTTGCTTATTTTCTTTCAGTTCTGATGGCAAGAACAAAGGAAACTACAAGGAGAAAGGGAAGTGGGCCTAACTTGGCAGTGGTGGAGGTCAAAGTCCCTCAAAGGGGAGGTCAAAGTCCTCCAAGAAGGGCAAGCCCATGCACATGCTCTAGGTATGCCAGAAGAAGAGAATCAATCAGGGAGCCAATGTTCTCAGGGAGATCAGGAAGGCACAGAAGGCTATAGGCTTCGCAATGCCCATGGCTCCTTTTCAGAGACTTGTGAGGCAAGTATGTGACTATTGGGGTGTCGGATTCAAGTGGTGTAGGACAGGCCTTCTCACCCTATAGGAGGCAGCAGAAGATTTTCTCATAGAGTTTTTCCAGGATACCATGCTAGTTGCTGCCCATGCACATAGGGTGACAATAATGAAAAAGGATATCGATACATTAGTGAGAGTAAGGTACAGATATGATAAAATTTTGAATGCAGAAGACTGGGATGATATTAAGATGAGAGACATCTTATTAAGATGAGAGACATCTTATTAATACCACCAAGCAGGAAGCACTCTAAGGATGAGGTGAAGATAGAAGAGGTCACACACAACTATGAGACCAGAGGGAAGTCAGCCTATGAGGATTTAATGAAACAACAAGTGAAGGATTCATCTTCGGACCTAGAGTCAGAAACACTTGTTAAGGAGTTGAAGATACAGGAGAGGCTTTTGGAATTGGGGCCCAAAATTAAAATAAAATTAGAGACCACTGATTTTGATATGGCTGATTTGGAGTTCAGGCTCACTAGAGACTGTATAAAAGCTCTTTCCCAGAGGAAGTCGTACCTGACAGATACTCTCATCCTGGCTACTCTCTAGTGAGTGTTTTCCAAGATTATTTTTTCTACAAATGTATCAATCCTTTTCAATCTCAAACTGAGTCTTTGAGTCTTTTCTTGTGCACCATGTTCAAGAGCAAATCGCATCCTGGGGTTATGCACAGGATCTTCATCACTGATCCAGGAATCTCTTTCAAGCTCAGAGATCACACAGAGAGCAGTGCAGACATTGCAAAATGGTTCAATTACTGTAATTTTGAAGTAGTTGATGTCATCTTCCTACCATACCACTCCAAGTAAGTACACCTAGATTTTAGATTTCACAGTACTTTGCTTTTAAGTTCCTTTATCTTTCTGGTCCTTATATTATTCTTCTTTTTGTAGCTCTCATTGGAGTTTTGTTTCCATTGACCTTGAACAAAAGAGATGTTATACATTTAACTCTCTTCAGGGTACCCACCAGGAGCTAGGCCTGTAAGTCTTATCCTTAATGTATTCTCATGAAAGTTTGGAGTATGGAGGATGCTAATATCAAAGAAATTTGATAGTTCTCACATTTCCTTTGGTATTGTAGTGTCTTGAAAAGACTTTTTGATGCCCTGGACTTATGTCCTCCAAATACAAATTTACTCAACCTTATTGAACCAATTGCACTGCAGGTTTGTGGAAGAACACCAATCTTATTTTATCTTCTGTATAGAGAACTGTTTATCTTTATTTAAATTCTCATAATTTATTTACAGACACCACAACAATCAGACCCATATTCTTGTGGATGGAGATTACTTATAACAGCAAATACATGTTGGACTCCTACTTTGGAGAGAAGCAGCCTGAGTTTGTAAGTCAAAAGATTTACAATCATAATTTTTTTAAAACATAAATGCAGTCAGTTTTTGAAAATAATATTTTCTTTATTGCAGATGCAAGAAGATAGTTTTGGCTCTGCCTATGTCTATAGTTTCAGAGCCAATACAATTTTAAGGTTGCTACGACTTGCTTCTCCTATTCTTGCATCTCCTCCAATTCTAAACGAGCCAATATCCCCTTCCAATATTGATATAGAAGTGATTACTGAGCAGAAAGATGATTTGAAATCTTTCAATCTAAATGATAACATTCTTGATGGGTTCCAGAAAGTTCAGGAGCAGCCTTCCAAAGTGCCTGAGGAGATGAAAATGGAAGATTAGCCTCTCCCACGAAATATGAAGTCTTCGGATGTAACTGAGGAGCAAAAGGAGAAGCCGAGGGAGAGCCATATCGACAAGGAGCCTTTATTTGAGTCTTTGGACCAAAGCCAGGCTCAGCCTGAGCTAGAAACCCAAATATAGGATTATTTGTACATCTGTAGATATACCCTCCTCTGTACATCTGAGATGTACATCTGAGAACAACAACAGTAAATGCAAAGATAAATGCAATTACTTTTTCTCTATGGATCACTTCTTGGTTTGAAAATGTTAAGAATTCTATAATGCTTTTACTGTCTATTAAAAGTATATATGAATTGTCTATCTATTGTACCTGAGTTCAAGATGATTGAACTATCTAAATTGTTCTGCTTGCAATATCTCTGCATTGTATCTTGCTTTCTCTTCTTTGCAGTATCTGAAACAAAATCACAGTTTGAAAATGAGATGTCTACATTTTTTGAATTAAAATTTTGATAAAACAATTTTGCCAATCTTGAATGAGTACTTTAGGAAACTCAGTTTACCTTTTTGTTGTTTAAAATGAATGAAAATCCCATGCATACACTCCCTTCAGTCTCGTTTATAATGTCATTCTGTAATCGAGAGAGTGTGCAGTATCTTCCAAGTGTGATGGATGCTATTAAAATGCCATTCTCGACAACATCTATATCAATAATATCATTTTCTAGACATGAAGAGCTCTCATCTTGTTCCATTGGTACTAGTTGTGTACCTATCATCCTGCTTCGTTTATAGTAAAATGAGAATAAAATTCTAGGAGGCAAACATGTACTTGAGATTGATTGTGTCATGGACAACCTCATAATACATAGTGTTGGCCATAATTGTATCCCAACCATCATCCAAAAATTTTGGAATGTCATCACAGCCTTTTGCTTTAAAAGAAAACATAGTCTTACAAACTCTGATTGAAAAATATCAATGAAAACATTGACAGGCATAAAAACTGTGATTTTGACTATTCTTGTTGCAATATTTGGTTTCAATGAATGCTGCACTTCTGCATATAGTTTGGCTCTATATGCCTCTATTATACTTCCATTGGGAACAGGCCAGTCTATTATATTCCATTCCAAAAAATCTTGCCTTTGCAATATGCCATAAGAATGAGCATGGTCCAATAGCTGGTAGAAGTGATCATAGAAAAAAATACCCGCTTTAGCCAAGTCTCTTACAGATCTACCTTTGTACTGTAGCTCTCCTATCGTGCCATGTACGATATTGAAGAATCCTAAAATGCATTCCACTGGTTGCCACTCCTCGTATGATGAAGGATATAGATCTGAAACATTCAGAAAGATCATCTTAGTTAGAAAGAGAGAAACAATTATGCCTTGAAAATAATTTAAGTTATATTATGTGTTTACAATTTGGTTTATGATGTGGAAGATAAGCTGGATATTCTTGCAATTGAAGTTCTCGATGCATATAAACATGCTGCACTAGAATCTCTTTTACACATCTTCTGTCTTCTTTCACTCTAAAACCTTTTACTCTGCCTTTCCAGGATGTCAGGAAAGTACTTGTTGATTGTTGCTTTTTGCTCTTCTTCCTGATCCTCTTGGGTTGCATTAGTACCCAAGCTCCTTTTCCCACTTCAAACATTTTCCAACTAGCATTTGCTGTTGCAATATTGGAAACCTCTATGCTTGAAATCTGTGTGATAGGCCTTCGTGGCAAAGATATGTTTCGTACATCAACAGAGTCCTCACCATCTAAACCCGCCGAATGTTTTCTAATGCTGCGTCCATTGTTTCTAGGTGCCATCTCAGGCTCCGAATCTAACACACCCCTAATAGAAACCAACACAAAAGAAAGATAGTATGATGTTAGATTTCAATTAATCTAACATTCTAAGTAATGCAGATTGACTTAAAAGAAAGAACAAAAAGATTTCCACAACAGGTGAAATGTTGAAGAGAGCAAATTACAACAAAGCTATGGCAAGGAGAGATGCTTGTCAAAGATGGAATAGTCCCTCGAAAGTCTGAGAAGAAAGGAAATTGGATTGTCGCGAGCGGGAAGTTTCAAACAGACTCTTACGCTCAAAGATGGACTAAAATCTCATGATAGAGACATGCTGGAGAAGAGAATAAAAAACAAATCTCCCTATTCATCTCGCACGCTTCTGCCACCATAAAGTACTGTTCTATTTTCTATTTTTTCACTCTTTTTTTGTGGATTTTCTACGTTACATTGGCCTTCTCCTGATTGGTTTGCGAGACATTTTCTCCAACCCTAAAAGGCCCCAAAATGAGCTCCCCTTTTTCCTAATGCATCACTCAATGTCCATTTTTCCTCAGAATCCATTCCACACTTTTGCAAGATTAGCATGCATAGCTTCGAAAGTCTTGATAAATGACTTCACAGGTTGTCACTCAATGTTTGTTGATGGATAAACATCTATCAAGTATATACAAATTTCCTTATGGGAAGAGGATATTGGGAGTTCATCACAGGTAGTACTGATGAATAGGAGCCAGAGTTTACTGAAAAAAAGTCAATCCCTCAGCAAGTGTAGACATATAAAGCATGGTATAAAAAGGCTAGAAAAGTTCTCTATTAGTTATATGTAAGTGTGATAGATTCTATGATTGTGCATATACAGCATGCATAAATGCATAAGGAGGCTTGGGACACCTTGGGGAAGATGTACAACATAAACACCCAAGCTTAGAAGATGCAGCTAAAGCAAGAGCTGCATAAATGATTACTCAGTGAAGGTTAAAGGGATTACAGATGCCCTTGCTTCCATTGGTCACCCAAGAGGATGATGATGATATGGTGTACGTGACCTTTCTGAATGGCCTTGGCAAAAAATAGAGCTAGTTTTAGACCTCCATTGGAGTTTGAGAGAACTTTCCTGATTTTTAAGAACTGATTGATGTTCTCATTTGTGAGGAGATGAATATTGGGGAGGCTCATCCTCTGAAAATTCAAATGAGTAGGTCTTCTGCTCGGATACAAGTAGAGGTAGAGAGAGATCATCATCTAGAGGCTGAGGTGGAGGTTGTTTTGGAAAGATAAATCATGGGTAGAAACAACAACAAGATTCAGACAAATAGCATAGAATGTTATTATTATGGCAAAATAGGGCACATGGCAAAGGACTACTATAAAAAGCATAATGATATTAAAAGTGGAAAGTTACAAGGCAACTATGTATCATCAAGTAAATAGGGTGGTGATGACAAAAGTGAGAAGTTGTTTGTGATGCAGCATATGCTTAGTTCTACAACAACAAGAGATGTGTCAAGATCTAAAGATATTTGGTATGTGGATTCTAGCGCCTCTAACCACATGACTATTTAGGTGAGTGGTTTATAGACATGCAAAAAATGGGAAAACCAAGTTATCTAGAAACATGTAATGATACTATGCATCCCATTGTGCATGTCGGTGAATTGCCATTATCTATACAGGATGGAAAAATGAAGTACTTTATGTTCCAAACATTATAAAGAACCCAATTTCTTTTGCACAGATGGTTGAGTAGGGTCTACAACAAGTGAGGTTTAATCCTCAAGGATGTTTTGTGAAAGATTTCAAAAATCAATGTCGCTTGGTCGTTTTACAAAGGATAACAAAAATGGAAGAATGTTTAATTTGGATGTTAACATTCTTGAGGTGGGAAGAGCCATGTTTATACACGTCCCATGTTTACACCTGGGAGAGGTGTCACTACAAATATTTTCATATGTCACAAGCACATTGGTCATGTGAATATACAACGGGGTTGAAGTCTATGCAAGCCCAAAATAATTGTAGGTTTGTTAAAGTTTAAGGTTGATGCATCATGCATAAAGTATGTGAAGCATGTCAGCTTACTATAAGAATTCCAAACATGCTTTCCTACACAAAAAGAATGTCAGTGTACAAGGCCATTGGATACTATACATTTGGATGTATGGGGACTACCGAAAACTGCAACAATTGCCTTGATTTACTAAATGAGAGGATTCAATTTTTGGCATATATGATTTACAAATGAGTTAAGATCCTTATGTGAGCACTTAGATAGCCCATCAACATTGTATGATTACACCTGTACCAATGCCTATGCCCCCAACTTTATACTCATCCCAGTTGCATTGGTAGTAGACTCATTTGGGCACCCTAGCACCTCAACATGATCTCACTCCAAATTTGGTCTCTTGGTTTACAAAATGAAAGGAATAAATCGGCATATATGATTTACAAATGAGTTAGGATCCTTATGAGCACTTAGAGGGCCCATCAATGTCAACAAAATTGGCCTCATGAGAGGCCACAACATCAACAGATTCTTCTTCATCTTGGACCTCTACTCGGTTTGGCATACTCGGTTTGGCGATAGCTTCTTTGTGTAGCAATCTTTCTCAAAGTGTTGAGGCTTACCATAGAAGTGGCACTTACTCTCTCTTTTGTCTTAAAATGTTATATTCGATGTAGATCCCTTGTTAAAGTGCTTCTTTGTGAAGTAGGCCTCATCTTGAAAAGTGATGCTTTACCTCTTGATCTTGTTTTCCTCTTCCAAAAGAGCTGTAGTTATGTCAGCTAGTGTTGGAGAAGGCAAGTTGGTGATGGTGGTGACTATGTTGCCATAGTCCTCATGGGATAAACTTTTTAACAATAATGCAATGCATACATCTTCTTCCATATTTAAGTTAATCCCTGTAAGTTGTGCGGTTAGGCTTCTCATCAAATTTAGGTGAGAGGTAAGAGGCTCTTCCCTACTTAACTTAAGTTCAAAGAATTGAATTAGAAGGCTAATCTTGGAGCTCTTAGCTTGAGCACCAAACAATGTGTCCAAATCTTCCCAAGCTTCATTTGAAGTGTTTCTTCCATCTATGTGATGGATAAACTGATTACTTAAGTCCAATGCTATGATTGTAAGAGCTTTTTCATCCTTGCTAACCCTCAATGCTTCTCCCTCCCTGGTGTTAGGCTTTTTCTTCCTTCCTATTGGCAATGCTCCTTAACCCCTTTCTCATTAGTGTAAATTCGATCTTGGTCTACCATGTATGCAATCTTGTTCCTTCAAATTTATCTATATTGGTGTGGCCATTAGGGAAGGTCTTACCTCAGAGAGGTAGTGTCTAGTCCCTTTACAAGAAAATAAATGATGAATATAAAGATTAATCCCAAATGATTTATGTAATGAGCCCTCCTAGAATAATATACATGATAATAAATGTGAAACAAAATCTGAAAATGTGGAACAAAATCTAATTCTAACAGTTGATTCCAAGAGTTGACTCAAATAGCTGATTCAAATAATTGACTCAGATAGCTGAGTCTGCTGAGAGTTGACTCAAACAGCTGATTCAAACAACTAACTCCAAAATTTGACTAAGTCAGCTGACTCCAAAATTTGACTAAGTCAGCTGACTCCGAAATCTGACTCAGGGAGCTAACTTCGAGAGTCTGACTTTGACAGCTAATTCAACTAGCTAATGTAGATAGCTAACTATGAGAATTGACTCAGTCAACTGATGTCGATAGTGAGTCCTCTGAGAACTTATTCAACAAGCTAGTATAGATGGATGATTCAAATAGGTGATTCAACGTTTTGATTCCATCAGTTTATTTAGATAGCTAACTATGAGAATTGACTCAGTCAACTGATGTAGATAGCTGACTCCTCCGAGAACTTATTCAACAAGCTAGTATAAATGGATGATTCAGATAGGTGATTCAACGTTTTGATTCCATCAGTTTATTTAGTAAGCCTGGCTAAAAAAGTAAACCTATCCCAAAAAGTAAACCCAGCCAAGAAAGTCAGCAGTAGGTATGGCAACAGGTGGCAACTCAAAACAACATAGGTCATTGGCAGTCAACATTCAATCATTGGTAGTCATTAGCAAGTCATTGACAATCAGTAGGTCATTGACTGTCAGTAGTGGGTTGTTTGTAGATTGTCAGCAGGCAACAGTAGCTTATTGACCGTCAACAGTAGATCGTATGATTATCAACAGCATCAGGTCGTTGACCATCAGTAGTAGCAAGTTGTCTGTCTGGTCATCGAAGAGTCAGCACTAGGTTGTTTGACTAATTTTGCATTTGTATTTTACCTTTATACTGATGCTAATATTCTTGATCTCAAATGTCGTGAATCAGAGCACCAATTGGAAGACAAAGTAGTGCATGGAGCTCACATGGAAAAGTGACACACAGAGTCGACTATAAGATTGAAAAGACAGTCTCTGCAGCAACAATTATAAATGCTCTAGTTGAGACGAACAAGGCATGTGGCCTTTGCATAGCTGTAGTACAATGCCGATGTAGCTGATGAAAAAGTTGGTGTGCTCCCTGACGTTGTGAGGTGAATCCATGACCTCTCCCAAACATTATGTGTACATAAGTAAAATGTATGTATAATGGTATGTGATCAATCCAAGTGACAAAAAATGGTGTGCTAGCGAAATGGATGAGAGCACATGCGTACAATCAAAATAGAAAGGATATGGGAGACCAAGTGAACCGTGCGGCAAAACAATCCAAAAGAATGAAGATAGCAACGAGATCATAAATTACACAATTGAGGAAGTTTTGGGTGATGGATGAAGAGAGGTAGCTAAAGTGACTATCAAAGAGTAGAGTAGAGAAGATTGCAGGATGCAGACCCTATGGATGTTGAATGTTGGTAGACAAAAGGATAGCACAGTGTGACTAGTTTGAATGAAACACAACTGAGAAAGAGCTGGTGATGACCAAAGTCGACAAGGAGGTGTGTTCCATTGGACTTCTAAATAACACCACCGTTAGATACTCGGTTCAGTCTAGAACTTCTCAACTGTATCAGCTTTAAGAGTCAGCTAAAAGCTGAATTCTGTTAGGTTTTTAGTCATGGTTGAGGATAAAGATTTGGAAAGTTGTGGCTATGGTCTAATTGTGGAGGATCCTTGAACCTCTTGTTGTTTTTCTTCTTTTTGGTGGAGCCCCAAGTCTCAAGGCTCTTGAGACACAGCGTGTTTTTGTCTATCTGAAGAATCTCGAGAGTTTGGTTTGTGCCAACTGTGGGTCACTTGTGTTTGGATACGTTGCCTGTTATTTTGATGTTTTAGTTGTGATATGTGAGTTTTTTTATAGAGTTTGTGGAGATGGAATTTTTGTGTGTGCCAGTCTAATGATTGGGGAATTGAGTTGAGAGCTTGGGGGGTTCACTTAGAAATATGTAAGTATAGCATATGATTTCAAATGAAGGGGTTTTTTAATTCAATATTTTAGGGTAATTTTATAGAAATACATTTACAGAAGGGTTTTTTTTAAATCAATTTTGAAAAAAACCCGTAAGCCCATAAAGAAAAAGGGGATCATTTTATTTAAAAAAATTCATAGGTAAGGGGTTTTTCTAATACCCCTTGAACGCACATGATACATAGGGTTTCTTAGTGGTGCACCCCCCGAGGTTGAGAGGTGAATCTACAGAGTCAGATGTGTGTCAGCTTCACATTAGAATAGTCAGCTTAAGGTGTAGGGATCTCGTCGTGGTTTGTCCCATCTTGAGATAGGTTTTTAGGAGTCATAATTGACTGTTAAAGGTGAGACAACTATTAACAATCAAGAGGCTTGTGGTAAAAAGGTGTTTTAAGGCATCTAAGTATCATATGTGGTAAAAAGGTGTTTTAAGGCAGCTAAGTATCATATGTGGTCAGTAGAGAGCCAATATTGTGGTATCGTTTCAAGGTGAGGGTAGTCTGAAGGTCTGAGGGAGTTTGTGGAAACCTTAGGAAAGGTTCTGTTCTAGTTGAGGGTTATGAGTTAGACGGTTCTAAGTCAAATTTGTTGAGGCAGAATCCAATCTGTTTCAGTATCAGCAGGTGGTCAGAGGAGGTTCAGTAAAGGGTCTAAGGAGACCCTAGGGATGTGGATATGAATTCAACATGATAAAGGACAACATAGGGTCCTAGAGGATAGGTTTCTGTCTGGGGACAAGTGGAGGATTTCGCAGGCATAATCAGACTGTTCTATGTCAGGCTTTTGGTCAGCTAGGTGTCAGGTGAAGTCAGGAGAGGCTTTTGGGTGGATGGTCAAAGCTTTTGGAGGTGAGGGGGGCTGACCTGGGAGGATAGGTGAAGGTGTCAGCTGGATCAAATACGGAGGCTAGGAGGGTGTTGTGGAGTGTTGAGGTGTCCCCTTGAGTCAACTGGAGGGATGAGGATAGGAGCTAAGTTGGTTGGAGCCCTTGAAACTGGGATTTCATTAGGGAAAAAGGGAGCTCATTTTGGAGCCTTTTACGGTTTGGAAAAATAAGCTCTCAACCAATGAACAGAGGGCCAACGTAACGTTGGAAATTCACAAAAATAAGAGAAAATAGATAAAAGAAACAATATTTTATGTAGGTACAAGCGTGCTACATTAATGTGGAGATTGGTTTTTTATTCTCACAAGATCTTTGGACATGAAGATAGAATCTAGTTTGACATTTTCTCTGACAAGGGCCTTCCCGCTTCCACCTTCCTTTGAACTTTGAAATGTTGTGTTGCCTTTCCTTCGAAAGGTCTACCATTCTACACCACTACCTCATTGTGCAGCAGCCTCTTCTTTTCCAAAACTGCTCCCTTGATCCTGTTTGGCTTAGAGTAAGATGTTTCTTGTCAACTGTCTATCTGCCCACTTTCTCTTTCTTGAAACTTCACTTTGTTATGTTGTTTACATTACTTTGCTGTGGTTACAGATTCACAAGGTCTCCATGGTGAATAAAAACTATGGCCGTTCTTGTGGAAGACGCTCTGTGGATGATAATGCTATGAAGGCAGAATTATACCACACATCCTTACCCCGTCGACCTGCTTCTTCTATTTCTTCGGTAGAGAATTCAAGTACAGTCAAAACGGAAGGAACTTGGGAAAGGTTTAGTGTTTCAAAAGGAGCATGGGTGCTCATGCAACTAGCAAAAGAAAGAGACCCCAGACAAAAAACATTTTCTTGGCGTCATGGAAGGGAAGAGTATGAGATTTTAAAATCACCAGAGGGAAGATATCGGTGAAAGAAGTTTTGATTCAGCATGTGTACATGCATAAAGGACTTGTCTTGCGAGACTATCCAAATGATCTTCTGCAACACAGGCCTAATTGTATATTTTTCTATTGTGGTTTTGTTCTTTATGAGGTGTATAGATTTTGAAGATAAAGCTTTCTTTCTTTGCTTATTGACATTCTTGTGTTATTTTATTTCAGATTTATACCCTTCATCATATGAGACATGGCAAAACATCGATTGTATTCTGGGATTTATAGATGTTTTGCATGGATCGATAGGAGAACAACAATACCAAGGTCGATGTGCAACAGAGCTAGCTCAATCCGGTATATTTTTTACTGATCATTTTTATCAGTTGTTGCTGGACAATGCAAACACACATGGTGTGTTAAGAAAACAAGACCTTCCGGCATGGAATTCAGTGGATTGGCCTCTCCCACATTTTAATGTTACAGAGGCATATAGGGCCAAGCTTTTCAAAGAAGTACAGAAAGCTTTGAGGCCCAATATTGCCACAAGGATAATAAAAATTTCTTTATGCATGCCTCTCACAGTTTTTGTAGACTTGTTTAATACCTTTCCAGTGAAGGTTTCAAAAACAATGTTCACAGTTAAAGCAACAAGTCTGGCATACATGCCACAATTTTTGGATAAAGGTTGGGATAAGAAGACATGTAGTTCAGTGTTTTGTGAGGTTGTCCAACCTTCTATGCAACTGAAGTACATGGTTGCATCACAAAATTTCATTTTTTCTTTTTATTATAAGCGCAGTCGAATGCTAGGTACAAAACTAGTCCCAATGGATCAAGATGAAGATTCTTTTGGTGTAGAAAATAAACTTCTTGATATTGATGTTGTTGAGAATGGTGATGTGCTAGTCAATATCTCATTAAGACAATGTTGCTCCCTAGCTCAATTGTGCAATGACATTCTATTTGAGACAGAAGGTTCTATTTCAAAGGACTTTTTATTTATCTACAACAATAAGAAGGTATACCATGTGACTTATCTTAGTCTCATTAAGCACTGCTATTAGTTTAATTTACCCTATTGTTTCATATTGCTTTTTTGTAGGTGCTCAAAAGAAGAGAGAGTTCAATAAAATGCAGACATTGAAAATTTGAAAATTGAGATAACACAGACTCCATAAACAAAGGTATTATATTCAATAAAGTAAAATTCTGTACAGAAGTGTTTAGTTATATATGTAGAACATATTCTTGACAACAATTTTCTATTTATCTACAGGCTGATCTAGAGGCTGCTCTACATGGTCCAAGCTCACCGTATCATCTTTATTTGGAGAATCTATTTTCTGCTGCTCCATCCTGTCGTGTACAGTCTCTTGGTGCTGCTCCATTGTCTCCTCTACTGCCCCTGGAGCATCTGTTTGCTGCTGCTCCATCATCTCCTCAATAACATCAGCAGCAGCAGGTCCTTGTTCTTGTGGCTTCTCCTCATCAGCACTAGGTCCTTGTTCTTGTGGCACCACATCTGCATCATCTGTGTCATCAAGGTGTATGACACCTTCTCGGACTTTAGAGCTCTCACCCAACTTGACAGTAGCTGGTACAATAGGTTTGGGGGAGGCATACTTCAAAAACTTCCAAATTATATCAGCTCTGAAACTATACACATAGTTCGAGCTGAAGCTATCTTCTCTCATCTGTAATGAGATATGATGATTTAGAACACTTTGTACCAATATCAAATTTTTTGAAGCTAAATGAAAATTATTTTTTCGTACAAGCTCTGGCTGTCCTATCTCAAAATAGCTTGAAAGTATATATTTGGCACTAATCAGCACTCTCCAGCCACAGCTACTTGAATCATCTTGTTGTGGTGTCTGGATAGTTGAAAAGATATGTTAGAAACTGTTAATATCTGAACAAAATAAAATTATTCAATAAGTTCAAAGGCATAGCATGAAATAGACATCAGTAGAGGGAACAACTTTCTACCTCTAAATCTATTGGCTCTATTGAATCCAAAAGATTGACATTAGGAGGACAGTGATCCAATGCATCTAGAAGTCTTCTAATACAACTGCAATACATATAATTCAGTTAGTGTGCATTAAATCCAAATAATAAAGTTTAAAGTTAAAAATAGCACACAAACCACTTACAATTTCACCTCTCTGTGTGTGTTTCTAAGAGAGTTGAATAAAAAGCATTGCTTCTGCTGGATGTCAATAGAAGCAAAGCTCTAGTGGTCACTGCATAAGGAAAAAAGCATTAAGAAATCAAAGGCTACAAGAGTACTCAATCTTGAAGAAAAATCCCAAAAGAAGCAGCCACCCACATACTTGTTATGGTATGGAAGTAGCAGAATATCAACATGATCAAAATCACAGTGTCTGAACCAATTGGAAATATCCATGGGAGTTTCCTTTGGATCTCTTAACTTGAAGGAAATTGCAAGATCAATAATATGAACTGTATGCTGTACAGCATGGTTCAGCCAGCTTCTCATCATGCTACGTTGGATAAAACAATAATTAGGGTAAGGTGTAAGAGAGGAGGTACAATAAGGATTGTTTTGCAAACAAATGTAAAATAAAAGACACTTACTAGAGCATTGCAAGAATGATAGTATCTGAGCAATACTCATTCTTATGAGCCAATGCTGCCAAGCATGCTTTTGTCAAGTTAAAATTATTCTCTGAAAAATCATCTTCAATATGGACAACTATGTTAGGGCCCAGCTCCTGCAACCTTCTCTGTATCTGCAGCTCCATCTGTACAGTCTCCACATCTATAGCAGATTTGGATTCTTCTATTTGATGCTCCAGTGACTCCTCATAAGCAGCTTTCCCTCTGGTGCTCTTTGAGTGGGTCACTTCAACAACCTTCACCTTGTCTGCCTTCAATTTCCTTGTAGGTGGAATTAATAATATGTCTCTCATTTTTATGTCCTGCCATTCCACAGGATGGACCAGCTTGTCATACCTCCATCTCACTTTGGACAATGTGTTGAAGTCCTTGGCCATCAGAGTTACCCTGTGAGCATGGGCTGCTCTACAAGCATTGCATCTTCAAAGTACTTCTCCAAGTAATCCTCTGCCATTTCCTGTAAGGAAAGAATGGCAGTCCTGTTCCACCTGAAACCAAGGTGCCAGCTATCACAAATTTCTCTCACTAGCCTCTGAAAAGGTGCCTTGGGGATTGCAAAGCCTATAGCTTTTTGTTGTTTCCTGATCTCCTTTAGCATACCTGCAGAATGTTTTAACCTCTTGGACTTTTGCTGCAGCATGCTCATTGGCTTTCCCTTCCTGCCATGTGCAATTCTTCCCTTTGGAGGCACACTAGATTCCTTGATATCAGCCCCAGCTGCTGCTGCTGCAAGCCCTGGCCCCTTGCCAGACCTCCTTGCAGTTGCCTTGGTTCTTGCCATCACTCTGAAAAGCTGCATACAAAGCAATGTGGAAAAAGATTACAACCATGGAGAACATGGAATGATAAAAGAAGGTAATGACAAATTGGATAAAGCAAAATTGAACAATTTGTAACAAAACGCGATTATGATAATTTGAAATTTTTAACAGCTCATCATCGCGTTTTTCTGCAAATACTTGAAACAACATGCTATTGCATTCCTACAATGAATTCTCTGTCTCTTCAACTATAAACAATATGTATTGAGTTTATGCAAAGAGTATGCAGCCTTGAATAGCCTAGAAAGATACAAAATCACAATGAAAGAGGTGGATGAAGAAGCATTTTCAAATTTGCAACAAAATGCGATTTGGGCTGTTTGAGATTTCTAAAGCCCTCTACTCGTGTTTTACTGCAAATTCTTGATGCTGCATACTTGAGCATGCCTTTAGTCATTTCAGTGTGTATACAGCTTGGTGCAACATGGATTGAGCCTATAGAAAGCAAGAAATGATCAAGCTCTCACTCAACAAGCCCAAATAAAAAGTCTTCCTGCTTCTACATGCACTGGAAAAAATCTGAGAAATGCATATAATATTTATCATAATATCTAACCTACATCACATCAATCAGTACCTTACCCTAATATACTATTAAACAAGAAGAGAAGAAAATAGATTGTCTTACTGACCTGGAAGCTATCTGTAGGTGTGCTGTGCTGATGATGAGAATCCTGTGCTGGGGATGAACCTCTGCTGCTGGTTTGGATGCTAATGGTGTATATGATTCGGATATCAATGGATATGAAAGGAGAGTTATGGTTCCTTATGATCCAAAAGGAAAACTCTTTGATCTATTCATCAATAGTTCATCGAGGTTTTTTCCTTTTCATCCTAGGGAGGATGGTGAATGATGTGAGTTTTGATAAGCATATGCTGGTGCATATCCTTATCAAATCAATCATATGTTGGTGCATATGATTGAGCATATGATCAAGGATGAGATGGAAGGTGATTCAGGTTCTGGTCTGATGCTATTATATATGCAGGTTGTGGTGTGATGCTATATATGCAGGTTGTGTCTTTTGGGATGCTAGGAAACTCTTTTGTTGGATATTAATATTGATGAGATGTTTAAAATGCTTTCACACATGGAGTGGAAAATCCTTGCTATGTGTTTTAACTTGTTGAAAATGGGATGATGATTTTAGATATGTGAATGATTTGGGTATTTCTCCTATATGTAGAAATGGGTTGGAAACGTTTGAGATATCATTTGATCCAAGTGGAGCCAAGATATGCAAAAATAGTATATATGTTGAGGCTATTATTACTTCTGAGTAAGATCCATGTCCCCACTGCGCAACAAATTCAGGGGTGCTAGCAGCAGAAGTAGCACTTCTTGCGTGGGGCATGGTCCCTCACTCGGGGCCTCGCCCATGGATATCTGGACAAGAGACTAATCCATTGGTTCTTCCAAAACCGATCTCGAAAAAACTTCCCTTGCCCGGAAAGCACGGGTGATTCCTCTAGGTTTAATTTTTCTCTAACATAGTCAAAAGCCTTAACTAACTGAACTGATCTGACCAAACTCGTAAGTCCCATAGTTAGATTAGGGAAAAGATTGCACTTGGATCATAGAGACCAACGCTTTTTTCCTCATTGAGAGGCATAGTCGTTGATTCTTTTCCATAGAACAATTTTTGTCCGAGATTTACTTCATCTATCGTACCATAACAGAATTGAGTCTCAAATTAGGGGTCCATTAGTCCAGCCTAACCCCATCGAGTCCCGTGGGTTAGCCAACCGCCCAACCACTGTAGTGATGGGATCCAATTAAGAATTTAGTTAGGTTTTGTCCCGGGTACCAGGGAAAAGAGTTCTCAGGCCCCCTATCCGGATATTCATGCAAACTTAAAACTAGTCACACCACTTACACACCCAATATGAGATTGCCTTTTTCACAAAATTAGCTATCTTTAAAAACCATCATTTAATGAAACCATTGTGTCACTGATCATAATCCTCAAAATCTCCGGTTGAATCCTTATTTCCAAACATTCTTTCATCGGTGTACCTATGGCATCATTGGCAACCAGAATGCTCCACCACTCAGGGGCCTTTTCGATGGTTCCTAGCTCATAGTACTCGACAATATACTCACATATCAAAATGGAATCTCCGTTGAAGATCAGCAAGATCAACCAATGGATCCATATAAAAGAGCCATGGACTCATTCGTTGAGGACCAGCAAGGCCAATCAACTAGATCCATGCCCGAATTCAGAAAACAACTCTTACTTCTTGTTCCAATATCTTCCACGATGCACGTGTGGGTATCATCGGTGACCCAGAGCCTGAGCACCGTATGGTTAGCACCCTCTAGGATCCTTCGTAGTAGGTGACCTAGCGCTTCACTCATAGGCCGCTTCCTTGGTTTCTCATCCACCGTACCAGAAGCTCACCATTTTAATTGAACCGAGGCTGGTCAAGACCTCAGCCGACCTTGCTACGCGAGACGTCCTCTATTGACTCTTCGCTGTTGCAACTTTATTAGATTAGGTCTCCACGACCTCAATCACAAGACGGTCAATATGCTTTCCCAGCATTCTTATTTAAAATAAAAAGAATTTCTTTTAGAATGCACAAATAGTGGGGATTATTCTTTTTGAGTAACATAAAGATAAAACTTATTTCCACAAAATTTAAGAAAATTTTGCCATAACCTCCTTTGTATGGCTGATCATTTCTCAATTTTTACATTCCAAATTTACTTTAAAATTTATCCCAAGATGAAATAAAGCACTCTAATCTAATCAATTTTTCACTTCTAAAGAGTAATCAATAGGAAAAGTTTAACTCAATTTATTTGTTACTCATTTTAGGATAAAGAAAGGCTCAAATTCTTAATGAAGAGAAGAGGGAAGCCTTTTCATCAAGGCTTATAATCCATAATCACATTAAAAAGCAAAGAATTTAGAAAACCATATATTAGAATTATAAAAAAGTAGAAGTAATAAATTACATGGAGTTTTGTGAGCTTTCCTTTGGCTTGAGGGATTGACGGTTCTACTCTTGTTTGGATCAAGAGTGGCCACCAATTCTTTGTAGAGGAATTAGTCAAAAACAAGTGAATTACCGAGTGAATTCAATGTTTTTGGCTCTGGGGAGGAGTAGAGTAACAGTGCATAAACACTATTAAGCTTTTACAAAGGGGGAGGCTTCTATTTATAGGAAAAAGTGAGCCTCAAACCAAACAAACTGATTCTAGAATTTTCCAGATCAGTTTGGTCAGTTTTTGACTATTTTTGGGTCAGTTTAGCTTACTTTTTGGAACTAGACTTGAATTAGGAGAGAGGAGAGATGAAATACCTCATTTTATTGATTTAAAATAGAAAGCAATGATGAGAAAAAAGGCACCTCCTTCATGAGGGAGAATCCCCATTTTAAGGTGTCAAAAAAGCCTTTTCATCAAGGCTTATAATCCATAATCACATTAAAAAGCAAAGAATTTAGAAAACCATATATTAGAATTATAAAAAAGTAGAAGTAATAAATTACATGGAGTTTTGTGAGCTTTCCTTTGGCTTGAGGGATTGAGGGTTCTACTCTTGTTTGGATCAAGAGTGGCCACCAATTCTTTGTAGAGGAATTAGTCAAAAACAAGTGAATTACCGAGTGAATTCAATGTTTTTGGCTCTGGGGAGGAGTAGAGTAACAGTGTATAAACACTATTAAGCTTTTACAAAGGGGGAGGCTTCTATTTATAGGAAAAAGTGAGCCTCAAACCAAGCAAACTGATTCTAGAATTTTCAAGATCAGTTTGGTCAGTTTTTGACTATTTTTGGGTCAGTTTAGCTTACTTTTTGGAACTAGACTTGAATTAGGAGAGAGGAGAGATGAAATACCTCATTTTATTGATTTAAAATGGAAAGCAATGATGAGAAAAAAGGCACCTTCTTCATGAGGGGGAATCCCCATTTTAAGGTGTCAAAAAAGCCTTTTCATCAAGGCTTATAATCCATAATCACATTAAAAAGCAAAGAATTTAGAAAACCATAGATTAGAATTATAAAACAGTAGAAGTAATAAATTACATGGAGTTTTGTGAGCTTTCCTTTGGCTTGAGGGATTGAGGGTTCTACTCTTGTTTGGATCAAGAGTGGCCACCAATTCTTTGTAGAGGAATTAGTCAAAAACAAGTGAATTATCGAGTGAATTCAATGTTTTTGGCTCTGGGGAGGAGTAGAGTAACAGTGCATAAACACTATTAAGCTTTTACAAAGGAGGAGGCTTCTATTTATAGGAAAAAGTGAGCCTCAAACCAAGCAAACTGATTCTAGAATTTTCCAGATCAGTTTGGTCAGTTTTTGACTATTTTTGGGTTAGTTTAGCTTACTTTTTGGAACTAGACTTGAATTAGGAGAGAGGAGAGATGAAATACCTCATTTTATTGATTTAAAATGAAAAGCAATGATGAGAAAAAAGGCACCTCCTTCATGAGGGGGAATCCCCATTTTAAGGTGTCAAAAAAGCCTTTTCATCAAGGCTTATAATCCATAATCACATTAAAAAGCAAAGAATTTAGAAAACCATAGATTAGAATTATAAAAAAGTAGAAGTAATAAATTACATGGAGTTTTGTGAGCTTTCCTTTGGCTTGAGGGATTGAGGGTTCTACTCTTGTTTGGATCAAGAGTGGCCACCAATTCTTTGTAGAGGAATTAGTCAAAAACAAGTGAATTACCGAGTGAATTCAATGTTTTTGGCTCTGGGGAGGAGTAGAGTAACAGTGCATAAACACTATTAAGCTTTTACAAAGGGGGAGGCTTCTCTTTATAGAAAAAAGTGAGCCTCAAACCAAGCAAACTGATTCTAGAATTTTCCAGATCAGTTTGGTCAATTTTTGACTATTTTTGGGTCAGTTTAGCTTACTTTTTGGAACTAGACTTGAATTAGGAGAGAGGAGAGATAAAATACCTCATTTTATTGATTTAAAATGGAAAGCAATGATGAGAAAAAAGGCACCTCCTTCATTTTAAGGTGTCAAAAATCAAATTTTTAACTATTTTCCTTGGTCCTTAGTCCACTCTTCATCTTATGTGAGTATTTACTCATTTTTGGGGGGTTTTTCTTGATTTCTTCAATTTATCTCCTCCCTACATTTGGATTAATCCAATTGGTCCCTCAGAACCTTAATCCAAAATTTTCAAAAAATCTGGACCCTTAGGCTAAGGCCTTTTTTGAGCAGATTATAATTTATTTCTAATGCACCTTAGGAAATTCTTTTAAAACTTCTATTTTGGGAGAATTTAGTTTAATAAGAAAGGATATTTTTCCATCCAAAGATATCTAAAAACTGAGTTACCTCTCTCTAGAATATTTTCTCTCTCAGGTAAAAACAAGATCTTTTACTATTCTGAAAAGGGGATTGATTACAGGGGAAGAAACTGGACATCTTCAGGGGCTGGGGAGAAATCTTACAAAGTGGGTGGATCAGTTCAATTGAATGGGTTTGGAGGATGGTTTTCTACCCCTTTGATCCAAGGGGTTAATAAGTGATGGATCATGCCTTGGTTGTAAATAGAGCTGTACATAATGGTTTGTGAGAGCAGAGGAGTTTGGAACACAAAGGATGGAGTGAAACACATGTGTTTCACCTAGGGGGCGGGCTGTATGTCAGGTGAATCCATGACCTCTCCCAAACATGGTGTGTAGATAAGTAAAATGTATGTATGATGGTATGTGATCAATCCAAGTGATGCAAAACGACATGGTGGCTAAATGGATAAGAGCACATGCATAAAATGAAAATAGAAAGGATACGGGAGACAAAGTGAATTGGGTGGTGGAACAATCGAGAAGAATGAAGGCGGCAACAAGATCATAAAGTACACAATTGGGGAAGTTTTGGGGGATGGACAAAGAGAGGTAGCTAGAGAGACTACCAAAGAGTAGAGTAGCTCGAAGAGTGCACGCTATAGACCCTGTGAATGTTGAATGTTGGCAGGCCAGAAGCACAGTGCAGTGTGAGTAGTTTAGATGAAACAGAGCAGAGGAAGAGCTAGTGACCAGAGTCGACAAGGAGGTGTGTTCCCTGCGACTTCTAAATAGCACCACCGTTAGATACTCGGTTCAGTCCTCCAGAACTTCTCAATTGTATTAGCTAAAGAGTCAGCTGATACATTTAGATAGTTGGTTCAATCTTTAGAACTTCTCAATTGTATATCAACTAAGAGTCAGCTTAACAGAATTCAGTTGAAAGATGAATTCGGTTAGATTTGTAGTCATGGTTGAGGATAAAGCTTTGGAAAGTTGTGGCTGTGGTCTATCTATGGAGGATCCTTGAACCTCTTGTTGTATTTCTTTTTATTGGACCCCAAGTCTCAAGGCTATTGAGACATAGTAGTGTGTTATTATCTATCTAAAGATCCGGAGAGTTTGGTGTGTGCGGTCACCTGTGTTTGGATACACTGTCCTTTGTTTTGATGTTTTAGTTTGTGATATGTGATTTTTTTAATAGAGTTTGTGCCATGTGGAGATGGAATTTATGTATGTGCCAGTCTAATGATTGGGGAACTAAGTCGGTCGTCAGAATCGGTTGTTGAGAGGTGAATGTACAAAGTTAGAGGTGTGTCATCTGCACATTAGAATAGTTAGTAGAAGGTGTAGGGATCTCGCCCTGGTTTGTCCCAGCTTGAGAGATCTGTTTGTGAGTCATAGATGACTTTAAGAGGTGAGTCAGCTATCAACAAAAATCAAGAGGCTTGTGGTCTAAAGGTTTTTATGCGATAGCTATGTGTAAGTTGTGGTTAGTAGAGAGCCAATACTATGGTATCCTTGCAAGGTGAGGGCAGTTTGAGGGTCTGAGGGAGTCTGTGGACACCTAAGGAAAGGATTTGTTCCAGTTGAGGGTTATGAGTCAGATTGATGAGGCAGAATCCAGTATGTTTTAGTTAGCAGGTGGTCAGGGGAGGGTCAAGGTTCTAAGGAGGCCCTGGGGATGTGGATGTGAAGTCAGCTAGCTGATGATAGAGGACAACAGAGGATCCTAGAAGATAGGTTTCTATCTGGGGACAAGTTGAGGATTTTGGAGGTAGAATCACACTACTCTATGTCAGTTGAAGATGCTTTTGTGGTCAACTAGGTGTCAAAAGAGGCTTTTGGGTGGATGGTCAGAGCTTTTGGAGGTGAGGGGGTTGAGCTGAAGCTGTCAAGTACTTTAGATATAGGTGTCATCTAGATCTGATAAGGAGGCTGGGAGGGTGTTGTGGAGTGTTCAGGTGTCCCTTGAGTTAGCTCGAGGGTTGAGGACAAGAGCTGAGTTGGTTGGAGCCCTTGGAACTCGGATTTGGGTGTCCCTAAGTTATGATCCCATCGTGTCTTCTTCTTGTGTGCCTGGTGGTGGTTAATAGAGGCCATCACCCAACCACCACATAACGTGTTGCACAACAAAAGATGCATATAGAGTGTGTTGCATAGCAAAAAATACAAATAGATCAGCAGTGATTGTGGTCGATAGTAGGTAGAAGAACTTGATGTAGTCATCAAGAGGCGGTCACTGTAAATAGATCACAAGGGACTGCAACAAGTAGAAGGAGAGTGCAACAATGATGCACTGGTCTAGTCGGTAGAGAAGGCGAAATACATAATGAGAAATGTGGCTTTGATATTATGTTGAAGTTTTTGGTGGATCAAACACAAGCATTGGTAGATTAAGCCTAAGTAAGCACATGACTCGGTGATTAACAATAAGCAAAGCAATTAACAGAGAACCATCATCATAATATAAAGCATGAGGATTATTTTGTTCGTGAATATGAGTCTCATTATATACTCTTTAAGTACATCTAACTAGGTGACCCTAATCTTGTTTAAGATATTAATGAAATGCTCCCATATTCTCTCCATGATTCCACCCTTTAAACTGAGCTATCAATTAGCTACATTCCCTCACCTTGATTTCTCTCCTACTTGATTCCCTTCCAAGTTACGCCCCTTTGCACCTCTTCCCCTAAGGGTATGTTATATTATCCCTCATTCCCATGTATACACCAATTTTATCAATTGGATAGTCTCATTTTTTTGTTTTGTTTCGTGAGTACTGAGTCTTGAGTGCCTGAGAGTGTGTATGCCCCCAAAAACCAGAGCTTCTACTAGTGCCTAACCTCTCTAGTCTCCTCTCCAAACCAATCATAAGATTTTTCCCTGCTCCCTTGGGCTGGCTACATTTCCTACCCCTATGCCTACTCCCCAAGGGTTAGACCCCCTTGTAAAAGTCATGTGCAAGTGAAGATGCCTGCTTTGAAAGGGTTGGTCACAAAAGATTCAAAATATCATGTACAAAAGTTTCTCACGATGTGAAAATCCCATGGGCTCAATCGAGATGATGCTTGATTGGTCTTATTTCTAACTACTTTGGAAGAAAGTGTAGACCAGTGGTACAACTAGCTACCTACCAACCACTTTTTGGACTGGGATTCCCTAAGGTAGTAGTTCTTGGCTACATTTTGGCCAGGGAACTAATATTTAGATCAATCAACTCTCTATGAAGGATGGCGAGTCAATGGCCCAACTTATTACTTGGGCACAGATCCTTGTAGCTTAGGCTCCCTCAAGATCCCGACAACTACATGCTGCAACAATGGTTGCTCTTAGAGTCCTCCCCACATAGACAGAGTGGAAGTTGAGAGAGAATTTTCTTCCATAAGGCACCTTTTAAGACTTTCAAGACTGGACTACTCAACTAGAGAATTCTCAACTCATAGAAGAGAATAGTACCTTGCGGCCTCCCATTATCCCTAGTCTATCCTCAACCTCAGCTCCACTTGTTGTGGCCCCGCTAGCTCCTATGGTGGTAGATTTTACATCAGCATCCCTAGATTTTCCTCAACCTTGGCTCCACTTGTGGCCCTACTAGCTCCTGCATGTGTATTGGGTGATTTATAGGAGAGAGAGATAGGGACTACAGAGCAGCGAGGTAGAGAGAGGGAGGGAGGGATGAAGAGAGACCTGCGAGTAGTCATGATGGCAGTGCAAATCACTTATTTGCCATGAAACAAGTCGTGGGATCTATGATGACACATGGTGACAGTTGATGACACTTGGTATATGGACTCTCGAGCATCAAACCATATGACTTGTCATGGCGAATGGTTTGAACATATGAAGCCAATGGATGTGAAAGGCTATGTGGAGACAGGTGATGAAGGGTTTCCCCAATATTATGTCATATGAGTTTGGTTGGCGTAGGAAGTCCATTACTACAAATGTATGATGGTAGCAGAACGTAAAGAATTTGAGTTTCACATTCTCCAAAAGCCCAATGGATCTTGAAGATGTTTTGTCTATACCATTTTAACAACGATTAGATCTGTTCTTTTTAGATCGGGTTTTCCCCAGTATTCCCAACACCGTTTTGTGATGATGCTAACCCCCGCCCCACCATCCAGGATAGCCAGTGCTTGGTACCCATTATGATGAATCGATATTGTAGCATTGGTGTCGTCACTTTTTCGTAATAACGTTCCAATTGATTAATTGGTATCTTAAGGACTCTGCTTGTTCTTTCCCTTGTGTGTTTTAGGGTTCTTTTTGCCAGAGGTGATAGAACATCCTCTGTAGTGTTTGCTGGCCTAAGTCCACCCTTCTACCCATTCCTTTATGTCTGCCCATAGTGTTGGTGAACTGCATAGCATTTGTCTCAATGGCATTTGCACAGATGTGGATAGTATAACCGCGAGGCTTCCTATGTCTCTGGGTTCTCAATTGAGGGTTCCTTCCATGTGTGTGACTCATATCCATCCCCAGGGAAGGAATGGATGGAGGCTTTTTATGTCTCTCGGTTCTCTGGCAATTGAGGGTTCCTTCTATGTGTGTGACTCATATCCATCCCCAGGGAAGGAATGAAGGGTTTCCCCAATATTATGTCATATGAGTTTGGTTGACACAGGAAGTCCATTACTACAAATGTATGATGGTAGTGAAACGTTAAGAATTTGAGTTTCACATTCTCTAAAAGCCCACTGGGTCTTGAAGATGTTCCGTCTGCCATTTTAACGATTAGATCTACTCTTTTTAGATCGGGTTTTTCCGAGTATTCCCAACACCGTTTTGTGATGATGCTAACCCCCGCCCCACCATCCAGGATAGCCAGTGCCTGGTACCCATTATGATGAATCGATATTGTAGCATTAGTGTCGTCACTTTCATAATAACGTCCCAATTGATTAACTGGTATCTTAACGACTCTGCCCTTGTGTGTTTTAGGGTTCTTTCTCCTAGAGGTGACAGAACATCCTCTGTAATGTCGGCTGCCCTTCTACCCATTCCTTTATGTCTACCCATAGTGTTGGTGAACTGCATAGCAGTTGTGTCAATGGAATTTGCACAGACGTGGACAGTACAGCCAGATGATATTCTCTCTCTCTCTCTCTCTCTCTCTCTCTCTCTCTCTCTCCTACCTCTATCTTTACTTGGGTGATTATGGCTAAACGTCCATGCAAAGATGACAATGTAAACAAAACAATTCTACACACTATTTTAGTTTATCTTGGAGAATTTACGAAATCATTCAAAATGTCTTCTACTATTCACTCTCTCTCTCTCTATATCTATCTCTCTCTCTATTTTCCTTCTCTTATCTCTGTGTCTTGACTAGGTGATTATGGTTAGATTTCCATGTATAGATCACAATGAATATAAAACAATCATATACATTGTTTTGCATTATCTTTAAGAATTTATAAAACCATTTAAAATGTCATCTTTAAAAATTTTTGAAATTATTTAAAATGCCATAAAGGGATTATAAACATTGTTTTGCACTGTCTTTAAGAATTTATGAAACCATTTAGGAAACTATCTTTAAACATTGCTGAAATTATTCAAAATGCCATCTAATATAATCTCTCTTTCCATCTATTTCTCTCCTCCTTCCACTGTCTTGACTTAGGTGATTTTGGCTAGACAGTGAATATAAAACAATTTTAATCTCTCTCTCTCTCTCTCTCTCTCTCTCTCTCTCTCTATATATATATATATATATATATATATATATATATCTCGCTCTATCTCTCCCTCGATTCACGTGATTATGGCTAGAAGGATATGTATATATGATAATGAATATTTAGCTTGACTGTTCAGTGCCTTTCCTCTCTATCTGTGTCTTGATACTCTCTCTCTCTCTCTCTCTCATATATTTTTCTTGATCTACTTGATTGGTGGTAGCAGTTCAGTGTGTGCAACAATGGATGCTTCTTTTGTTTGATCAATGATAATTAATGTGACACACTTGTTACGGTTGTTTTACCTGTTTTAGTGTAAAGCGTAAATGGATAACATGTTGATGTATTGCTTGATGTTGTTTTCAATACTATTGTTTGATATTCTGTTTTTGTTCTGTATCTAAAGATATTTGCTAGATTTACGACGATGGCCACCATGCTCTCCACATCGAAGAGCGAAAGATCATCCTGCGAGCCATTCACACAGAGGCAGTTATCATAGTGTCACAATGTTCAGAAGAAGCTATCAGAAAGACTAATGAGTCAGATATCCTCATGAGAGACCTCGTCGTGCAGATCTGGGAAAATGCACAGCGTCGTCTCAGATGTGAAGGCAACGCTGAATTGTGTGAAAGACGGAAGTTAGTCGACTTTGACTACCAGCACAGGATACGCACTATCTTGGGGAGTATGCGTTCGGCATACGAGGATCTCAGAGATGCCGCACCACCTTCTGCCAACTTACGCCGTCTACAACTGTGGGACGCAACATGGAACGAGCAGAAGGTGAAGAGCAAATGTATGAGAGTTCTTTCTGCAAACACACTTCCCAAAAGAGTGCGCATTGCCCAAGATATAGCCGCTGCACCGTCCGAACAACCGGATGTGACAGGGACGGGCGCAATCATGCATACCATTTTGAACGAGCGATGTACACACCTTATCGGTGTTCCGCACGAGGCCTTGATCGAGGGGCAAACAATAGGGTCAGGAGCTTTTGGCACAGTGAAGGAGTATAAGGTCCAAGGCATCTTATTTCTTCCAGAGCACGTTACTTTTTGTGAAAAGCTTTACAAGGGAGAAGGCAGCTCAAGATTTGAGAGCTTTCCGGTAGAGCAGGGCATGCAGGTTCTACACCCGTCCATCGTGCAATGCATAGCCTTCACCAAGGAATCGCCGTGGATCACTATTTTTTCGTTATATAACGGTGGCTCGCTGGGTGACACGCTCTTGAAGGTTTCTTTCAGATACAGTGAGTTTACCAGAGCGATGTACCGCTTGGATCAGGGATGGAAAAAGCCCCCGCCTGCTGACATACAATTAAGCCAGGTGCAGCTCAGATAAAGGAGGTGGCTTTGAATATGCCTCACATTATGCATGCCCTGGTGGATGGCCTAGTAGCCGCACACATGGCTAGCATCATTCACACTGACCTACATCCCTTCAATGTTGTGCTAGATTTTACAAAGGATTTAAAAGCACGCATTGGTATCATTGATTGGGGCCTTCTGCTGAGAGTGCCCAAAAAGCGAGTATCGCTCAATTTTGTATTCGAAGCCAGTATAAATCCAAAAAAGGTGGCAAAGGCTCAAGCTTATGCCGACAGGGAGCAGAACAAGCGACCATGGATAGCTCCAGAGATTTTTGATCCTCTCTTGGAAGATGCATACACTCCTGCGAGCGATGTTTTCGAGGTGTTATATGACTTTTGGAGGAAAGTGCAGGAGTTGTGGATGGGCGGCAGTACTCACGACAAAGCCACCATGGACGCAATTATATATAAAGTCAGAAATTCGTACTACATCTAGAAAGCTCTATGTTGCTAAGAATTATTCTATGTACACGTTCTTTCACTTGAACATAGCATTTCTCCAATAGATCATTTCGCATAGCATGATACGAAGGCGGTGAAAACCCTGATCCAAATTCACCGATTTTCTTCCATGCTCTCTTCCAATGCTCACTCTCCACCATCACCATAGCACTCCCTGAAAAGTAGATCGCTTCAGCAAGGGCGAGCTGTGCATCATCGAGCAGACCGTTACGTAAGCTTTCCTGCAATGAAGGTTGACGCATGGGTATGTTAAAGTGACGCTTGCAAGAAGATGCACTGGGTAGATTACTTTCTGGTTGCACATTAAAGTTCAGAGTACAAGCTGGCGATGCTTCCGGAGTTTGATGATTAGAACAACAATGTTCTTCCTGCCTCGATACATTGGCAGTAGATGAGAACAGTTTCCTTGCGTCTTTCTTCTGCATTTCATCTCTTAAACGTTTGGCCACTGTAGGTGCAGAGGGGTGGGTACATCCTCGGCCTTTTTTCTTCAATCCACCTAAAAAGTGTTCTCTTAATCGAGGCACCCCACCTGATTTTACTGCGTGGCATAGCTTACACTCCCAATCTATGAATCGGTCAACGATGTTAATTGCATATTGCCACACTATCCCAGGTGCCTTTTTTTTCCTGCTATTCTGAATTTGGGCTTTATTAGAAGTATCGCTAGGTCCAACGTTTTCTTCCATCTCAAATAACCTATTCAAGCAAGCATACAATAATGAATACACAAACAAAGTAACAACAAAGCCACTCACATATTACAAAACATATATCACCACAGAAATATAGAAGCCTTAAAAAACCAAGTGATTACTGAAAAGCTAAAATGTAGCCAAGCAAAAATCTGAAACTAGTTTGAATCTATTTTGACAAAAATAAAAGATCGTCATATATGTTGATCGTCATATATGTTGTTTATGTTGATCGTCATATAAAAGATCGTCATATATGTTGTTTATTATTTTTATTTTAAAAGAGAAAGACATCCATGACGATTCATGCTAACTACAAAGGATGACTGAAAGTTTTTTGCCTATAGGAATTTTATTTTTCAACTTACAGAACCGTAGATATTAATTTTTGCTAGACTTTTAGCGTCACGACAAGACAAGACGAATGCATAAATGTGTATTCTAAGATTAAGATACATGTAATTGACAGCATGCATACAATGCACATTGCACCCCTGATGAAGGATGTCTTTCGTACCCAATTAAGGATACTTTAAACAAATCAAAGATCTATGATTGCCCAATACTCTAGTATAGGACAAAAGACCTTCTCTAAGACTCTAACATTGACAAAGCAAATCAAAGATCTATGTTTGCCCAACACTCTAGTATAGGACAATAGACCCTTGTCTAATAAAGACTATATCAAATATCAAGAACCAATACAAGACCCTAAGGAGGACTCTTGGCTCCATCAAACCATTTATAGAGCAGAATAAGGTAGACTACCTGTGCTGCTCCAACGCAAAGTTGAAGTGACTCCAACTTTGTCCCTAAATCTCCGCGAGTATTAGCTACGAACCACACTCTGCCCACAATTTAAAGAATTGAGGACTAGTGGCTCAGTAGCCTTAGGAGTGCCAACAAGGAAAGATAATAGCCCCTAAGATAAGGACGTTCTTCCCTAGAGGACGCTCCTAGCCAACCCATGGTCATAGTGTGTGGACAGTAGCTAGGGTTAGTTGTGTGTGGACACAACACAAGTAGTGTGTTGTAGCTTATGGATTATGGTGTTGTGCATTGTGTGAGATGGGACATGGCTTCCCTCTATGGTTAGGGTTTGACTAATACATTAGGGTTTGCTCTTGTGTGTGTGTCTCCTCTCCCTCTACCTATTTTTCATTAATTATGATAGGTGCTATTGAAGGCGAACTCTGCCAAAGGCAACCAGTCGTCCCATGCATGTTGCATTTCATAGCAATAATGTCTCAAGTAAGTCTAAATCCACTTATTGACCATTTTAGTTTGACCATCGGTTTTTGGATGATAGGCCGTACTAGGAGTCAACCTAGTGCCCATGCTATTAAACAATGTATGCCAAAATGTGCCCATAAACTTCACATCTTGATCACTCACTATTTGTTGTGGAATACCATGCAAATTGAACACATTTTCCATGAATTGGTGTGCCACCATAGATACCGAGTGTCTCAATTTTGTTGGTACAAAATGGGTAGATTTTGTCAATGAGTCAACTACCACATAGATGCTATCCCATCCCCTCTTTCTAGAAGGTAGAAGGCAAGCTGGTAATGAAATCCATAGCAATATGCATCCATTTACCCTCTGAAATAGGTAAAGGCTGAAGCAAACCACCGGGCTTGTGTGTGGGATACTTGCTGGGTTGAAAAGGTATACACTGCAAATGACCAACTCAAGACATGGAGTAGATAACATGGGCGTAGTCATCAACTTCATCTCTAAGGGAGAAAAACTCATAGAACCTTGGGCATAAGAGCTCCAAGAAAGGTAATAGTTAAAATGATCAAAAGGTTACAAGCCCATAGGCCCTACACCTCATATAACCCAAGACCCTCAAAATATACATGTAAATGTCCTAATCTACTTCATTACAAATTTCCTAATCTACTTCATTACACATGCGGACAACGGAAATGTACGGCGACACGTGTATCCATACATGCGAGTGTAAATACACATTTGCGATAGCCACACATGAGCCACTCACACGTGTGACCGCACGTCGACATGTGGCTGATTTCACACATGCGAGTTGGACGTGTGAATACGTGGCATGGCCATGTGGCATCTGTACCCTAAGATTTGAAGTGAGTTCAGTGGATTGATCACTTCAAGGAGTATTATAAAGATGAAATGCAAGCTTTCTTTGCATTTTCGGATGATAGTGGAATTCTTATTGAAGGTGTGAGGTTTGATCATCTAAGAAGGTTGTCACAGACATCTTTAGAAAAGTCCAGATTGCAGAAAAAGTATGACATACTTCCTTACCATGTGAAAGTTCCTATGGAGCATTGTAGATTACATAGTAGTAGTAAATGCAAGTTTCTTCAGCATCATGTGGTTGTTAACCCAATTCTAGGGTTAACAAGAGCTACTGCCATTACCTTACATCAAGGAGTCACAGTAGATATAGCAAAGGGTCATACATTCAAGATATGAATTAATAGTGTTTAAAGCTACAACTTAGACGGGCGCCCGTAATGGTGTGACGGAGTATTTATGGCAATTCCCACTTCAAGAGCATCTGGTAGTAAGTTAGAATGAAGTCCTAAGTGATGCAATTCATGGATATATTATGAGAGTAGTCATTGTAATAGCATTAGACCTCTTATGAGCCTAAAGTGCCTGGCCGGCCACAATTTAAGTGAGTGTGAACACTTATGGCCATGTATATAAGTGAATATCTCTCATAATAGAGGATACTCTCCCATTGTGCAATTGAGTCTTGCTCTTGCTAATACTCTTGCTAATCTCTCTCCCTAATGCATACTAATGAGTGTATTTGAGTGATGTGAGGTGAGAGGAGGGACGAGTACCCGTGTATAGTGCAATGCGACGGTGTGACAACGCTCGCAGGAGGCATAGTGGAATTGCTTCTCAAGGAGTTATAGAGCTTGGAGACCTCAAGGGTTATGAGCTTGGCCATTGGAAAGATCCTCACGATAGTTGGCGGTTCACTAGGTAATCTCTTTTTGAATGTGTTTCAAGGAGGGTTAGTGTGAGCCATAACATTTTTGGCGCCACTGTCAAGGAGCCATTCCTTGGCTTTTTCCATCATTTTTCCTCTTAGCTATGCATAACCCATTGCCCATTATCTTGATTAATGGTTTACCATGAAAAAGATGGTGATTTGTGTGAGATTTGGGGTAGAATAGCTCTCTTTTTTGTTTTTGAAAAGGATGACTTTTGCGTAATTTTTAGCCTAATTTGTTGTTTTTGTTATTGTTATTGTGGTTTTTTTGTTCTTAGGGCTTGCACATAGTTTGTATTAGGCTGAGTTTACATCCATTGCATCAAACAATGCAATTTTTAGTGAATGTTAGCTCTCTTTAGTGTTAAACATAGAACTAAGATCATTAATTTTAGTTTAATTGTGTGTTTGTTGTTGAAATTATTTGGAGCAGAGTGTTAGCAATGGCATTAGGAGTAGCTTAATCTTTAAAAAAATTCTTAAAACCATAAAAAATCCTTGAATTTGATTAATTTCTCTTAATGGACTGGTTTTTTTATTAAGGGTGATTAATCTTGTTCAAGAGAAAAAAAGATTAGAAAATGTGTTAATTGGGGTCTAAATTGATCATATGAGTAGTCAAAATTGGTGTTTTTGAGTGTTTTGAGAGCATCTAGATGCATCAAAACACCTAATTACATCACTTTTTTCATCAATTGGAGAAATTTGACTCTCTTTGCTTAATTTTGTTAAAAGAGGAGACCATAATTAAGAGTCTAATTAATCTCCTATTTTAGATTAATTTGGCGTGAACCATTTCTGCAACTTCACGGAACTAGAGTTCACGCCCAAAAGATTCACGTCCTCGGGAACCACGTGGAAAAAATTTTTGAATTTAGTATTCTATGAAGTCTGCGGAGTTCACGGCGTGAACCATTTTCTGCAACTTCACTGAACTAGAGTTCATGTCCAAAAGGTTCACATCCTCGTCGGGAACCGTGTGAAAAAAAATCGAATTTAATATTATGTGAAGTCCGGTTCACGCGGCGTAAACCATTTTCTGCAACTTCATGGAACTAGAGTTCATGTCCCCAAAAGGTTTACGTCTTGAGGAACCACGCACAAAAAAAAAAATCGAATTTAATATTCGTGAAGTGGGCTCGGTTCACCACGTGAACCATTTTCTACAACTTCACGGAACTAGAGTTCACGCAAAAAATAAAAAAATAAAAAAAAAATTAAAATTTTGAAAACCCATGAAGTCCATTGGCGTGAAAAGGTCTGTCGGCCCAAAAAAAGGACTCTAGAAAACACCCATGTTTGGAGGCTCATATCTCCTAAAACATGTATCCCCAATGAAGGCACTCTAGGGCTCATCGGAAAGCTGACATCGAGATCTTTGACTTTGTACTTGGCCATCTGAAGTCAAAATCAACCATTTTGGCCTCCGACCAGCAGCCTTAGAATTCGACCTGAAAATCAAGGCAAAAACAACCCAAAAACCACAAACAATCGCAAAAAAACAACGCGAAAACGACGACGAGCCATATTCGGGCTACTTTTTGAAGGAGTAAATGACAAAATCACGGACGACTTAGGAAAACAAAGTTGTAGTACTCTAAAAATACAACTCCCTCATATAGGGTTTTTCAAAATTCCTTTTGGAACACTGTAAAAAACGTGCTACAAAACAGGGAAAAAATTATCGATTTTTTTCGTCTTGAGACAGTGATGGAAAATAGGTTTTAGGACCTCTTCCATTTGGGAAGTTAGTAGCATACGCTTTTTTCAAAAAATTATCTCAGAGGTTCACGTGCGTATAGAGCCTAAGCTATTTAGGGAGAACGGACACCCGTTTGACCCAACGAGAAGTACACCAAGCCTCTTGAGGTTATACCGGTCTATGAGAAAATATAAAAAGCAAAAAAAAAATTATGTTTGCTCATTAAGGAGCATTTAGGCACTCCTATATGGCCACGATAGAGGGATTTCCAGCAGGGATCACACAAGGATTGAAACCAATGGCTGACATCTTCGAGCCATTGAGATCTATGCCACAAATGCACCTCCTGATACCATTGGCTATGTCTATAACAAGCGTGTCATCGGGTTTTACATTCCCTGTCACTTAGATCTCACCGGGCTTTGGTCCCTTACCTAACATCTCTAAAAATCCTATAAGTACCAACCCAAGGACATATTGCCTAGTCTAGGAAGGGGATTAGCCCAAGGATTCAGTGAATCTCTTCCAACAAGAGCACTCACATATGGCCTCAGTGACTTATACAAAAATACGGCCGTACAAATTTCTAAAATTATGGGAAAATATGACGGAACAACAGACCCTATTCAATTCATTCAAATGTTTGGAAAGAGATGTGAAGCCTTTAGAAATCCCAACTGTCCCCACTAAGGTACATGCGTTAAATCTATGCTTAGAGGGAAAAGCTAGTCGATGGTTCATCACATTGATGCCTGTGATCAAGACTAACTTCAAAACCTTAAAATCAGCCTTTATACATGGCTTTTCCAGACAAGGTGATCGATGGAGTGCAGCAACAACAGAACTCTATTCAATTGACCGTCAACCAAATGAATCCATTAGAGATTTTAACCTTTAAATAAAACTCTTGGACTCACATTGTGAGTCATGGGAAAAATTAAATGATGTTTAATTGAAGAGGTGTTTCATGATGGGCTTGAACACAACTTGATCATTGTATCCAATCTAGAAACATTATATCAATGTTGTAAAGAAGCAATACGTTTAGATAACAACATGCTAGAAGATGATCATGCTATGAGGTGTTTCTCATCAAACTAAATGAAGCAATGGCAAAAGAAAGATCAATCTCAGAATTGATATTCCCAGAATTCTATATAGCCTTGCTTAAAACCTACAGCCAACATCTCTAAGAGAGGATGAAAACCTTTAAAACGAGACATCCTTAATGCCTCTACAAGTGAGGAACGAAATGCCTTGTGTTGAGTGCAATCACTACGACCATCCCAATCCTCATTGTGCATACAAGGCACCTGTTCTTCTATACTGCATATATAGTAAGACCTTTGACCACAATACTAAAAAGTGTCCTTCTTCATCCATAATTGACTCAAAACCTCCATCTCTTGTGCACCAAACAAAAACAACTCAAAGGGTAGAAATTGTTCATAAAGTATTTCATCGAACACTCCAGTGTTCTTATTGTCATGGACCTCACAAGGTGGCAGATTGTAGAGTTTGGAATACTTCCATGCCCATAGTCACTGTGACACCTTGCGACCCATGTGTGCCCTTGAATGTGCTTACACGTTTACAAGCCAAGGCACGAGAAATAGTAAAAAAGAATGCAAAAGACAATACCTCAACATGGGTAAAGGAACATGCTTTAAAGTAGAACCCAAGAGAAAAAACAAAGCCTTCTAAACCCAAGAAAAACAAAGGACAACAAACTATCAAAACCAAGGTCGAAGTAAAAGACAGGGAAAATAAGGCTGTAGAGGACATAAACACAAAAGAGCGATGTGACGCCTTTAGAAATCCCAACTGTCCCACCAAGGTACATGCGTCAAATCTATGCTTAGAGGGAAAAGCTAGTCAATGCTTCATCACATTGATGCCTGCGCGATCAAGACTAACTTCAAAACCTTGAAATCAGCCTTTATACATGACTTTTCCAGACAAGGTGATCGATGGAGTGCAGCAATAGAACTCTATTCAATTGAGCGTCAGCCAAATGAATCCATTAGAGATTTTATCCTTCAGATAAAACTCTTGTGCCCATGTTGTGAGCCATGGGAAAAATTAAACGATGTTTAATTGAAGAGGTGTTTCATGATGGGCTTGATCACAACTTGATCATTGTATCCGATTCGGAAACATTATATCAATGTTGTAAAGAAGCAATACGTTTAGATGACAACATGCTAGAAGATGATCATGCTACGAGGTGTTCCTCATCTAAACCAAATGAAGCAATGGCAAAAGAAAGATCGATCTCGGAATTGATATTCCTAGAATTGTATATAGCCTTGCTTCAAACCTTACAGCCAACATCTCTAAGAGAGGATGAAAACCTTCAAAAACATACATCCTTAATGCCTCTACAAGTGAGGAACGAAATGCCTTGTGTTGAGTGCAATCACTACGACCATCCCAATCCTCATTGTGCATACAAGGCACTTGTTCTTCTATACTGCATATATTGTAAGACCTTTGACCATGATACTAAAAAGTGTCCTTCTTCATCCACAATTGACTCAAAACCTCCATCTCTTGTGCACCAAACAAAAACAACTCAAAGGGTAGAAATTGTTCAAAAAGTAGTTAATCGAACACTCCAGTGTTTCTATTGTCGTGGACCTCACAAGGTGGTAGACTGCAGAGTTTGGAATACTTCCATGCCCATAGTCACTGACACCTTGCGACCCATGTATCAACGATGTGACATTGAACACATGTTCCAAGTTTGCCCAAGATGAGTTGAATTAATGCAACTCATTTCACAAAATACAACTCTTAACATCTTAAGAGTTTGCCCAAGATGAGTTGAATTAATGCAACTCGTTTCACAAAATACAACTCTTAACATCTTAAGTATACAAAACAAGCAATTGTCCACGGTGTCCTTGAATGTGCTTACACGTTTAGAAACCAAGGCACACGAGAAAAAGTAAAAAGAAATGCAAAAAAGAATACCTCAACATGGGTAGAAGAACATGCATTAAAGCAGAACCCAAAAGAAAAAACAAAACCTTCTAAACCCAAGAAAAACAAAGGACAACAAACTATCAAAACCAAGGAGTCCAATTAAAAGACAGGGGAAATGAGCATGTAGAGGATATAAACACAAAAGAGCTATGTGAAGCCTTTAGAAATCCCAACTGTCCCACCAAGGTACATGCGTTAAATCTATGCTTAGAGGGAAAAGCTAGTTGATGGTTCATCACATTGATTCCTACGATCAAGACTAACTTCAAAACCTTGAAATCAGCCTTTATACATGGCTTTTCCAGACAAGGTGATCGATGGAGTGCAGCAACAGAACTCTATTCAATTGAGCGTCACTCAAATGAATCCATTAGAGATTTTATCCTTCAGATAAAACTCTTGGACTCACGTTGTGAGTTATGGGAAAAATTAAATGATGTTTAATTGAAGAGGTGTTTCATGATGGGCTTGATCACAACTTGATCATTGTATCCGATCCGAAAACATTATATCAATGTTGTAAAGAAGAAATACGTTTAGATGACAACATGCTAGAAGATGATCATGCTACGAGGTGTTTCTCATCTAAACCAAATGAAGCAATGGCAAAAGAAAGATCGATCTCGGAATTGATATTCCTAGAATTCTATACAGCCTTGCTTGAAACCTTATAGCCAACATCTCTAAGAGAGGATGAAAACCTTCAAAACTAGACATCCTTAATGCCTCTACAAGTGAGGAACGAAATGCCTTGTGTTGCGTGCAATCACTACGACCATCCCAATTCTCATTGTGCATACAAGGCACCTATTCTTCTCTATTGCATATATTGTAAGACCTTTGACCACGATACTAAAAAGTGTCCTTCTTCATCCACAATTGACTCAAAACCTCCATCTCTTGTGCACCAAATAGAAACAACTCAAAGGGTAGAAAACACTCCAGTGTTTCTATTGTCGCTGTGAGATCGCACTGCTCCCTCCACGCATCGGATTCCCGGTTGCTAGCAGAGCGGAAGTAGCTTCTTCTTGCGCGGGGCAGGGTTTCCCATTTGGGGCCTCGCCCTCAAATGTCCAGACACGGGACTAATCTAGTGGTCATTCCGAAACTGAAACCAGGAAAATTTCCCTTGCCTGGAAAATGGGGACGATTCCACCTTTTTCATTTCTTTAACAAATTTTCTAACGGGGTCAAGAGACTAAACTAACCTTTACCCAATTAAACCAAATAGAAGGAAAACTATTACAGACTTAACTTGAAGAAATCAACGCTTTTTTCCTAAGTTAAACTGAAATCAAGCACGGCCGTTGATTTATTCATTTGAGAAGTCTTCAAGTTTTTATTTAACTACTCGAGTTCTAAGAGTATTCCTATTATTCAGTTTCATTATTAAAACTCTACTGATTCCAACCTCCGGCCCATGGGTTAGCCACCGCCCAACCACTAGAATTGGTAGAACCAGACAATTACTCACCCACCCATAATTGAATGTCTTTCTTAACTTTTGCTTTTTCGAATACAGATACGCACACACTCCTCTTTAAACTTTAACTTATAAAACAATCCATTGACAAACAGTCATAACTCAAAATTTCCATCCAATCCTTGTTTCTAAAAAAAACAGTATCACTGTGGACTCTCGTTAAGACCAGCTGGTCGGCAACGAGATCCAGTATAACAGATTACAATAATCATTGGTCCATCATACAATATCTTTCACGACATACGCATGGGTGTCCTCGACACCGCGAGCCCGTGCATCACCTGGTCAGGACCCTCCAGGATCCTCCTTAGGTGTCCTGGCACTTCACTCAGGGACCGCTTTGTCGGCCCTCGTCCATGGTACCGGAAGCCTACCATTTTAACCGTATCGAGGTTGGTCAAGACCTAGGCAGGCTTTACCACACGTGAGCTGTCCTTTGAACACTCCCCGCCAGCTGTTGCAACCAAACTTCCCTTAGATTTTCTATGCAAGTTTTCAGTTTGATTTTCTTTTGAATACAATGAGTATATCTTAAATCAATATCCCCAAAACTTCATAATCGTAATACTGAATTTCAAAACAGAATTCCTCGAATTCTGTAACCTTGATCCTCAGATCAATTCGAAGGGTCTTAACTTAGTTTCAGATTTGGTGGGAGATTTGAGTGTGTTTTCATGAACTGGTCACATCTTCTTTCCTCGAAACTGACGAAAGAGTTTGGTCTTGGTCATAGTCTGATTCAGGATTGGAGTCTGATGAAATTTTTCCTGAACTATCTTTCTCAAAAAGGGGGTGGTATTTCAGTTACTATTTTACTCAATTTCATTCATTGAATATTCATTTAACTGATTTCTAAATTAATCACAAATTCCGATGAGGAATAAATTAATCATTTATCTAAAATTTTGACTACGATAGATTTTTTGAATTTTTTCTTTACAATCCGAGTGAATATGAAACGATAAAGTTTTCTCTCTCAGAGTATTTACTTATTCATTTATCAAATATTCATGGAAATTAAACATAGAATTAAAGAGAATCCAATTTTGATATAAAAATTTCATTATAAATCTATTAATGCATAAAATCCAACTTCAATGGAAATAACACTTTTATATAAAAGAAAATCCTTTTATGCATCTATTTATACATAAAATCAATTTAATAGGAATAACACTTTTAAAATAAAAAGAATTTCTTTATGCATCTTTTTATGAATAGAAATTAAATTCAATGAAAATAATACTTTTATAATAAAAAAATTTCTATTATACATCTTTCCATGCATAGAAATAAAATTCAATGAAAATAACACTTTTATAATTAAAAAAATTTCTATTATGCATCTTTCTATACATAGAAATTAAATTCAATGAAAATAACACTTTCATAATTAAAAAAATTTTCTATTATGCATCTTTCTATGCATAGAAATTAAATTCAATGAAAATAACACTTTTATAAAAAAAATTTCTATTATGCATCTTTCTATGCATAGAAATTAAATTCAATGAAAATAACACTTTTATAATAAAAAAATTTCTATTATGCATCTTTCCATGCATAGAAATTGAATTCAATGAAAATAAAACTTTTATAAAAAAATTTTCCATTATGCATCTTTCCATGCATAGAAATTAAATTCAATGAAAATAACACTTTTATAATAAAAGAATTTCCGTTATGCATCTTTCCATGATAGAAATTAATTTCATTAATTAATATCAATGATATCCATGTATATTCATAGGTGAATATGTACATGGAGTAAATAAAAATATTTCTTTTAGAATGCACAAACGGTGGGAATTACTCTTTTGGAATAACATAAAGATAAACTTTATTTTCCACAAAATTCAAGAAAATTTTACCATAACCTCCTTTGTATGGCTAACCATTTCTCAATTTCTACATTCTAATATCAATGTAAAATTAATCCCAATTTGAAGTAAAGTACTCTAATCTACTCAATTTTCACTTTCTAGTGAGTAAACAATAAGAAAAGTTTATTCATAACATCAATATTCACTTTAATAAACTTAAAAAAAGAAAAGAATTAGAAAATCATAAATTAAAAATTAAAAAGTAGAATTTTTAGCTTACATGGAGTTTTGTGAGCTTTCCTTTGGCTTGAGGGATTGAGGGTTCTACTCTTGTTTGGATCAAGAGTGGCCACCAATTCTTTTGGAGAGGATTTAGTCAAAAACAATTGAATTATCAAGTGAATTCAATGTAATTGGCTTTGGGAAGGAGGAGAGTAACAGTGCATAAACACTATTAAGCTTTTACAATGGGGGGGCTTCTATTTATAGGAAAAAGTGAGCCTCAAACCAAGCAAACTGATTCTAGAATTTTTCAGATTAGTTTGGTCAATTTTTGATCATTTTTGGGTCAGTTCAGCTTACTTTTTGGAACTAGACTTGAAATAGGAGAGAGGAGAGATGAAATATCTCATTTTATTGATTTAAAATTGGGAAGCAATGATGAGAAAAAAGGCACCTTCTTCATGAGGGGGAATCCCCACTCTGAGGTATTAAAAATTTATTTTTTTAATGTTTCCTTTGGTCCTTAGTCCACTCTTCATCTTATGTGAATATTTACTCATTTTTGGGGGGTTTATTTCTTCAATTTATCTCCCTACATTTGGATTAATCTTATTGGTCCCTCAGAACCTGAATCCAAAATTTTTAGAAAATCTGGACCCTTAGGGTAAGGTCTTTTGAGCAGATTATAATTTATTTCTAATGCACCTTAAGAATTTCTTTTTAAACTTCTATTTCAGGAAAATTTATTTTAATAAGAAAGGATATTTTTCCATCCAAAGATATCTAAAAACTGAGTTATCTCTCTCTAAAATATTTTCTCTCTCTAGGCCAAAACAGGTAGAAACAAGATCTTTTATTATTTTGAAAAGGGAATTGATTACAGGGGAAGAAATTGGACATCTTGAGGGCTGGGGAGGAGTCTTACAGTCGTGGACCTCACAAGGTGGCAGATTGCACAATTTGGAATACTTACATGCCCATAGTCATCACTGACACCTTGCGACCCATGTGTGAACGATATGACATTGAATACATGTTCCAAGATTGCCCAGGATGAGTTGCATCAATGCAACTCGTTGCACAAAATACAACTCTTAACATCTTAAGTGTACAAAACAGGCAATTGTCCACGGTGCCCTTGAATGTGCTTACACGTTTACAAGCCAAGGCATGAGAAACAGTAAAAAAGAATTCAAAAGACAATACCTCAACATGGGTAGAAGAACATGCTTTAAAGCAGAACCCAAAAGAGAAAATAAAACCTTCTAAACCTAAGAAAAACAAAGGACAACAAACTCAAAACCAAGGTTGAATTAAAAGATAGGAAAAATGAGCGTGTAGAGGATATAAACTCAAAAGAGCCAAAAGCTATTCGGATGCAGAAGCATCCACATCAAAAGCCACCATACAAACCACAACACCCTTATGTGCAATACAGGAGGATACAAAAGCCCAAAAGAAAATTCGATCTCATCGCATGGGTAAACATAATGAAAAATTGACAAACCAAAGAAAGTCATAAAATGAAACAAGTTCTAGTACATCACTAAGTGAGGATGAAACAAGTTCTTACTCTTCACTTAGTGCACCACATAGACCAATCAAGAAACTAGAACCCACCAAACCACCCCAAATGGATAATAATGATCACATGACATATGCGGAATGCAAAAAGAAAGCTCAGGAGAACATGCTTAGCTTGGTTGAATGTCCTATAAGGTCCCCGGTTGTGATTGAGTCTCATAATGCCAATCCTAAAACAGCAACCAGAATACAAAGCGCAGAGGAGTATCACTTTCCCTTTCAAGAGGAAGACATACTCTCTATAGAAGAGTGAGTCATTTGAAACAGATTATATGAACTATACGCTCAAGAAAGCATGTGAGGGATTCAATAATTTGCTTATAAGATTAAAACAGCCTCTCAAAACCTCATTTGGAGAGGAATGCTCTTCTCTTATGGTGAAAGCATGTGAGGGATTCAATAATTTGCTTATAAGATTAAAACAGCCTCTCAAAACCTCATTTGGAGAGGAATGCTCTTCTCTTATGGTGAAGCCAACATAACATCCGCACTTGCACCATTAAGGGCTCAACCTAAGTTATACCAAGACATAAAGAACTTCATCAAATAGGACTGTGAGGATTCACAAGTTTCTAAACAAACCTCATTAAGAATTGTTCGAGGGCTAAGTGTGCCAGTTTACGCATTGGGTACTCTTGAAAAAGCTAAGAGCCAAGATGAAAGTGAATGAGAATATGAAATAGAAACATGATTTGAAAAGCTGAAACAAAAATTAAAACATCCATGGTTATTTTGGAAGATTCTATCATGGTAAGGTTGAATTTACCTGTAGGCAATGATGTTAAGCACAAGCACGCATTGATTAGCCCTCAAGCTAGTCATAACATCGTGATAATAGAAACTTGGGTGTCACTGGGACAACCTAAACTCATCGCTACAGACAATAGCCTTGTAAGAGGAGCCAATGGACAAAACATTGAAGTTCTAGGTTACTTTAGATGCCCTACTCAAACAATCGATAGGTGATATGGAATTTACATTCCATGTTACCCTAGATTCCCTTGAGTATGATGTCGTCCTTGGTGGAACTTGGATAGGTGAATCGTTGTATTCAATAGATGAATCCATGCAAATAGTCACCTTGAACACTCCTGCAAAGCAGTGTAAAATTGCTATTACGGGAGGAAGAGACCTTGCAGGAGCTGGAACTTCTAACATATCTTACACTGAAAAGATCCCTAGGATTTTGGTGGGATTGGAAATTTCAAATAAAATCACCACAGCTCAAGCACAGCTTTATCCAACACGAGAACACAACCTCATGACCCTTGAGCTGCTATGGGATTTATTAGGTCAACCAACACTCATGGCACATCCTGAAAGGATTACCTTTACAAAAGACTTGAACATGCCATGTTTGGGGTACTTTGAACATACAATGTATATTGAAACTAACCCCCTGACTTGCAAGTTTTTTGTGGTTGAGTATGTGTTGGAAGCAAATTTGATCTTGGGGCATAAATGGACTATTACTGCCCAAGCACCACTGTGCTTTGCTAGCGATAGAGTCATCATGATGGTCAACGACAAAAAGTTAACAATACCATACTACTGCAAGGAAGAGGATTCAATTTTAATGGATATCTAGGATGCTGAACGCAAAAGGATACAAGCCTCTTCCACCATAGAAGCCCCTTTATAGAACGACCTACCATCTGCGTCAACAACCGACTCCGTTATTAGAGCATCTACTCCTTCAACCCCATCCTCATCTACGAAGTTCGATGCCAAAACCTTGCAATCAACAGCTATTCTTGAAGAAGTTCCCACATCTCAAGCTTCTATCTCTAACAACAAGGAACTCAAAGGAAAAGCGCCAAACCTATACATCTTCATCGACAAACCTCACCAAAAGAGACAACCACATGCTTGAAAGCCTCCTCATCGACATCCACTGCACAAGAGACTGTAGCCTCATCATTGTAAAAATGCCCATGAGTCTCAAGCCTGTAGCCTTAGCGCCAACCAAAGCCAAGAAGGGCCCTAAACATTCAACATCAACCCAAAAGAAAACTCCACCAAGAAAACCACAATCAAGGTATCTTAATGGTATTAAAATGTGGGTGAAAAAGTAGCTACTTGTAGCTCAAGGCTACCTCAAGGCTACTATGAAGGTGCCAATCAAATTTGGGTACCTCGACAGTCAAAGCCTCTTCCCCAATGTAACACTCGGAGGTCAAGGAAGAAGAAAAGCACTCCACAACACCATCCACAAAATCCTATGCGAGTTCCTCAAAGAACTCCACCAAGTCAACAAGTGTGAGTACCAAAAACACTACTGCAAGGCATAAGAGTACTACCAAGGAAATACTAAAGCTTAGGTACCCAAGCGCGTAACAAAGTCTCCTAAGCTTGCACAAAGAAGGAAGCCTCAACACCAAGCACATCGGCCCCAGTTTATAATGTTTATCAAAGATGGGTGCTGTGCATGTGCTTCAACAACAAGGATACCATGATGGTAATTCCATCATACAGTTGCCAAAATCGAACAATGTGAAGAAAACCTCACCCCACCGACTTCAACTCCAACAACTTCACCTAAAGTTCGACAAGAATGGAGGCCCAAGAAACAACAAGCAAATCACTCAACCACTCTCGTGCATTCAACACCAACACAAGAGCTTGTGTGTTCAAGCAAATAATCAACAGTCTTCCCTAATGCCTCGATAACATTTGAGCAACAAATTCAAGAATCAATACCCACGTCTGCAAAACGGAGACTTATGAGCACATCAAAAACAAAATAGCAATGCTCTTGTCACCCCTCCGGATGTGAGAAATGAGTGCACAAGGACCTGTTGATTGCAAGTAAGTACCTAGTTTTCCCATAAATCAATTAAAATAAGAAAAAACAATCAAGGTCAAACCTGCAACTTTCACGAGGTCAAAACCTGCAACTTCATGGAATTCTATCTCATGGAATTACATCTCATGAAATTCTAGTTCACGGCCTGCACTTTCATGGAAACATCATCTCACAGAATTCCATCTCACGGAATTTCATTTCATAGAATTCAATCTCACCCCATGGAATTCCAGTTCACAGCCTGCACTTTCACGTAAACATCATCTCACGGAATTCTAGTTCACGGCCTGCACTTTCACGAGAATTCCATCTCACAGAATTCTAGTTCACGGCCTGCACTTTCATGGAATTCCATCTCATGGAATTTCATCTCACGGAACTACATCTCACGGAATTCGAGTTCACGGTATGCACTCACGGAAACATCATTTCAGAGGATAACTCTCACGAAATTAGGCCATCTCATGGGATAACCCTTCATGACCAAAAAACGTGTAATCTCACGAGTTCAGGTTTCTCACGAATTATAGTCTCACGGCTGAAGAATCAGTACTTTCACGATTTAAGCCTCATCACAGATTAAGCCGTATCACGCATTAACACTTTCCAAATAATCTTCAATAGTCATTATATATTTGTTAAGCTTATTGCTTACTATTTTTCTAGCTAAATTAATGTAGCAGCTGCTCCATGAGTACATATCCATACTCATGCACTGCAGAACATTTGCACCAAAGCCTCACATCGACAACTTCCAGGTACATCCCTGGATGGGGAGGGCATAATGGGCGAGAGCCTGGTCAATGGTACAACCCATCGTCTGACATTTTCCTTCAAATTACAAACCTCTCCAAACGATGCCACCATCTTCACAAATCAATGATCTATCTATATTAGCCTTGCAAGTTGATGTAATTCTTTCAATCCTCACCCCAACAAGTGGCTAATTCAATACAGAGTAGTTCAATAAGAGTCTATATGACTCAATTCTTGTACTTTATGTAAATCTACTTCATAAGAGCACTTAAATATAAATAAAAACATAAAAAGCATATGGATAGAAGAGGACAGGAACAAGTCCTTCTCAACAACATTTGATAAGAATCCTGCCACACAAAGGGACATCATCAAAAGCCAATTACTTCAAAAGATGAATGTCGCCTTCAATGAATCAAATGAGGAAGTGAGAAAATCACCATCTAGTTCTAATGATTAAGTCTACATTTCTGTGGATCCTTCCCTCTCTTTTCTCCCATTATTAACATCTCTTAGTGTCCCCACTAAAAAAATTCAAATGTAACCTTGCCAATGATTACCAAAAACAATGGCTCACACAAATATAAAAATGTAGTCGTTCGCAAAACCCCACCCCGTTAGGCTTTCCTTTTCTATCTACGTATAAAATCAGGAATTGAGGATGCTTAAAAGAGAATTCTTGATAGTTTCAATGTCCAACCTATACCATTTCTAGGGGCCATTCAAAATAAAGGAGAAATGCATGATGTAGAAAAGGTTGTGGATATAGAGCAAGAAGAAATAATGAATATGGATTTTAATGCTATATATTTTAAAGCAATTTTAATTCTTTCAGAGGAAAAGAATGTTTCTATAGAGGATTCAGAGAAGGAGATCCTTCTCCCATGCCTACCATCCTTTCCCACTAAAGGACAATAAGAGTTTTGTACTATTAACAGATATCTAGAAGCTGTTGAATATAAGGGAGGACTATTGTATTGGTTTAATTGCAAATGGATGTCAAGTTGCATTAGATTTTTTAGATCCAGATGCCACCCACACTGATGAATTCTCAATGCTTGATATAGAAGCAGTAGGTGACAATTCCATCGATGCACCTAAGGCTATATAAATATGCATAAGAAAGTTTGAAGAATAAGAAAACACACTTTCCATAGAGGAATAATTTTTAGCTATTCAAGAGAGCATGGGAATCTCTAATATGGAAAGGGAACCAAGGATTCCATGCTCATAAGAAGAGTCCACAAGGTTCAATTGACTTGTGGGAGGATAGGCAACCTGTTGACAATGAGAACAAAAAGGTATTTATAAGAATAAATACACAATAATTTTTAAAGATTTTTATTGTTGTTGTGAAGTAATTTTTTTCTTTGTTTACAATTGGAGATAGAAGATAAAGATGGATTCCTCAATCGAGGTGGAGGTAAATGAACTTTTGTTGGCAGAGACTCAGCCCTCAGCCCCACTATATTTCAAGGATACCTCTAGGCGTGCTGATCATTTACCACTCAAAATATTCAGATGATCCACGCATTCCATTAATGGACTTAAAGGTTATATCAGTATACTTAGGATATGAAAGAATATAGCATAACACATAAAATATAATGTTGATAGAGAAGGATGAAACTATACATATTTTTGGATATGCACCAGGGCTGTGGTCATCGAGGGTAGGGTATTTTTTGTGTTATGTGGCATATGTAAAGGCAATTCCTGATTTGAATACCCATGCTCTTGGAGGCTATCAATGCCATAAGCTATTAAGGTATAGAAGCAAACTACCCGTAGAGAAGACAAGGCTAAACAATTATCCGAAAAGATAAGGGCAAACAACTACCCAAAGAAAGCCCCAAAAAGGAGGGGAGTCTCTTTTGGGAAGACAACGAATTGAAGCAAAAAAGAAGAAGACTTTTTTAAAAGTCTTTTTCTACTTGTATTGAGAATAATTTTTATTACAATTTATATCACTTTGATTTTTTCTTCTTCTCAATCACCATCCTACATAAAGATACACTTTATTTAGCATGATGAGTGTTTATAATATATTGATGTTAATGACACAGTGACTGGTCATGTGTTGTATAAACTAACCTAATTTTTAAAAATTTCATTGTTGCATTTGACTTTAGTAGAATTTTTTGAAAAGCTCTCGTAGTGCATTTGTTTTTTTTTTTCCGATGCCATGTCGAGTTGTACAAAAATAGTTGATACGTGTAGCATAGTGTTATTTTTCCATGTCTTAAGTATTCCATGTAGCAAGAGACCCTTGGTTCCTCACAAAGTATGGGACATGTGCAAACAAAATATATTTTAAATGTAAATAACATATAAATAATCATTTTATATCATATTAATTAGTCAATGTACGAACTACATGAAGCAAAAACTCTTACTAGGTAGACGGTTATTTCCTTGTTCCCCTAGGCAACTACAACTCTTTCCACAAGCATTTTGATTGCTGTTTCAAACTAACTTGCATAATAGCCTTAAGTCCTTTGCTTACGTAAGAGTTTTATACAATTATCAAGCTCTATCCAGACCCTCATACGAAGCTTTGTCATCCTTGGATCACTAGCTTGGTTAGCTGTGTGCTCACATAGAGATTTCCAACATTCCCATACTGTTGTAACTTGTTTGTTTTCATAGTTTGACAAGAATCTCCTAGCTTTGGTTGCTCCCATTGACACATGTGCCAGAACATCAATAGTGGTACTACATGATTTTTGGTCATCCTTTTAAGTTGCACATGTCCACCATGAAAGCCCATGTTAGAGAGTAAAATATCACATTGCTCTAAACATGCATCCGATAACACTAATGGCAAAATGGAATGAGCATAGTCAAGATGAAGCTTTAATAGCTTATCCAGTATTCTAATTTCTACATGTAAAGTACAAATGTGAACTCTCTCTAGCTTTATAGGAAGTATGGGATCCAAATTGAGATCCTTAGGCACAATACATGGTTCACCCTTGAATTCGGCTATTTTTGTTGGCTTTCCTTTGCTTGAGGTCTTTGATTTCCCTTAGGTCTTGGTCTACTCTTTATCACTAGTTACTTGCTTTATCTTATCTTTGGATGGAGGCTTTATACAATCCATTGCAGGGTTGTACCAATCCGGACTGTTCATTCCTGCCATGCAATAGAGGCATGGGTTTGCACATCTAGGACCCCCACACACCCCATACATGCACTTCAATGCTTTCAAGTTGGCACTCATGTGCCACTCCACTATAAAGTTTCCTATCCCATCCACCACAAGCATCTCTGCTTTATTATGAGCATCAATGACGCTTGAAATTTATGTGTGCCAAAACAACCATTTGAGAGTATCATTACTCTCATTTGGCATTGGCTGCCCCTATGTACCACAGTTCCATCTATGACTGTATGCTATGTAATGGTTGGTCTTCCTTACCTGGGGCATAATTTAAAGCTTTGTTCATCAGCCCTAGCCCTATACTGATTCTTTCCATTATTTGATGTATGAGAATTTATGCCTTATCAAGGTTGATAACAAAAATAAGATTGCCCTCACAGTCCTCTATTGTGCACTGATAGAGCTTCACCATGGCTGATTGGACCCTTCTAACGTTTGTAAATATGTTATTATACATGTCGTACTTGAATATTTCTTTCTTTTTTTTTTTGGCTTCTCTATAGTCATTAAACCGTCAATGTGTTTGTATTCACCTATGAGCCTTGGAATAGCCAATTTTTGTTGGTGTTGTGCCATTTCTACGGTATGTGGTTGGGGTAAGCCAAACACACGAAGATGATGAGGCTTCATATCTTGGATGAGTAGCTTTGATATGCCTCTATATCCATTTATGCTTATTGAAACCTTGAACTACATGACTCCACCACCTCATTAGGCTTGACCAAGTTGCGAAACTCATTGTAAACTTCCTTGACTACCTTCATTCGAAGCCCTACACATTGTGAGAGCTTGAGCATTTTAATCATGTCATTATTTTTTATAGAAGACTTGATCATAGAGGATTATCCAAGCTGAAACCTTCCACACTATTCATGTGGCTTCGAGCAAGCCCCATCCATTTCTTCTTAGCATCCCCATGTGTGGCTAGGCATATAACACTTTTAAACTGTCTAGATCTCACTCTTAAGCCAAAAGGAGTGCTTTTTAGTTGGGTTTTTTGGATTGCAAGTTACTTCAATTTTTGGTTAGTTTGTCTAAGCTTGTTTCCTCTTCCTGAGATGACTGAAGTCACCTTTCCAACTCATTTACACGTTGAGTTTGTGAGATCATGATGTCTTCTAGTCCTTTAACATATTGCTTGTACACACCAAGTATAGTTTTAGCCATATTTATGTGTTGATAATGGAAAATAGTACCTTGATTATTCAATCTTGAGCAATATCCAAATAAGCCTTCTCTACCATCCCCAATGAATTGAACAAGATCATAGAAGGTGGCTAGGCATGTAACACTTTTAAACTGTCTAGATCTCACTCTTAAGCCAAAAGGAGTGCTTTTTGTTGGGTTTTTTGGATTGCATGTTACTCCAATTTTTGGTTAGTATGTCTAAGCTTGTTTCTTCTACCTGAGATAACTGAAGTCGCCTTTCCAACTCATTTACACGTTGAGTTTGTGAGATCATGATGTCTTTTAGTCCTTTAACATATTGCTTGTACACACCAAGTATAGTTTTAGCCATATTTGTGTGTTGATAATGGAAAATAGTACCTTGATTATTCAATCTTGAGCAATATCCAAATAAGCCTTCTCTACCATCCCTAATCAATTGAACAAGATCATACAAGGTGCTAAATGATGGAGGCTTACTAGTTGATGGGTCAAGTGGATATAGACCTCCTTGAACCCACAAATCTACATGCTTCTTTTCTTGTGCACGTAGCCTTTGAGCTTTAGCCTCATCATGTAGATCTTTGTGATGAATACTTCTCCACGTGCAATATTCTTTGTCAAATACCAAGTTGATATGGTGTCTTTTCTTTAAGTGTGGATCAACCCTTGGAGTCATCATAGCAATAAAAATGATCCAAAGAGAAAGAAAGAGATGGTGGGGAGAGAAAAAAGATAGTAGAAAGAAAAGAGAGGAAAAACTCGCGTCATGCCCTATGGAAGAGAGAAGTATGTTATGTATTCAAATATTTGAAATTAGCTTATTTTAGAAAATGTGTACTAAAGTAGGTAAGAGGGCCACCAAAAGGAAAGGTGAATTAAAGACTATAGATACTTGTTGGATCGCATATACTAAAGACACTCTCCTCTAAATATAGGTAAAAGAGACACATTTAATATAGCTATTTATCTCAACTATTTTAGTTAAATCACTTTGATTAAGAAAGTTAATCCAATCCTTACACGGCCCTTTTGTATTCATATTTGGGCCTAATGAATGGATAGCCATCTACAATCACATATGTGAATATTGGATTTCTTATGATATCAATTGAGTCTTGTTGAGCCATGTGTCATATATTTATGAAGTATGTAACTAAAATGTACAGATTTCAAAGTTATTTAAAATAAACTAGCTAGTAGCACCTAGTAGTATGAGTTCTATACATGCAGATGCTGAAACAAAGGCAACATGAAGATACTTGTTGCATTATTGAATGAATAACTTATAATATTAGATTAGCATTTAACAATGTGATCGTAGATTGAAGTAAAAAAACAATGTTTTTCAAAAAACATTAAGCTTATAGTGGAGCCTTTGGCATGATGAAATGATGAAATCACTTTTCAAATGTTGAGTGTTCCATATCACTTTTGTTTAACATCATAAAGTTACTTTTTAGAATGTGGTCCCTCATTAGGTATTGGTCCCTTTTTACATGTGGTGACATTTTATTATTTGAGAAGGCCATTGCTTTTACAAAAATATATGTTTCAAGGCATTAACATGGTGGTTAGAGCTCACCATGTGCTTGTGTGATGTCAATATCATGATTTTTGGCTCGTCAAAGTTATTGTGCCTTTGGGACAAGCATTAGTTGTCATGGACATTAAGGATGATGATTGTGCTTTGAAACATGGTTCCTTGATGACCGTGAGAGATTGATTATGGTTTGGAAAATGGTTCTCTTGTGACGACCATGAGAGAGGTGTTCATTCTCATTTACCGAGCGAGTTGATACTTGTGGGGCTCTTCTCATTGCTTGTCTGCTACCTAGACTTGTAAAGCTATGGAAGAGTGGTGTCGAGCATTGCTCACATAAACCGGTTTGTAGTATAATTTTCTTGATTGAAATTCGACTTTGCCTTTATTTTAAGAGATGAAATTTGTACATTTTAGTTATAAATCTCGGCGTTTGTATGATTTCTAGTGATTTTCAAGTCTAAATCCCGATAACGCCTAAGCAATGTCTTTAAGGGTTGAAAAAAAGCATTTGTTTAGAGCATTGGTGGTGGGTAACCCCTCAATTATGGTGATTGGGTGTGAATTATTTTGTAAAAAGGAGAACTCTCAAAGCTCAATCCTTGCAGGGATTAAAGAGACGTGATTCCATCATCCGTGCTCAAAATTTAGAAATCCAGTGTTCCAATAGGAAAACAGGCCCGTACATGCAACAGAAGCTCGTCGGCATAGAGTCCGGACACACCAGCGACCAGTAAACAGCTGCTTATTATATATAAGCACGTTGCACTAGGTAGCCCATCATGATAATTTTAAATAGCAAAACCGTCGATGCCGCAGCACCACCAGTGTAGAGCCGACCTGTCTCCACCTCCACACAAATTCTGCACCTTTTTTTTTTCTTTCCTTCGCGTTAGCATACTGCACAAGAGGTGAATGGTCGTGAATCTACAGTCTACTTCGAAACCTCTACATGGTAAACTTCGTGACGTTGAAAAATCCCTTGATTTTCAATGAAGATCGAGCTAACCTTATTAAGGTTAAATATGGTCCAAAAGTGCAGTATTGAGCCTAACTCCTTCGAGAATTTTGGCATGCAGTTTTGTTGACGATGGTGTTAGGTTCAGGCGACGCGGGACGTAGCTCGCACGCCGATATCGATGATGGAGCGCCAGCGGCAACTCATGAGGCCGCGAGGGGCGCCGGTCGTTTGGCCAACAGTGTAGCAAATGAGCGAGCGGCAATAAGAGTGTGGAGTAGCGAGAGCAACAAGGTAATAATAGAGTTAAACTTGCCGGCGAGGCTACTGCTGTTGTCGAGGTTTGCGCGGCTTCTGGAGCAGCAAGGCCTGCGTTCTTTTGACTTCACTGTCTCCACAAACCACCACACCAACGTGTGCTGCTTGCGAGCTGAGGTAAAGTCAGTCTCTCGATCTGCCCCCTCCCGCTTAGATCACGCGGCGCTCAACTATCTTCTATGTTTGGCCAGGTGGTGGTGGACGCCCAACTGTCTGCGGCGCAACTGCATTTTCTGCAGAGTATGCTCGCAGACCACGTCTTGCGGCCCGAGATTACCACCTTGATGTTTTAGGTCCGACATTACAACCTTCCACCCCTCCAGTGCTCAGTCACTTGCGAGAAATTTATGCCTACAAAATCCCCTCAATGCTCGGTCACAAGTCACGTGCCAATAATGCTCGCACAGACTTACTGCAAAACCGCTTCTGTTTGTTGGAAATGTGGGCGGCAAAGTGCCGCTTGGAAAAATCTAAACTTCAAACATTGGGATTGAAATTTCCATTGCATTACTTGCTAAGATGGGCAGCATTACAGTAATTTTTCCATCGGCTTAATCTAAGTTGCAATTAAATGGTTGGAAGCTTGTCTAATCACGCGTATAAACTTAAAGTTTCTGATGATATGGATGGTTCTGATAATTTTATTTTATTTTAGCTGAATGCTCTGCGCACGTCATTTCTCCTCTTCACGCCTTTCATTTCATGTAAGCGCGACCTGTGAATGGGGTCTCCAATTCACATCCACATCCTCACCCTAAATCCTACATTCTAAAGGCTGCCTTAATCTTTTCCAGTAAGTATCTTCTTCTTCTTTGTGCAGGTAGCATTTGGGAGAAGCATTTGTGAAAGTAAGCTCTCAAATTCATCTTCTTTCTTATTATTTTATTCTTCATCTCCTTCTTATTATTTTATTCTTTATCTTCTCCTCCTCTTCCTTCTTTCTTCCTCTTCCTTCCTCTTATGTGTAAAAATAGGAATTAGGGTTTTTCAATCTCTACTTCCTCTTTTTTTATTCTTTATCTTCTCCTCGTCTTCCTCCTCCTCCTTCTTTCTTCCTCTTCCTTCCTCTTCTGTGTAAAAATAGAAATTAGGGTATTTCAATATAACTTCTTCTATTTTTTCATTTTCGAAGGTCGAGCAAGGAAAGTATGTCTCCACATCTCTTTAATGTTGTTTCTTTCTTCTCATTTTTTATAAAGAGCACATCTAAAGAGATTATTATGCATAGGCTCTTTCTTCTCTTTTATAAGCTCTATAAGCTATATGCTTTTAGAGCTTATGCATAATATTTTAGCCAAGGAGCTAATGCATAATCTCAAGCATACGTCTCTATGTCTCTAAGTGTAGAGATGTATAAGTGTATGAGCTGTCTGCATAAGGCATAGGCTTTATGCCTACGTATAGAGCTCTATGGTTAAGCATAGAGATTTATACTTAACCATAGAGCTCTATACATAGGCATATAGCTCATATGCCTATCACATAAATAGCTCTATGCATAGAGAGTAAGCATAGAGCTCATATGCCTAGACATAGACATCCATGGACAAGCATATGCTTACTCATAGTGATTGTATGGTCATAGACCCTATGGTTTATCATAAGCATAGAACTCATATGCTTAGATACAGAAATATATGCTTATGCATATAGTTCTAACCTTAACCATACATCTTAATATGCTTCTTGATTATAAAGCTCTGTGGGCAAGAATATGAGCTCTATGGAAAATAGTAATGCAAAGGACCCAAATCTGACATCTCAAATAATGACTGCAAATCAGCCTTAAAGGTTGAAATCTGATCTATATTGGGTCCCTTGAACAGCATGTCATCAACTCATAGAACGATGACCAAAAATATATCCTTACTCCTCTTCACATAGAGGGTACTCTTGTTAGATTGTTGCAAAAATCATTTACAACCAAGTATGCATGAATCTTCTCGTACCATGCTCTAGGATCTTGCTTAAGGCCATAAAGAGCCTTTTTCAATCCGCATAATTTAGACTCTTCTCCTTGCACAGCAAAACCAAGAGGCTGCAATACATATGCCTCCTCATGTAAATCACCATTCAAGAATGCAGTCTTAATATCTAACTTATGTACATTCCACCCATGCTGTGCTGCCAAAGCAATGAGACACCTAATGGTAGTCATACGAGATATGGGTACAAAGGTCTCATCATAATCAATGCCTTTTTGCTAGGCATACCCCTTTGCAACAAGTCTGGCCTTGTAGCGATCAATGCTATCACATCTGATTTGCATTTTAACTTGTAAATCCACTTAATACCAATGGCCTTCTTGCCATGAGGTAGATCTCTCAAATACCAGGTGTCATTCTTGATTATAGAGTTATACTCGTCAGTGGATAGCATGTATCCAATGATAAACATCATGTGCTTCCACAAAATAAATAGGTCCCTCCTCATTACATAAAGTAGAAATGAGAACATGATCCACATGAGAATAATTTTCATGATGAGAACCTACACAAGTTGTGCTAGGTAAACCAACCGCCAACTTGCTATCCCTCAATGTCTGCACAAGCCATTTTAGCATACGCCTAGATTCTTCTATGGCTGCTCGCTCTTCATCCTCTACATCCTCAATAATTGCCTCATCAAAAGGCTGACTTGCAAGCTGATTTTACACCTGCAAAGGTTGAATTTCATCACTTGGTTGAGCATTCAATTGCTCTACATATGGCTGCCCTCCATTAAACAAAGGTAGGAGCGAATCAAACATGTCCTGTGAGCATACATTCTGTTGTTTTTTGCATGAAAGCATGGGATGAATTGAGTTTTTGACAAAAACAACATCTCTTCTTACCAAGATCAGCTTTGAGGCCCGATGGTAGTGTATGTATTCCTTGCTTTCTGAAGTGTATCCCACAAATATGCATTCAACTGCCTTATCATCAATCTTACTGCATTGTTGCTCAGGCACAAGAGCATAAGAAAGACAACCAAAAACATGAAAATGAGCCACAGAATGCTTCTTGCCATGCTAAGCTTCATAAGGAGTTTTAGACTGCAAGGCCTTGGTAGGGCATTTGTTCAACACATAGTTTGCGCACATAGTTACCTCTAACCAAAAACCATGAGGTAAATCTTGGGCTTTCACCATACATTGTGACATCTCCATGAGAGACTTGTTCTTCCTCTTAGCCACACCATTTTGTTGAGGTATGTATGGCACTGTGCATTGATGCCTTATGCCTTTTTCAGCCATATATGCATGAAATTCCTTGGACATATACTTCTCCTCTAGATTTGAACAAAGGGTGTCAACTTTACATTCACATGCATTTTTAGCCATGGATACAAAGTGCCTAAAGCATATTAAAACCTCTGACTTTTGCTTTAATGGATACACCCAGGTATATCTGGAGTAATTATCAACAAAAGTGACGAAGTAGAGATATCCCCCAATAGATGGTGTCCTTATAGGACCACATACATCACTCTGTATAAGCTATAATTTCTTAACAACTCTCACATACCCATCCTTTGAAAATGATGCCCGATGCATTTTACCCAGAATACACCCCTCACATACATGTCTAGTAGGGGTCTCAACTGTGACCTACTTTAACTATCGTAACTTAAACTTAACTGAACTTTATTGTAGGAATCCACCGATCCATCCTAACCCTAACTGGCCCATGGGTTAGCCAACCACCCAACCACTGTATTGGTAGGATCCCTCTTTATAAAATTTGGTTGTGTTTTGTCTCGGATACGAGGGAAAAGATTTCCTAGGTCCCCTAGCCGGCACTCATGAAAAATATAAAATAGATACACCACTTACGCACCCAATATGAAATTGCCTTTTTTCAAATTCAACTATCTTCAAGACAAAATTGGAATAGAACCACAATGTTTCCATCATAATCCTCAATATTCTAGTTCCATGGTTTTTACAAACAAGTGTCATCATCCGGACTCTGCGTTGAAGACCACCTAGTAAACCAATAAGATTCAATTCCATAGTTTCCAGTTCGCTTAAATAAATTTCTCGCCAATCAATGAATATCTCCCTCGATATATGCATGGGTGTCCTCGCAGCAGCCGCGCGAGCCCGTGCATCGCCTGGTCAGAACCCTCTAGGATCCTCCTCCTTAGGTGTCCTAGCACTTCACTCAGGGACCGCTTCGTCGGCCCTCGCCCATCGTACTGAAAGTGCACTATTTTTAATCGTACTGAGGCTGGTCAAGACCTTGGCAGGCTTTGTCGCCCGAGAGACGTCCTTGGATGACTCCCCACAAACTATTGCAATGTAAACTCTCCTTCGATTAAAGAAGAAGCCAAATGCTTTCTCCAGCATTTTGGCGTAAGACAGTCCTTTACAAAAAGAGAGTTTCTATCCAAGTAAGATTTTCTTATTGAGTTTGATTTCCTCTCACACGAAAAGCCATTTCACGAGAAAACACCTCTAGTGTTGATTTCACAAGACTCTTTTTTCAAACCCAGACTTCCTCAATGAAAATCACGAATCTCGTATCTCGGGTGATCCATCCATCAATTTCTAACTTATTTCTAGATGCTTTTAAATCTTAGGGGAAATTCTCTAATTCAGACAGTTATCCCTTCTTCGTACTGAAGAAATGGGAATGGTCACAAGTCTTGGCTTAATTTACGAATAAAGAGATGGGCATGCATCTTACTGACCCACCTTTCTCACATGGTCATGGTCTTAGCATAGAATTACTTGAATTTCTTCCTAGATTTATTTCCTAAAGATATTTCTCTATTTATCTCATAAAATAACTGTGATTTCTAATCGTAAGGGTAAATATCCAAAATTATGAAAATTCATTCTTCTTTGGACATAATAGAACTATAAATAATTCTATTTGTGAATAATGAAATTTAATAAGGATATTTCTTTTTCTAGATGATCCTTTAATAAATATACATACATCATTTTATTAAAATATTCACATAGAAATATACCTAAATATTCTTTTCTCCTAGGCATCAAGATGCCATAATTATCTACATAGCAATATGATGAAACATTCTCTTTTTGATACCAAAATTAATTATGTCCATTCCTATTTAAAGATACGATGAAAATTCCTCTTTTGATAAAAAAAATACCCATGTATATACATACCATGAATATACCTATTTAAAATATGACAAAAATTCCTCTTTTTAACCTTTAGACATTTATGCATACATCTATAAATATATATTCAAAAATGTAACAAAAATCTTTCTTTTCCATTTAAAATATTTATGCATAGAATATGATGAGAATTCCTCTTTTTGCATTATCAATTTTATGCATAAACATAATTACATAGAAATATGGTGGGAATTCCTCTTTAAATATAAAACTTCTTTATGCATATACCTAAGCATAAATATAAGCATAATTACATCTGAGAATCTTGTTTATTTAAAAAATACCATAATATCACTTCCTTATGAAAATAATTATAAGAATGTTAGCATAAGCTCTCTTTCATCTTAGAATGAATAAATATGAATTTTATTAACATAAAAACAATCTTAAATGAATTAACCTCATTTTTAAGTAGATTAAAAATCATAAAAATATTTAATCTCCATCTCTAGCTTGTTAGGTCTAGAGTTTGGGTAAGAAAATGAGATTAGAATTAAAGCTTATCCTTCCAAGAAGGATTTAACCATAAAAGTGAGTATTCTTTCAAAAAAAAGAGATTACAAATAAAAAACAATGCATTTAAGTATAAGAGATTAACATTAATTCATTTAAACAACATAAATCAATAAGGGCATGGTTTTAAGAAGAAACAATGGATTAGAATGCTTCCCAAGCATGTAGAGAGGTTGGGAAGAAGATTACCATTCAAGAATACAAGAATAGAGTAAAACATCATTGTTTTAGGCTTACCCTTGGTTTTTGGCTTGATTCTCTAGGGAGATGTGTAGCCCTCAAAGAAGAAGCTTGGCCAGGAAGAGGAAGAGGGTAATCTCCAAGAGAAGAAGAGGATTAGTAAAGCTCTAAAGCTTCACAACAACGGACAAGGTAGAGGGATAATTGAATTACACTAAATTGAAAATTCCATCAGCATGTAAATATACTGAGATGAAAATACAAAGGAATGGGGTTCTATTTATAGGAGAGGGAGGCCACCAACTAAGTCCAACTGGGATCTAGAGGCTTCCAGCTTTAGTTTGATCAAATTTGGACAAGTTTTGGATGAGTTAGGCCCACTTTTCTGATCTAGTTTGAAAGAGGAGAGAGGAGAGATGAAATATTTCATTTTTTTGAATTAAAAATTGGGGGAATGAAGAGATTCTATGCGCCTCCTTCATGAGCTTCGCTCACCCTCCTGAGGTATCAAAATTTCATTCTTTTACTAATAAATCCCAGTACTAGATCGTATGTGAGAATTTACTCATTTTTGGTGGATTTTCTTTTATTCTTGCATTTTTCTTATTCAAACACTTGGATTAACCCTATTGGCCCTTTAGAACACTCTTTGGACCTTATCCATAATTTTCTGAAAATGAGTACCCTTAGGCTAAGGTGTCCAATAATGCAAATATTCAATTAATTTCTAATGCATATTGGAAAACTCTTTTTAAACTTCTGTTTCAGGGGAGTTCATCTTAAATAAAAGGGATAACTTTATATCCAAGAATATCTCAAAACTGTATTACCCTCTTCTTCTCTTGGAGATTACCCAAAAATATCTCAAAACTATGTGTCAGAGTGATTTTCCATAACTTTTGCAGTATTTACAGATGCCAGTGGCTTTGCCCTAGGAGGTGCAATTATGCAGGAAGGTCATGCAGTAGCCTATGAATCCAGAAAACTCAGAACTCATGATGAGAGAAATTATGTTGTCCATGACTTGGAGTTACTCTCAGTAGTTCATGCTCTAAAGCTGTGGAGACATTATCTCTTGGGACAGAGATTCACCTTGATTGATAGATCATCGAAAACTAAAGTGGATCTTCACCCCAAAGGATCTCAACATGCGTCAAAGAAGGTGGATGCAGACCCTACACGAATTTGATTTTAAGATTAAGTATCGACCAGGGAAAGAAAATGTGGTAGCAGATGCGCTCAGTAGGAAAGCCTCCTTGCTTGCAATAACATTGGTGTCAAATCCATTGATCAGTGAAGTAAGAGAGAAGATCATGCAGGACAAATTCTTTGCCCCTATTACTACCCTACCGATGCAAGAAAGCAAAACTCCTCAGGAAATGAGTCGAGTTCTTGGGTACAAATTGGACGAAGGATGCATGTATTACAATAATTGGATATGCATTCCCAATGATGATGATTAACTTAAACTCTCTTCAGCTTATCAAAAGCACTCTGACACATATCGGTCCAATGAAAAAGGGTACTCTTCTTGAGAAGGTTAGTCAAATGGGATGCTATCTGAGCATACCTGGGTATAAAGATTCTATACTACCTAGTTAATCCTAAGAATCCTTTGACTTCCTTCACTATTTTGGGCTCTGGTCAATCTACGACTGCTTGGATTTTTGCAGGATTAGGAGAAATCCCATCTTTAGATATTATAAATCCCAAGTATTCGACATGGTCAACAGAGAAAGTACACTTTCTTTTTTTTGCAAAGAGTTGGTGTTGCCTTAGGATCTCCAAGACTTTACGCACATGATCTTCATGATCTGCTGCATTATTAGAGTATACCATGATATTATCAAAGACGACAAGAACAAATTCATCCAAGTATTCTCTAAGAATGTCTTGCATGAGGCAATTAAATGTTGTTGGGGCGATTGTTAGTCCGAACGGCATGACCGTAAATTCATAATGCCCATATCGAGTATTGATGGCTGCCTTGGGGATATCTTGATCCTGTATTCTGATTTGGTAATATCTAGATTTGAGATCTATCTTTGTGAACATTTGGGTTCCACTTAACGGATCCAAAAGTTCATCAATCCCCTAGGGATAGGATATTTATTTTTGACTGTCAATTGATTTAATCCTGTGTAATCAATACAGAGTCTTACCGTTCCATCTTTATTTTTCTAAAAGAGAACGGGCACACCCCAAGGTGAAACCTTGGGTCTTATGAAGCCTTGCTCTAGAAGTTATCTTAACTACTCCTTAAGTTATCTTAACTACTCCTTAAGTTATATGGCATTTGGTACTGGCTTCTTGGATGCACACTCAGCTATTGGCTGAGCTCTGGGGGTTAACTCTATCTCGTGATCTACTTCACGAGTCGGAGGCATTTGAGTCAGCTCTTCTGGGAACACATCAGCATACTCACTTAGCCACTCTAGTTTCTTAGCCTTGGATTTTCTGTCTACTCAATTCATTTTAACAATATAGACAGTTTGCTTCTTTCTAAGTCCCTTCAGCAATTTAGAAGCTTTTACTTACTGTAGAACTGGGGATCCAGAAATTCCAGTTCCTTTTACTTGATTCTTGAAGGTCGAGAAAAGAGATGGTTCCATTGCAGTGAATGTCAGCTTGATTCTTATGATGGAGCCAATCCATTCCAACAAGGATTCCATCATAGATTCCCAAGGGTAAGACTCTAAACTGGCAGTCTGTTATATTCCTATCTAAATTAAACTGAATACAGTCTGTCTCTGGTGTGTGAAAAGCATCTTCCCACTAGCCAATTCTACTTGCATAGGTGTCCCTGTTTTCTCATCTAGGACTAGCTTACGCAAGCATCCTAGGGAAATAAAAGAATGTGTACTACCTGAATCAATAAAAAGCTTAAAGTGCTTACCCTTGTACTCTGCTGGAGTCTAAAGGAGTGAGAACTGACAATTCTGCCCTTGATGTTCAATGGTGGCATAAATCTATACTCTTTCTTCCTCCACTGCATTAGCTATTGTAGTGGCTCTGGCTGCTACTGTATGGGGTGGAACTCTCTCTCTCTCTAGCCTCCCCAATTCTGGGAGGGGGATCTGAGACTACTCTGCATTGAGGCTGCAGGTTGAGCTGGCACTCTTCTAGGGTTGCCCTGATCTTGGCGAGAAGGACCTTGATTCGATTGATACAAAGGAGTCAATCTTGGCATTCTAGGACCTTGGCTTCCGTGGCCCATTGTCATAGAAGGAGTTGGGCAGTCCTTGAGCTGGTGCCTAAAACTTTGATAGCCAAAACACTTGTTCTCACTTCGAAGCTCTTCCTTCTGCATCCTGGAAAGAGCCAGAGTTCCAAAAAATGTATTCTCAGGAAAAGGCCTTCCTTCCATCTTGAAACTTCCCGTCTCCTGGTTTTGATTAGGACCTTGTTGTATCTCAGGAGGTGGAAAGTTGGAAGTACTTCCTGGGGTTTGGAATCTTTTGAAGGACGAGGAAGATGGCTTCAGCAGGACCTTGACAACAAAGTCCTTGGCAAAATCCTTTGCCATCTACACTGCTTCGGCCATAGAAACTGTCTAAGCATTCTTCACCAAGGTATCCAAAGGTTCGTTCATTCCCTGAATGAACATGGCCATCAGTTGTTCTTCATCCAGCGGTGGCGAGTATTTGAGAAGGAGAGTGAATGTGTGGCGATATTCCTTCATGGTTTGACTTCCTTGGGTTAGCGTCAGGAACTCATTCATCTTTGTTTCCAAGAAGCCTGGAGGAAAGAATCTCTTCCTGAGATATGCTTTGAGATCATCCCACGTCTGGGTGTTCTGATCCAAGCGGTTTGTCTCACAGTGGTTCCTCCATGCTACTCTGGCTGTTTCTATGATCTTCAACCTGTGGCAAAGGCCACCTTACTTTTTTCATTGTAACCAGTAACATCAAAGTACTCCTCTCCATAGCTTCGATCAACGTTTCTACAACCTCACCTAAGTGTTCCCCTTCACCCTTGAAGGGACCTAGCTAAGACCTGTGTAGAGCTTTCGAACATTAGGGTCAAGCTCATCCTCATCCGTGTGTGAGGATCTGGCTGTTTACCATGATTCGCACGTCTCATGATTCTGCCAAAATGATACATCGTTAAATTTTCTATTCGACTTCATTTCGAGATTCTAAGACTTAAGAAATTCAAAATTAATTCATTCAACAAGGTGATCATCATTCTACTATAGATCCACGACATATGTCCTAAGAAAATAGAACTTATTCCTTTCAACTCAATATATGGTGCTTATAATCACTTAGACAACTGAAATCTTTGCAAAACATTCTTTATTTACATAAGGTTTGTAATATATACATAGAGCAACATGGCTCCAAAATATCAATGCCTCAATTGCATATGCATGAAGTGATGATACTACACTGTGGACATGCCATGATGCAATTGTGCCCTTACCGCCATTGGTGCTACAATCCTACTCCTTGGAATAAAATGCCTGAGAAGCCTGAAAATATGACAAGTGATTCTAAAATTTTGAGGTGAGGGGTGATAAAGTATAACACCACAAACTACCCCTATCCTCAATAGAACCATAGCTAAAGAGATGTTCTGACTCAGCCTCTGTCTCACACTGATTGCAACAGGCGTGGACATATTACGCTGAGAACTTGATATACTGTTGTCTCTCCACTAGGTCAAGAAAATATAACTCCTGGAAATGATTAGCAAGACTCACCCTGCTCATTCGAGTCGTCCTAGGGCGGAGGAGAGGATATGCTCAAAAGAAAAGGCAGTCATATCCTGATTTTGGGTAAGGTCGGGGATACCAGATAAGTACGGGGTGTCCATCTATAAAATTTGATTTATCAATTATAAGTCTTCATCAATGAAGCTTAATCTAAAATGAAAATACAGCATATGAATGCACCTTTCTAAAATTTAATTATAAAATTTGGACAAAATTCATCTTTCATTCTTGAGCTTTCAACAAAGCTCTGATACCAGCTATGAGACCCCTGCCCTCTCAGCGCATCGAACTCCGGAGTGCTAGCAGTGGAAGTAGCAACCTCTCGGCGTAGGGTATAGCTTTTCACTTGGGGCCTCGCCCACGAATGTCTGGGCAAGGGACTAGTCCGACGGTTCTTCTGAAAATCGAGAACGAAAAGACTTTCCTTGCCCAGAAAGCACCGACGATTCCTCCAGAAAACCTCTAACGAGAATTTATCTAACAGGGTCAAGAGCCTTAAATATTCTTTGTAATCCGACCAAACCCGTGGGTCACATGCCCAAATCAAGGAGGGACTTTCACTTGGTTCATAGAGATCATCGCTTTTTTTCCCTCAAGCGAGGCACATCCATTGATTATTTCCCATAGAACAAGAATTACCCTGTGACCTACTTTAACTATCATAACTTAAACATAACTGAACTTTATTGTAGGAATCCACCGATCTAGCCTAACCCCAACCAGCCCATGGGTTAGCCAATCGCTGTATTGGTGGGATCCAGCCTAACCCCAACCACTGTATTGGTGGGATCCCTCTTTATAAAATTTGGTTATGTTTTGTCTCGGGTACGAGGGAAAAGAGTTCCCAGGTCCCCTAGCCGGCACTCATGCAAAATATAAAATAGACACACCACTTATGCACCCAATATGAAATTGCCTTTTTTCAGATTCAACTATCTTCAAGATAAAATTGGAATAGACCCATAGTGTTTCCATCATAATCCTTAATATTCCAGTTCCATGGTTTTTACAAACAAGGTGTCATCCGAAATCTTTGTGTTGAAGACCAGCTAGTCAACCAACGAGATCCAATTTCATAGTTTCCAGTTCACTTAAATAAATTTCTCGCCAATCCATGAATATCTCCCTCGACATACGCATGGGTGTCCGTTCATTTATATTTAGGGAATTATATGGTGAAGCCTTTTTTTTTCCTATATAGAAAATGAACAAAAGCTCCTTGTGTGCATGTGCTGAGGATCTCTCTCTCAACTTGCACATTACAGTGTGCATAATCATGCAATATTGAAGCATAATTTGCAGCCCCAATTTGAAGAGCAAGGCCTTGACATACACTCTGCAGAGATAAGGGACAAGAGAGAGAATGGAAGCACGAGTGGGCAAGACACTGCTGTTGAGATGTGCAAGCCGATTTTTGAAGAGCTAGTGGAACGTCTACTCCAATCCGAGGACACCCGTATCACATGCATGATTTCGGACTTTCACCTCTACTTCACAGAAGAGGTGGCCACCGAATTTGCCGTTGCACGTTGCAAATGGTTGGCCTGGTTAGTTGGCGAAGGCTATAAATGTTGTCGCCTGACCATCCAGGTTAGGTGGTTGCTGCAGCTGCAAGAGAGAGAGAGACAGAGAAAGAGTAGTGGCTCCCACTTGCGTGGCTGCTGTCCTCCTTTGAAGTGGCGGGAGTGGACGCAGAGCCACGTTTCTTCTCCACACACTCTCTCTTGCTCAAACGAGAGAGAGAGAGAGAGAGAGAGAGAGAGAGAGAAACTCTCCTCCTCCATTGGAGAGGTTCTGGCTCTTGCGCTTGCGTGGATTGTACACTGCTGCTCACAACCAACGATCAGTGTTTCAGCTCTTGCACTTGCGCTGGATGCACACTGCCGGTCAGATCTTAGCGCGCGCTGCCGCTGAGTGTCTCCTGTTGAGACAGAAGCCTTGGTTGGGCTTGGCCTAGCACAGTGTGCTTCTGTCAGTGGCTATGGCAGATGACAGAAGCTATGGCTGACCGGCTGAGCTTCACCCACATTTCTTTGATTAAGGCTTATGTGTGGGCAGCCACTTTTTTTTGGTTAGGGTTTACATCTGGGCGATCAGTCGGACGGACAGACAATTGGGCAACCAGCCAGACATAAGGCCACCCGAGAAACAAAACAATCTTGACACAATGAAGCACAGGATGGGTTTCAATTGAAAATTGATAGTTTAAACTAGATTAGGACAAGGACACAAATTAAAAAAACAAACTTCTTTTCAAACAAAGCATCAAGCATTCAGATCCCATAAGTTTCGTTTTTTAAAACTTAGTTTGGAGTCCATTTGTGAGTGTTCTTTGGAGCATCGATGACCATCGGAAAGGCGCTATTACCCTTAAATAGCCCTTCAAGTCTAGCCCTACAATTGTCAAAAATGAGAAAATTGTGTTCATTTTTTGGTCTTAAAATTTGACAAAAATTCATAAGCCAAATGCCCTCATGCTAAAACACATTCCGACAAAATGTCACCTTTAACAGATTCACCAATAATTTGTACTAATACAAAAGCTTAAAAATGCACTAAAAACTTTAACACTTAAAAATTGTGCCAATAAATCCCTAGAACCTAACATTGAGCTCAAAAATATAAAAGCTCAAAAATGCACTAATAATTTGTACCAATACAAAAGCTCAAAAATACACTAAACACTTTAACACTTAAACATCGTGCTAATAAATCCTTAGAACCTAAAATTGATCTATTTAATTATTTAAGATTAACTAAATTAGATTAAAATACATTTGATAGGATTTACGGCCAAGGAGACCTATGGCCGTACTATCATAGGGTCTCAAATTAACATTTTGCATTGTCCTTTTTATGTCCATCAATGTGAATAGGGGGTAATTAAGTCTATGACCTTATTATGACCATTTGGTCAAAGGGCTGTAAGAATTGAGGCCTATGGCCATTTGGCCATAGAGTCTCCTCAAGGATTGAGGCTTAAAGCTATTGAGTCTTGTTGGGTGCTAGTGATTAATGCTTATGGTCGTGTGGCCATGGGGTTTCCTCAATAGTGTGTGTCTCCTTGTGTCATAGCTATGGGGTCATTGGTAACAGTGTCATCTCAAGCCATGAAGTCTTGGGGCACTATTGAGTGAGATCTATCCGTTTGGCCATAGTGTCTTCTCAAGCCATGTGGTCTTGTAGTCACTAGTGACTAGGTCTATGGCTATTGGGCCATAGAAGTCTTGGAGGTCACCACCATTGAGTGGGGTCTATGACTGTTTTGCTGCTAAGGGGGCTTCTATAAGCCATGGAATCTTATGCAGATCTAGTAAGTGAGGCCTATGATCATGTGGCCATGGAGTCTACACAAGTCATGTATTCTTAGGGGTCAATAGTAAGTGGGGGCTCCCCAAGCCATATAATCATTAGAGTTACTGGTTAGCGAGGCTTATAGCCATGTAGCCATGGGGTCTCCTCAAGGCATCAAGGAAAATTGTGTGAGCATCCTTATGTTATGGCCATGTGGTCACTATAGTAATTCTTATGGCCATGTGGCCATGGGGTTCACTCATGTGGCTGTAAGGTCTCCTCTAGCCATGGGGTCTTCTCTGGCCATGGGGTTCACTCATGTGGCTGTAAGGTCTCCTCTGGCCATGGGGTCTTCTCTGGCCATGGGGTCACCTCAAGCCATGTAGTTGTGGGTTCACTAGCAACTAGCAATTCTCTAGCATTGCCTCCATCCTTGCTTCTTTTGCTCGTGAGAGCAGCTCGTGCTATGTGCTCTACTTGTTTTGCACGTGAGAGCAGCTCGTGCTACGTGTCTACTTCTTTTGCACGTGAGAGCAGCTCGTGTTGATGTCCATGGTGGGAATATCCCACAAACTACTAAAGTCAAAATTGATGGAAGGCGTAGAGTCCTCAAGCGAGCACCTTATGACAGTGCAGCCTACCCTACTTCTCTTCTTTGTTCCACAGGTCTTTGGCAATGGAAACTGCTGCTATGGATGCACACTAAGGTTGATCTCCCCTCTCTTCTTTAATGACCAAAGCCTTTCTTTCTCTTCTCTCCACTACAGTCAGCTATGCCAAGACACTCTTTATTTCATAGAGCAAGCAGGCTGTTATGTTTCTCTATACTACTAGGAAAGGTTTGATGCCTTTTCGATTCTTCCTTAAATGTGTGATGGCAACCATTCCTCTCTCTAATCTCAATGGCAACAAGAAGGGAAATCTATGAGGAATTGTAATAAAACATAGCTACCTAATCAAAATCTAATGAAAATGAGAAAAGAACTTTTAAAGATCTAGCATTAAAAACCTATTAATCACTTGCTAATACTGAAGAACTAAGCTACGAGAGCTAGAGCTCTCATACCATGTTGAGAATCATGGATCAAGCTCTCCTACGTCTAACAATCAACTTCCTAATGAGATGTTAATCCTACTCTAATGACAACATAATTAACATGAATAATCTAAGGTGGGTGATACCTAAGTGAACTCATGATATGTGCTAATTAAATTTCACTCAAGCTAATTAGACTCCAAGATAGATTAGCTTGGACACATAGAGAAACTTGAGATAAGTGCAAGTGATATAATTTCATTGCTTGAAATGACCCCCTTTTATCTTGAAGAGGTACACTCTTGGGCTTTATGCTAGACTTTTCTCTTTCTTGGCTACTCATTCTCACTCCCCCTACCTCTTCCTTGTGCTTAATGGCACCACATTTCTTAACATATGAGATATCGGCTTATCTTGTTTGTCGAAGTACGTGGTGCTTAATGGCACCACATTTCTTAACATATGAGATATCGGCTTATCTTGTTTGTCGAAGTACGTGGTGCTTGCTTCAACCCATATGTGCTAGACTTTTCTAGGCTTCATGCTAGACTTTGCTCTTGATTGGTACTTATTCTCACTCCCTACCTCTTCCTTATGCTTAATGGCACCACATTTCTTAGCATATGAGTTATCGGCTTATCTTGTTTGTCCAAGCACGTGGTGCTTGCTTCAACCAATACAAATCCTTCTTTAACTTACATACATATGTGTAGGATATTTAGGATGCACATAACCTTATGGCTGCTCTATGAACACCTCTTCTTTTAATTCACCATTTAGATATGTATTCTTTACATCCATTTGATGCATTTCCCAACCATTTAATGCAACCAATGTAATCATAGATTTCATTGTTCTCATCTTAGAGCAACAACGGGACTAAATGTTTCATCATAATGGAAACCATGTGTTTGTGTATATTCCTTTGTGATTAGTGTTGTTTTATGCCTTTCTGTTGATCCATATGACTTACATTTCACTTTATACACCCATTTGCACAACCAATTACATGCTTTCCACTTGTTGGTAATGCAACCAAATCCCATGTATTATTGTGTACCAAGGCATCCATTTCTGCGTCCATTACTTCCTTCCATACATGCTTTGGTGTCATGTATGCATAATGCATTGCATACTATCATATGTCAATCTCTCCACTGGTGGATAACTTTTTAATGTTTACATGACCAATCCTTTTGTGCCAAATATCAATATCTGGCACTTTCCCATGACTATGAGAAAACATGACTTAATTCTGGTATCTAGCATGAACAATATCCCTTCCTTTTTACCTTTGGCAATCAATTTACCACCATGCTTAAAGTCCTCAAAGTCCTCAACAAAACATCCATGATCATTAAATCTCACCTACAATCCTTCTTCCACCATTTTTCCAAATAGATGCCAAACTCTTTGTAATAGATGGCACATACAATACCTCAAACATAGTTTTCACTCTTCCATGCATCCTCAATGGCACACTGCGATAGTCCGCGACCAGTGCCTACTAGCACACCTCCCCTCAAGTGAACAATCCTAGCACACCTGGACCCTATACCAAGTTTTCTTTTTACTTGATAGTCTGCGACCAGTGCCTCAAGTCCCTAAACTCATAGTCCTTGACACTCTCTTTCTCTATGTGTCCAAGGCTACTACAAGTGCCCGTGTGTTAAAACCCTAAGATCTCTCTAGATAATTGTTATGTATAAACATGCATAAATCAGGCATAAACTCAACCACCCAACCACCCCCGAGCCCAAGGGATGCACACATGAATCATAAATGAAATACATCATACCTCTACCTTGATGTCCCATACCATCAAGAGGTATAACTCCAATCCAATAGCATGTAGCTATAGTGTGAAATGGTAAATGAGTAGATATGGATCTCTACACAAGAGACCATAGCATAAGCCTCAAGCTTCCTAGCCTCCAAGCCCCCTTGAGTGTGCCCCATGCCTTTATTATATAGGAGGGCCTTCAAGTGACTCTTGACTTTCCATTTCTCATGTGTGACCCTTGGATGCCTGACCCTAACCTTAACCCTTAAGGTTAGTCCTAACCCATGCTCCACTAGAGCTTGTTCCCATGCTCCCATGCTCACAAGCCTAATGTGGGTTAGCCTCCTAGTATATACACACATAATGTGTATATAATATAGCACACATAATGTACATATAACATACTTCCCCTCTCTCAAAACATTGCACTCTTACAATGAAAAGAAGGAGAACTGCGCTGAACAATATCAATCGACTCCCAAGTCGAATCCTCTATTTCCCTATCTTTCCACCTAATTTTAACCTCAAGGATAAGTCAACTACAAAGTTTTCTTTCCCTGAATTCATGTACCATATCAGGTTCATGTGGAACATAGGATAAATCTTCGACTTCAACGAGTTCTTGAGGAGTAACTCTATTATCCTCACCTTCCAGTTTCCCCTTTCAATCTATTGATATGAAAGACTGGATGAACTCTAACAATTGGAGATAGCTTTAGTTCATACGCAACCGTGCCAATCTGATGTATAACTCGAAATGGACCACAATATCTAGGAGATAAATTCGAGCATTTTTCCATTGACAAGAGTCTGAGAATCTTTAGGAACATTAAAATAAACCAACGCTCCTGGTTCGAAAGACCGAGATGAGCATCTCCTATCAGCATAAAACCGTGCCCTATCATGAGCACTCCTGATAGAATCCCGAGCTTCGGTCAGCATTTCCTACATTTCACGCAAGAAATCCCTCGATGCATCAAGCTCAATGTCCTTAAGACCGACATCAATAGGTGCCCTGAGTTGATACCCATACATAAGTATGCACGGACTAAAAAATAATAGCCGTAAATTTAGAACTGTTATAGGCAAATTCCATCATTGGAAGATATTTTTTCACAACAATGGTAAAAAATCATGAATACATCGTTTAGAATTAATCCAAACATAAATATCCATTAATATGAGATATAATCATATTAATAATATGCGAATAACCCGCATCTATCTAATGTCAGCACGAGAAAACATACTTCAACATTAAATAACCCTCGAAAATATTAAATTCTCGAGAAAAAAAATTATCATGATTCTTTTCTAATTTTCCCAAATTTTACAGGGCCTCAAAATATAATAATTTTGAATTCCACCAAACCTATCCTATGGCATTCCAAACCTATATTTTTCCAGAAAATTTTTAGCAATTAAATTTGCCAAAATACCATTGATATTTAAAAAATACCAGTTTTTAGGATTTCTAAAAATAATTTCTAGAAATTTCCTAATTTTCCCTGAGAATCCCATCGTTCACGAAATTTCCAATTTCGCCCGACAATTCTCAAATCCAATGAAAATTTTTAATTTTAATGGATTTTTTTAATTTTTTGGATCAAAAAATATAATTTTAAAGGAATTTGAATGGTCACGGGCGCCCGAATGGACACACCACATGCCAAACACCAACCCCACATTTTTAAAATAACCTTTGTCTAATTTTTCAAGAATTTTTTGAAATTTTTAAATTACCCCGAACGCATTTAGAATACGAACGGTCAAAAAATTTCGGAATTCCAACGGTTTTCCCGGAATACGGAAAGCCAAAAGTTTTGGGAAAATAAAAGACAAAAAAAATTCGGAATGTGAAAGGTCAAAGGTTTCCGGAATACGGAAGGTCAAAAGCTTTTTCGAAATTCGGAAAGCCAAAAGGTTTCGGGAAAACGGAAAGCCAAAGGTTTTTCGGAAGATGAAAAGCCAAGAATTTTCAGAGAATTTTTTACTCAAATCCCGTAATTTTCAAAAATTTCCAGGCTTTTTCCGAGCTTTTTTTGAAATAAATTCAAAAGCTTTCTTTTGAAATAAAAAACTTATTTTAAAAAAATGAAAAATAAAATAAAATAAGGTTTATTGGCTTATAGCCAATTTGATTTTTTTAAGAGGGGGGCGATTTTTTTCGCCCGGCTGCAGCGCAGCCCCCTCAGTCACCTGCGCGTGGAAAGCTTGAGAGAGATGGATTCTCTCTTCTCCCCTCTCCATTTCCATCTCTCCTCCAATCTCTTCTCTCTCTCTCTCTCTTAATCAGAGAGAAATTAGCTTAATCTTTGATTAAAGATTTTAATTAAACTTTTTTAATCATAATTATGATTAATTATGATTTATGCTTAAAAAAATCATTTTAAAGAGATTTTTCACCCGAAAAAGAGAAAGAAAAATCAGATTTGAGAGGCCGAGAGAACCCCACGCACACGAGAGAGCAATTCATGCATCAGCACGCTGTCCCCTATTGAATTTCAGTAGAAATTGACAGAATTTGATCGCTTTCCCGCGGAAAAAACCCGCAAAAATGTATAAAAATACATTTTTAATCATAAAAATGCACACACATAATGTGTATATAACATAGCACACATAATGTACATATAACACCGTGACCTTGACTAAAGTGCTCACACATACATCTACCACATGGCCTACATCATCAGTGGCTCAGAGGTGGTTTTACTCTGTTGGGGCAGGTTACATTTGGTTGTGGGGTTTCTCTCTCTCTCTCTCTCTCTCTCTCTCTCTCTCTCTCTCTGAGATTTTCACATGGCTCCTCACTTCTTAGAGCCTCACATCTTCTCTTGTCTTCAGTCTTCTTGTCGTGGTGGGCAGCTTCTCTTCTTGTCGCTCGTGGGCAGCTTCTCTTCACGCATCCATGTCTTCTTCTTCTTTCAGTCTTCTTGTTGTGGCAGCTTCTCTTCACGCATCCATGTCTTCCTTCAATACTTCGTCTAGCTCTTCTTCTCGGTGTGGATCCTCCTCTTGGAAAGAGATGTTCTTCTTCTTTCATGGCTGGGGCCATGAGCTTGACCGTTAGTTCTTGCTCCATGTGAGCAACATGTTTTAATATTTTGTTGATAGTTCTTTTGGGCTTTGATGTTTATCTTGTGTCATTATGCAATGCAAACCCAAATCTATGCGGGAGGTCTTACCTCTTGCCTTATTCTGGACAAGGGCAGTGTGTGATCCCATTTTTACACTGATGTAATGTGCCCAATACATAATGCATATAGCATTCATTCTTATGCACATTCCCAAATGCAACTCTGGCTGTGAATGTGCCCAATACATAATGCATATAGCATTCATTCTTATGCACATTCCCAAATGCAACTCTGGCTGTGAATAATCTTGAATTTGAGTGTGATTTGCAGGCATTAACCAAGGGTTAAATGTAAAATGATGATTACCACAAATTTATCAGCATAATTTTACCAGAAATTACATTAAATCAAAAATTACCACAAATTTATCAGCATAATTTTACCAAAAATTACATTAAATCAAGGGTAACCAATTTGTACGGAATGGTTGGAGTATCAAACCATCTCTAAATTGTAATCTGAAGTTATAGGGATCTGTATCAGATACCTAATGGTTAGATTGAACCCTCAATTGCACCAAAAAATAGTGATTAGCATTGATTAGCAAATTAATCCTCTATTTTATGTGCAAAAAACAGAGTATGCGGGGAGTCCAGATTTGAGGCCTTAGAGTCCAAATGAGCTCAAATGCTTTCAAGGCCATTAATAGCAATTAATCTAGTAGAGGATTAAGCCAAGAAACACAAGATTTGACTAAACATTGAATGCTTAATCTCTATTTTACCAAAGTTACGTGCAGATTTGATAAAGAGCTTGGATCTCACTGTAGACTTGATCAAATCCAATTCTATCTTCACCAGCTTGTAGAGAACCCTTGAAAATCCCTAGGACCAAGAGGAATTAGAGCCATTGTGCTTGATGAAGCAGAAATCTCAGATTTTCTCCAGAAAAATGGTGCCTACTAAATCGCGTGGAACTGTAGCTACGCTTGGCAGTTTGAGGTTTTGTCTTAATGGGCTGAATGATGGGGAGGCTAGCTATGCTTGCCTAGAAGCATTTGCCCTAATGCTACTCCTGGGAGGGAGATCAAGCCCCTCCACTGGCTGGAGGTACAGTGGGCTAATTGAAAAGAGGTAAAAATACTAATTATCTACTAATCCGAATTAGCCAAGTGATTAGCAATATAATGGGCTCACAAATTGATGGATTCTAGGCTAGGCTCTGATACCATGTTAAAATTACAGCAATGTGATGAGCTATGGTGGATCAAATGCTAGAATCAACATCATTAACAAAGAGATTAGATGATAATTAACACGTGATTAGTGAGCAATTAACTGATAGTTTAATGTAGGCATGGATAATAAAAAACAAGCTAATTCTCATTAGGCCAATGCCTCAATTTATAGGGTTTACATCCAAGCATCTAATCCCACTGATTTCTCCTTGATTCACTCCACCTCTTTTGCTTGATTCTCTCCACCTCTCCCAGAATATCTCCACACCTCCTAAATCTCCTCATGCTACCCTTTATTCTCTCCCAGTAGATTCTTCTCACCTTTTCACACGTTCTCTCACATTTATAGATTCTCTTTTACAGCCTCTAGCCAAGGGCTTGTTCCCCCGCACACACCCTATTCACTTGTACATTTCAACATTATAGTCTTTTCCCAAACTATTCAATCTAATGGAAACCAAATCATCATCTTCCACAGGGGCACCAATAGATGCAAGTGCATCTACACATCGTTTAATCTCTTGTACATAGTGATTGATGCTCCTATTGTTTTGAGTCACACTATGTATCTTTTTCTTTAACTACATCTTCTTTGGTTGAGTAGTTGTATCATACAGCTTCACCAATGTATCCCATGCACCCTTGGGATTATCTATGTCTTGAATATGGAATAACATCCCATCTATCACACAAATCGAGAAGTAATACAAAAATTTGAATGCCCTCTCTATCCCTTTCCTATGTGCTATAAGCTAGGCAAGTTTTTCATTCACTAGCGGAACCCTTGGCTCTGTCTCCTCACCTGCCAACAAATTCCAAAATCCTTTCTCTTTCAGAAACTTTGTCATGTGATACTTCCAAATCCAAAAGTTGTTTCTATCAAGCTTTTTCCCAACAACCTTGTCTCAATGACCATCACTCATTTTGCTATGCACACTGTTCACTGAGTATAGCAAACAATCAACTTAAACACTCATACATACATGTGCTTGATCACTAGTGTTTTCCACACATTCCATAATTTCTATGGCAACAGAATCCAAGACCCAAAACTATTGTTTGCATAAGCTGAAAACGACTTTTGATGATGCTCACAAATTCTAAGTAATCCATCCAAAATAGTTTTCCACTTTCCAAAACACTCCAATGTACTCACATAAGCTCAATCTTGATGCTTTACATCCATTATCTGGTGCAAACAACCCGATATATCTGTAATGCTGCATAATATTGAGCTCTTTAATGTACCAAATCACCAAGAAATAATTCAATCGAGTGTATACCATGTGCCTTTACATCCATACATACTCAATGTCACATATAATTGTCATCCAAGGTCACCAAGTGTCAAATACATGCCAAAAATAGCTCTCTGTTTTGGTTGGGACCCTATAAACAATTAAATATTGGCACTAATTTGCTTCCAATTCATTCAAATCGCATCCAAATATGAGGCCTAGGAATTCATTGGCTTTGTATCAAGTTGCTATAGCATTTATAGGCTCAATTGCATTGATTTTGACCATATGAGTGAGTAATTAGATAATTAAGTGCTTTTGTTTTGCTAATTACTATAAATAGCCTTATTAATCTTCCTTAATCCAGCTCATTTTGGCTTCATGTGCATCCGAGGAGCTCCAAAGTAATCATTTTCATGTAGTACAGGCTTGGGGTAGTCACTTATGAGCTTATTTGACCATCTTGAGAAATGTGGTGCTGCCAAAGAGCACAAGGAAGAGGTAGGAAGTGAGAATGAGTAGCCAAGAAAGTGCAAAGCATAGCATGCAGCCATATGAGAAAAGGGATGTATCCCACATTGATGTACAAGCCCAAGGGTGTACCTTCTCATATAAAAGGGGGCCATTTCAAGTAATGAAATCATATCACTTGTACATATCTCAAGCCTCTTTATGAGTACAAGTCTTAATCTTGTAACCTAATTGTGCTTGAGTCTATTGCATATACTCATCATCATTAGTAAAGTTAGATTACACCCACCTTAGATTAATTAACTCTAATCACATTAGATTAATTCACTCTAATCACATTAGATTAATGTAAGATTAGCACTGATCACCTTACACATACACTTGATATCCATGACTTTCAACATGGTATCAAAGCCTAAGTTTCCTATCCCCACATTACTAATCTCAATCTAAATTAGTCTAAATCCTTCACTAATTAATGTTTTAGTCACTAATCATAAGCTTATCCGCTTGCCCTCTTTGTGGTGCTGATTTTCCAAGCCCATTTCTCCCAACTCTCATCACACCATTGTGCAAACCTTTTTGGTTGTAGCTTTACCACATTAAGGCGACCTCCCACTGGCAAGGAACGAGCTGATTTCACCACCGTCAGCTCACAGTAAGCACAAAAGTTATTGTTGCCCTCTCAATCAATTCATTGCCTCTACAGCTTGACTTGGATTAAGTCCTACTGGCTGTGTGCTCTACATACTGTAAGGAATCTATAAAATGAATCTTGAGCTAAATTGTTTAGTATGTTGGCTACTATGAACAAAACACGAGTCGCCTAAAAAATATGAAGGTTGGGCCTGTTTTTTGACATTTTGATCTAATTTCTCTACATAGGAAACTTGTCCTTATTATCAAGGGCACGGGTGTAAAAATCCCCTTTAATGTCTACTTCCACAGACTCAATTGAAGACTCCAAGTCTCAGCTCTCTTAATCACTATGATTAGTACCACTTAATCACTATCGTTAGGAGACGAGAAAAAATTGGGCCAGATTAATGTTGCAATTGGATAATTGGAGTGTCAATATACTGTGGGAAGTTCTCTCTTGCATCAAAATCCATCTTACCCATTTCCATTGCTTAATTTGAGTACTTTTTACTTCATTTAGTGCATTTCTAGCTCATAGTTTTCTTTTTAATTATTTTGGCCAACTTTTTTGAAATCATCATTAAAAGAAACTCCAGAGCACATTTCCAACCTTTTACGATATTAGACACTGCCAGTGAAGCAAAACAAAAAGCTCATGGTAAGACCTTTTCACATAGCATCAAGCATGACAAATATCATTGGGAAAGGGACATATGTGATACGGACAAAGCATCTCATTAGCATGAAGGGTATATATGAGTGCATAAGCAAAGAAAAGGTGCATTAAAGACTATCATGAGCATGCTCAAAGCACAAGTGCATGAGATGACCACAGCACATAGCATGGCATCCACACTAAAAGAATCAAAGGAAGCATCAAGATTCAAAGCACCAAGCACCAAGTGACACCAAGAAGAATGGCATCCACACCAAAGAAGTTGACAAAGAGGTAAGAGTCAAGCTAAAGAGCAAAGACTAAAAGCCATGAAGCAGTCAACAAGGTGAAGAATGAAATTTCATTTGACAAGAAGAACAAGAAGTGTATTCAAGGTCATAACAACCAAGAGGCTACCACTACATTGACATTAACATAAGCAACAAAGAAGCTACCACCACTACCTAGCCATCTATTTTAAAAGAGGGGTCACCATATGAGTAGACAACCATCTTATCATTTCATCTTATTTGTTATGTGTATCAACCTGACCACCTACTATAAGAGTAGCTAGTTGAGCATCCAGGGGGAGTAATGATTGTTGTAACTCACACCCGACCATCTCTAAGAGTAACCTCTGAGCTAGAGAGTAACAAAGCTAAAGAGCCTCTGAGTTATATAGCCAAGTTAAAAATGAGGGGAGTTATGACGTAAAAATTGGCATCCAACTACCTTGAGTAGCCTAAAGATTTGGCACCAAGGGGGGGTGTTGAGAAATGTGGTGCCAAAGAGTACAAGGAAGAGGTAGGGAGTGAGAATGAGTAGCCAAGAAAGTGTAAAGCATAGCATGCAGCCACATGAGCAAAGGGTTTATCCCACATTGATGTATAAGCCCAATGGTGTAACTCCTCATGTAAAAAGGGGCCATTTCAAGCAATGAAATCATATCACTTGCACACATCTCAAGCCTCTTTATGAGTACAAGTCTTAATCTTGTAACCTAATTGTTCTTTAGTCTATTACACATACTTATCATCATGAATAAACTTATATTACACCCACCTTAGAGTAATTCACTCTAATCACATTATATTAGTGTAATATTAGCACTAATCACCTTGCACATTCACATGATATCCATGACTTGCAACACAGACCGTGTATGGCTTCATTTTGTACCGTTTATGCTCTATGGAAGACAAGCTAAATTTGCGACGTTTTATAGGCTACCATCAATTTGCGATGTTTTATAGGCTACCATCAATTGTTATTAGTCCTTCAATGATATTTGGTTGAGCTCGAGTAATGATTAGGCTGTGATATATATGCATTAATTACACTCTAATCACCTCAATCGGTGCAAAGAATCAACACTATAAGTTCCATACACATGAGCTTCCATAGCCTTAATGTTGCCTTCAAATCTATCTCACTTGCTGAAAAATTGTCTCAATAGCTTGCCAATGCATCTATATACATCAAATACATCAATCCCACAAGGCTCCAAAATGCTATACGTTCACACAAGACTTCTCATAGCTTCCATGGAAATCTTGGAAAAAACTATTTTTCACTTTATTTGGGCAAACCACTCTTTGCTCAAACTTTGTCAAATCACTTGCAATCCGCTCAAGGGTGTTTAGGTATTCTTCTTCAATAGGCCAAGCTCTTAGATGTGCTCCACAACTTCTCTTTGCTTCACAACTCCAATGGAAAGGTCCAAAAAACCAGAATTTTCCCTCTTGCTTACTCACTCAAGAAACCCTAATGAGAGCTACCCAGGATCTGATACCATAAAAAGAGAAAAGACGAGAGTATAGGAGACACACCTAGACCATACTTTCTCTCATGTCATCAACACACACTAAGTAGAGAAGCTCCATAAATTTCCTTCATTGCACATCACAAAACACATCACATTTCCTAATGATAAGTTCACACTAAAAATAAACCTAAAGCTAATGTCCACACACTTGCCAGCTGGACACGGCCACTATTGTCCACACACACACTGCTAGACTGGTGTCCACACGCTACCGCTATCCACCCATCCCGATGATCTTGCATTCTCAACATTCTCTTCTCACAGATCATATTCATTCTTTGTTTCTTCCTCCATCCAACCCTAAGGGGGTGCAAAAACTTCTGGGTCAACAACACTTTATGATGAGGATGTATGTAGATGTTTTTTTTCCCTCTGTCATGCCTTATTTATTTAGAGGTGTCCTTCCATTGAAAGGTGTTGGGGTTCAAAACAAGAAAACGCCTTCACTTTCCTCAAGAAAATTTTATTTATGTACCCTTCCATTGGGGTCTAGACCAAGAGAAGGATTTCTTTAGTTTCCTCAAGCACATTTCCCTTAGTCATTCTCAAGTTCCCTCCACCCAATTCCAAGGGGGTGCAAAAACTCTTGGGGACAAACGACGCCTATCATTTTGGGTTATCAATGATCATCAGGCAATGGAGGGGCTAATAGAATTCGGAGATAGTTATTGTTGTTTTAGGAGTTTGTGATTTTGAGATTTTGGTTCAGTTGGGTAAGGATGATAATTTTTCAAGGGTCACCTATGGGGAGCTAGCATGAACTTTTAAACAAGGCTTAAGTAGTTGTGGTAGGTGAGGCAAACAAAATTTGGAGATAGTTATTGTTGTTTTAGGAGTTTGTGATTTTGAGATTATGGTTGAGTGGGTAAGAATCATCATTTATCAAGGGTCACCTATGGGGAGCCAGCTTTGAGCAAAGGTGTCGTTGATTACCTTCAGGGACAATATGTTATTTGTAGTAGATACTACTTTAACATGGTATGTTATTTTCAGTCGATGCCACTTTGACATGGTATGAAGACATTGTGATGCTGCTTTTAGCACTACTAGATTAGCACTGCTAGGTCCCCTCCATAATGGATGCCAAAGCCAAGTGGAGGCTACTATTCAAGACCCACCCCTACCACAACTGATTGAAGGGAAACTCTACAAGATATGTAGCGGTAAGTGTTAACTCGCATGAGGTACCCCTCATTTTGGAAGATGTTCTAAGGTAAAAAGGAGATGTGCTAACTCGCATGAAGTACTCCTCATTTTGGAAGATATTCATGTATAGGCAGATATTTACCAAAACACATCACGGCCCATAAGGTTATCTAGGCAGGGCTATGGTTTTGGCCCTCATTGTTCTCAAATCACAAGAGTTATGTGATTTATGCTAGATTCCATGGAAAAGGAAGCAATGTAATCTAACAAATATTGATAGATTAAAACATTATTCAACATGTATTAGTTGAATAATTACACATATCTTATAGTGAATCAAAATTATACCCTCAAATTTGTTCAAGCAATAAGAGCACAACATTTTATCTACTTTCCAATACGCATTAGGAATTAATTGAAAATGTGTATAAGGGACCTTAGCCTAAGGGTCTACATTTTAAGAAAATTTTGGATTATGGTCCAATTAAGGTTCCAATGGGCCAATTGGATTAATCCAAGTGTTGGGATGAGATAAATCCAAAGAATAAAAAAAAATACCCAAAAATGAGTAAATGCTCACATAAGATGAAGAGTTGACTGAGTACAAGGTTTATTAGTTAAAAATTAAGAGATATTACTAAAAAAAAGAGATATTTTAGAGAAATGATGCATTTTTGACACCTTGGTAAGGAGAGGGGGACCTTTGAGGTAGGCACCTTTTTCACATGTGTGGTTGGGTTTTTTAATTCAAAAAAATGTGATATTTTTATCTCTCCTCTCTCTTGGAGCAAACTAAATAAAAAAGGGAGCCAAATTGGTCCAAATCTTGTCCAAATTGAGCTAAACTAAAGCTGGAAAATTCTAGAACCCAGTTGGACTTGGTTAGTGGCTCATATTTCTATATCCCTTAAATTTTCCTCTCTCTTGGGAGCTTGGAGCTTTTCTCTCTCTCCAACAACTCTTGAAGTTGCTGTTCTCCTCTTGGTGGACTAATTGATTGGTTGGGGGCTTCACTACTATTAAAGAATCAAGCCAAACTTGGAGGTAAAATTGCTTTATATGCTTTTTTTTAAATTATCTCAATGACTTTCTTCTTCTCAACCCCTCTCAAGCTTGAGAAGCTTTCAAAATGCTAATTTTTATTCAAATCAAGCTTTCTCTAAGTTTCTTAATGTTTAATTAGCATTAAATTAATCTTTATGCTTAATTGTACTGCTTTCTTTAAGTAAATCTCTCTCTCTAAAAGAGTAGCCATCTTTATGTCTAAATCTCTTGGAAGAGGATGCTTCTCAATGATAGTCTCTTAATTCAAATCTAAACTTTAGGCTCTATGAGCTAGAGGATAAGAATTGATATTTTCATGATTTTGGATTAGTAAAAATAATGGTTAATCCTTTTTAGATTCTATATGAGTAAATAAAGATTACTTTAATTCATTCTAAATGAGAAAAGGACTATCCTAGTAAATTGGGAAAAGAGGAATGTCTAAATTAACTTAATCTAGTGGAATAATCATAATTATGTTTATAGTTATGGTTAAAATTATGATTTGAACACATAGTCTGATTTTAAGCATAAAAGAAGAACTTCTATCATATTTTCACTACAAGCTTTTATTCTTTTAGGAAAATTTGAGAATTATCAGTAATAGCAGAGCGAAGCTATGTAAATTTTTTAGAAAATAATACATATCTTATTTTTATGCATAATGCTAAAAGAGGACTTCCTACAATATTCTAGGATTAGACATCCTATGCAGAAAGAATGATTTTCATCATATTCATGGGAAATAATTTTCTAGTATTTATGCATAAATATTTAATTAAGAGAAAAGAGAAATTTTTGGTAAATTTATTTTTATGTAAAAAGAGAAATTACCATGATATTCGAGATCCAAACAATTAAATGTTAAAAGAGGAAATTTTGGCATAATTCAAATTATAAGTATTTATCAAAAGTGAAATTTTAAGTATATTATTTTTATTGAGAAATATGGGTGGAATTGATTTTTGTAAATCGCATGAATCTTTTATTCAGAAAGAAGAATATTGAATATATCTTAATTGAGAAATTTGAGAAAGAATGTGAAAATATCCATCGAGAAAACTTGGATAATTCTTATTCAGAAAAGGGAATCTAGAATCCCTTGGAGGATGGAGGATCTAATGAGTAAACAGAAGTTTAGAACTAGTTCTCATTAAATTAACTTAATCTAGTAGAATAATCATAATTATGTTTATAGTTATGGTTAAAATTATGATTTGAATACATAGTCTGATTTTAAGCATAAAAGAAGAACTTCTATCATATTTTCATTACAAGCTTTTATTCTTTTAGAAAAATTTAAGAAATATCAATAATAGCAGAGCGAAGCTATGGTAATTTTTTAAGAAAATAATACATATCTTATTTTTATGCATAATGCTAAAAGAGGACTTCCTACAATATTCTGGGATTAGACATCCTATGCAAAAAGAATGATTTTCATCATATTTATGAAAAATAATTTTTTAGTATTTATGCATAAATATTTAATTAAGAGAAAATAGAAATTTTTGATAAATTTATTTTTATGTAAAAAGAGGAATTACCATGATATTCGAGATCCAAACAATTAAATGTTAAAAGAGGAAATTTTGGCATAATTCAAATTATGAGTATTTATCAAAAGTGAAATTTTGAGTATATTATTTTTATTGACAAATATGGTTGAATTGATTTTTGTAAATCACGAATCTTTTATTCAAAAAGAAGTATATATCTTAATTGAGAGATTTGAGAAAGAATATGAAAATATCCATCGAGAAAACTTGGATAATTCTTATTCCAGAAAAGGGAATCTAGAATCCCTGGGAGGATCGAGGATCTAATGAGTAAATAAAAGTTTAGAATTAGTTCTCATTAATGAAGCTTAAGGAATGAAAATACAATACGTAAATGCTCTTTCTGAGATTTTACTATTCAATTCTGATAAGGTTTATTTGCTCTTTTTAAACCTTTAAGAACACTCTGATACTTAGATTTAATGGGATCAAGCAATTGGAAGAAACTTAGAAAAGTCCTATTAGTATATCGAAAGTAGAGAAATTGTACTAAAAGTGGATGTGATAAGATGTGATGTGGATCTGAATATATGTAAATGGATGTGATGAGATGTGATGTGGATCTCAATGAATGTAAATGGACGCGATGTGATGAGATGAGATGTGAATGTGATGTGAATGTGATGAGATGAGATGTGAATGTGATGAGATGAGATGTGAATGTGATGTGAATGTGATGTGAGTGGAATGAATAAGTGTAAATGGATGAATGTGATGTGATAAGATGTGGATGTGATGTAAATGGATGTGGATGTGAATGTGATGAGATGTGAATGAGATGTGATGATATGTGAATGGGTGTGATGAGATGTGAATGAATGGATGGATGTGAATGAATGTGATAAGATGTGAATGGATAAGATGTGATGTGATAGATGTGAATGTGAATGAATGGATAGATGTGGATGAATGTGATGACATGTGAATGGATGTGATGTGATGTGGATGTGATGTAATGTGGATGGAATGAATGTGATGTGATATGGATAGATGTGGATGTGATGTAATGTGGATGGAATGAATGTAATGTGATCTGGATAGATGTGGATGTGATGTAATGTGGATGGAATGAATGTGATGTGATGTAGATGGAATGAATGTGATGTGATGTGGATGGATGTGAACGAGATGTGATAAGATGAGGATGGATGTGATGACATGTGAATGAATGTGATGTGATATAAATGGATGTGAATGGGAGTGATGAGATGTGAATGGATGTGATGAGATGTAAATGGATGTAATGAGATGTGAGTGGATGTGATAAGATGTAAATGGATGTGAGTGGATGTGATGAGATGTAAATGGATGTGAGGATATCTAAATGGATGTGGTGAGACGTGGTGAGATGTGAATGTGATGTGATGAGATGTGAATGGATGAGATGTGATGTGGATCTGGTTAGATATGAGTGGATAAGATATGATGTGGATAGATGAGATGTGATGTGATGGGATCTGGGTAGATGAATGTGAATGGATGTGAAGTGATGTAAATAGATGTGAATGGATGTGAAGTGATGTAAATAGATGTGAACATGATGTGATAATATGCGGATGTGATGTGGATCTGAATGAATGTAGATGGATGTGATGTGATATGAACGGATGAGATGTGATGTGGATATGTTGCGGCGTGGATAGATGTGATGTAATGTGATGTGGACCTGGATAGATGTGAATGGATGAGATGTGATGTGGATGGATGTGACATGATGTGATGTGGATGGATGTGACATGATGTGATGAGGATAGATGTGATGAGATGTGATTGAATGAGAATGGATGAAGGACGATGGGAGTACATATGACTGGATGTGGAATAAGCAATGTGAATTGATGTAGAAGAATGTGGAATAATGAGAAATGATGTGGAACAATGTGGAAAGATGAGAGTTTGTTAGAATTTGTAAACCTGTTTTTAAATGACTTTTTTATGTTAATAATGATGGGGAAGCATTTTGACCATCTTGTGAATGAGGTCGTGGAGACCTAAGTGATAAAGTTGCAACAGCTTTGACGGACAGTCAATGGAGGACGTCTCGCGTAGCAAGGTCGGCGGAGGTCTTGACTAGCCTCGGTTGGTCAAGACGGACAGTCAATGGAGGACATCTCGCGTAGCAAGGTCGGCGGAGGTCTTGACTAGCCTCGGTTGGATTTAAATGGTGAGCTTCTGGTACGGTGGATGAGGGACCAAGGAAGTAGCCTATGAGTGAAGCGCTAGGTGACATGCGAAGGAGCCTAGAGTGTGCTGACCATACAGTGCTCGGGCGCTTTGGGTCGCCAAAGATATCCACACGTGCGTCGGGGAAGAAAATGGAACAAGGAGTTAGAGTTGTTTTCTGAACTCGGGCATGGATTTGGTTGATTGGCCTTGCTGGTCCTCAACGGATGAGTCCATGGCTCTTTTATATGGAAATATTGGTTGATCTTACTTATCTTCAACGGAGACTCCATCTGGATTTTTCTTATGTGATTATATTTCTGGATACTATGAGCTAGGAACTATTGAAAAGGCCCTTGAGTGAGCAGGTGGTGAGCGTTCTGGTTGTTGCCAATGATGCCATAGGTACACCGATGAAGGAATGATTGGAAATTAGAAATCAAGCTAGATATTTTGGAGGATTATGATCAAGGTGATACTATGGTTTCATTAAAAGATTATTTTAAAGACAGTTGAATCTGTGAAACAGGCAATTTCATATTGGGTGTGTAAGTGGTGTGACTATCTTCAAGTTTGCTTGAAGCACTGGCTAGGGGGCCTGGGAACTCTTATCCCTAGTACCCAGGGCAAAACATAACCAAATTTCTAAATGGATCCTATCACTACTACAGTGGTTGTGGGCTGTTGGCTAACCCATGGGATTGGATGGGATTAGGCTGGACTGATGGATCCTAAAATGAGACTCAATTCTGTTATGTTATGATAGTTGAAGTAAAATCCCGGATAACCCTAAGTTATTCTACGGAAAAGAATCAACGGCTATGCCTCTTGATGAGGAAAAAAGCCTTGGTCTCTATGATCCAAATGCAAGTCTCTTCCTTGATCTGACCATGTGACTTACATGTTCGGTCGGATCAGTTTGGTTAGTTAAGGCTCTTGACTACGTGTTAGAATAGATTTTTCTCGATGGAATCGCCTATGTCTGCTGGGTGAGGGAAGTTTTTTCGGATTTAGTTTTGGAAGAACCGAGGGATTAATCTTTTGTTCGGATATCTGTGGGCGAGGCCCGGAGTGGGAGACTCTGCCCTGTGCAAGAAGTGCTACTTCCGCTACTAGCACCCTTGAATTCGTTGAGCTCAAGGAGCACGGATCTTTCAGTTGAGAGCGAATTGGCTAAAGTTGATCAATCGAGAAGCAAGAAATGTCAAAAATTTATGAGTCACCAGTAAAAGATTGTAATTGTGTGATGAAATTCATACAAATTGATATTCAGAATGAAGATTCATAAATTGGGAATTGGGTCTTCAGACGGAAGTACCGCAATTGTGTAGAATCTCTGACTTGCTTTGAGGCCTAGATATGAAGTACCGCAATTGTGTAGAATCTCTAACTTGCTTTGAGGCCTAGATATGATGGTATTTACCTTATAGTTCCAAGGACCGTGACTACCCGTATATACTATGGGTATAACTGCAGCTCTTTACTGTGACAATATATAAGAGTAAATCTAAGACCTTGAAGTTATAAGCAACAATGCTGTCAAGATGATGAATTCGAATGCTAGTTGATATGATTTTAGAATTCTAATTGAGAATTGTTGAATTGATTTGGATTCTAATTGAAAGATGATGATTTCTGAATTTTGATTGAAAGAAGATAAGTTGAACAAAGCCACAAAGAGGATGAAAGGGTATAATTCTAGTGATGATGTTAGTAATTGGAAGATGAATATGACTTTCAGCAGATCACTATGAGATTATTGGATTATGCTGACAGATTGTTGCTATTAACCTTTGACCCAGTGGATCTAATTAAGGAATGACAAATTGAGAACTTGCATAACTGAAATTCCCGTGGAGGAATGTTCATATGGAATTTCCAGTCTGATGGACCATTTTTGTGTTAAGAATATAAATGAATTGTTCTCTGATAATGAGTTCTGTATGTTCTTCTTGTAGAAGGGATATTTATCCCAAGATTCTGTGAATCAGTTGGATCTTAAGATGAAAGAGATTATCCTCCAACTGTGCGAGATGAGGACATCTCGTGTTTTTTAAGTGGGGTAGGATGTAAGATTCCTCCGTCCAACTTTTGAGGTATAAAGTTGTAAGAACCTCCCCTTCTGTTTTTATAATCATTCCCCTCTCTGAAATAGAAGAAAGATCTTGTTTTACCCTGTTTTGGCCTAGAGAAAGAAAATGTCTAGAGACAGGTAATTCAAAATTGACATATCTTTGGATACAAAAATTCTCCTAGTGTCTAAACTGGATTCCCCTAAAACAGAAGTTCAAAATGAACTTTCCAATGTGCATTAGGAATTAATTGAAAATGTGTATAAGGGACCTTAGCCTAAGGGTCTACATTTTCAGAAACTTTTGGATTATGGTCCAATTAAGGTTCCAATGGGCCAATTGGATTAATCCAAGTGTTGGGATGAGATAAATCCAAAGAATAAAAGAAAATACCCAAAAATGAGTAAATTCTTACATAAGATGAAGAGTTGACTGAGTACAAGGTTTATTAGTTAAAAATTAATAGATATTACTAAAAAAATGAGATATTTTGGAGAAATGATGCAATTTTGACACCTTGGTAAGGAGAGGGGGACCTTTCAGGTAGGCACCTTTTTCACATGTGTGGTTGGGTTTTTTAATTCAAAAAAATGTGATATTTTTTTCTCTCCTCTCTCCTGGATCAAACTAAATAAAAAAGGGAGCCAATTTGGCTAAATCTTGTCCTCCAAATTGAGTCAAACTGAAGCTGGAAAATTCTAGAACCCAGTTGGACTTGGTTAGTGGCCTCCCTCACCTATAAATAGACCCTCATTCCTTTGTATTTTCATATTGGAGCTATACCATGCCAGTATTATCTTAAAATAATCATATTTCTATTATCCCTTAAAATTTCCTCTCTCTTGGGAGCTTGGAGCTTGTCTCTCTCTCAAATAACTCTTAAAGTTACTCTTCGCCTCTTGGTGGACTAATTGATTGATTGGGGACTTCACTGCTAATAAAGAATCAAGCCAAACTTGGAGATAAATTTGATTTATATGTTTCTCCAATGACTTTCTTCTTCTCAACCCTCTCAAGCTTAAGAAGCTTTCAAAATGCTAGTTTTTATTCAAATCAAGCTTTCCCTAAGTTTTTTAATGTTTAATTAGCATTAAGTTAATCTTTATGCTTAATTGTAATGCTTTCTTTAAGTGAATATCTCTCTCTCTAAAAAAGAGTAGTCATCTTTATGGCTAAATCTCTTGGAAAAGGATGCTTCTCAATGATAGTCTCTTAATTCAAATCTAAACTCTAGGCTCGATGAGCTAGAGGATAAGAATTGAAATTTTTATGATTTTAGATTATTGAAAATAATGGTTAATCCTTTTTAGATTGCTTATGAGTAAATAAAGATTACTTTAATTCATTCTAAATGAGAAAAGGATTATCCTAGTAAATTGGGAAAAGAGGAATGTCTAAATTAACTTAATCTAGTGAAATAATCATAATTATGTTTATAGTTATGGTTAAAATTATGATTTGAATACATAGTTTGATTTTAAGCATAAAAGAATAATTTCTATTATATTTTCATTACAAGCTTTTATTCTTTTAGGAAAAATTGAGAATTATCAGTAATAGCAGCAGCGAAGCTATGGTAAATTTTTTAGAAAATAATACATATCTTATTTTTATGCATAATGCTAAAAGAGGACTTCCCACCATATTCTAGGATTAGACATCCTATGCAAAAAGAATGATTTTCATCATAATCATGGGAAATAAACTTTTAGTATTTATGCATAAATATTTAATTAAGAGAAAAGAGAAATTTTTGGTAAATTTATTTTTATGCACAAAAAGAGGAATTCCCATGATATTTAGGAAATGTTAAAAGAGGAATTTTTGGCATAATTCAAATTATGAGTATTTATCAAAAGGAAAATTTTGAGTATTATTATTTTTATTGAGAAATATGGGTAGAATTGATTTTTGTAAAAAGAAGAATATTGAATGTATCTTAATTGAGAAATTTAAGAAAGAATGTGAAAATATCCATCGAGAAAACTTGGATAATTCTTATTTAGAAAAGAGAACTTGGAATCCCTGGGAGAATCGAGGATCCAATAAGTAAACAAAAGTTTAGAATTAGTTCTCATTAATGAAGCTTAAGGAATGAAATTACAATACGTAAATGCTCTTTCTCAATTTTTAATATTCAATTCTGATAAGGTTTATTTTCTCTTTTTAAACCTTTAACAACACTCTGATACTTAGATTTAATGGGATCGAGAAAAAGTACCTTTAACAAGGTAAAGCAATTGGCAAAAACTTAGAAAAGTCCTATCAGTATCGAAAGTAGAGAAACTGTACTGAAAGTGGATGTGATAAAATGTGATGTGGATCTAAATAGATGTAGATGGATGTGATGAGATGTGATGTGGATCTGACTGAATGTAAATGGATGTGATGGGATGTAAATGGATGCGATGTGATGAGATGAGATGTGAATGTGATGTGATAAGATGTGAATGTGATGTGATGAGATGTGAGTGGATGTGATGAGATGTGATGTGATGTAAATGGATGTGGTGTGATGAGATGTGAGTGGATGTGGATGTGAATGTGAGGAGATGTGAGTGAGATGTGAATGGGTATGATGAGATGTGAATGAGATATTATGATATGTGAATGGATGTGATGTGATATAAATAGATGAGAATGAGATGTGATGATATGTGAATGGATGTGATGAGATGTGAATGAATGTGATAAGATGTGAATGGATGAGATGTGATGTGATAGATGTGAATGGATGAGATGTGATGTGATAGATGTGAATGTGAATGAATGGATGGATGTGGATGAATCTGATGAGATGTGAATGGATGTGATGTGAGATGGATAGATGTGGATGTGATGTAATATGGATGGAATGAATGTGATGTGATATGGATAGATGTGGATGTGATGGAATGTGAATGGAATGAATGTGATGTGATGTGGATAGATGTGGATGTGATGTAATGTGGATGGAATGAATGTGATGTGATGTGGATGGAATGAATGTGATGTGATGTGGATGGATGTGAACGAGATGTGATAGGATGAGGATGGATGTGACGAGATGTGAATGAATGTGATGTGATGTAAAATGTGAATGGATGTGATAAGATGTAGTGGATATGATGAGATGTGAATGGGTGTGATGATATGTGAATGGGTGTGATGAGATGTGAGTGGATGTGATGAGATGTGAATGGATTCGATGAGATGTGAATGGATGTGAATGTGATGTGAGGATATTTGAATGGATGTGGTGAGATGTGAATGTGATGTGATGAGATGTGAATGGATGAGATGTGATGTGGATCTGGTTAGATAAGATGTGAATGGATGAGATGTGATGTGGATCTGGTTAGATATGAATGGATGAGATATGATGTGGATAGATGAGATGTGGTGTGATGTAGATCTAGGTAGATGTGAATGGATGTGAAGTGATGTAAATAGATGTGATGATATGTGCATGTGATGTGGAAGTGAATGAATGTAGATGGATGTGATGTGATATGAATGGATAGATGTGATGTGGATATGTTGTGACATGGATAGATGTGATGTGGACCTGGATAGATGTGAATGGATTAGATGTGATGTGGATGGATCTGACATGAAGTGATGAGGGTAGATGTGATGAGATGTAATATGATGTGATTAGATGAGAATGTAATAAGGTGTGATTAGATGAGAATGGATGAAGGACGATGGGAATACATACGACTGGATGTGTGGAATAAGCAATGTGATTAGATGAGAATGGATGAAGGACGATGGGAATACATACGACTGGATGTGGAATAAGCAATGTGAATTGATGTAGAAGAATGTGGAATAACGAGAAATGATGTGGAACAATGTGGAAAGATGAGAGTTTGTTAGAAACTATATTTATGAAACTTGTTTTTAAATGACCGTTTTATGTCAAGAATGCTGGGGAAGCATTTTGACCATCTTGTGAATGAGGTCATGGAGACCTAAGTGATAAAGTTGCAATAGCTGACGAAGAGTCAACGGAGGACGTCTCGCGTAGCAAGGTCGATCGAGGTCTTGACCAGCCTCGGTTCGATTAAAACGGTGAGCTTCCGCTCTACGGTGGATGAGGGACCAAGGAAGCGGCCTATGAGTGAAGCGCTAGGTGACCTGCCAAAGCGCCTAAAGGGTGTTGACCATACGGTGCTTGGGCTCTAGGTCGCCCGAAGATACCCACACGTGCATCAGGGAAGAAAATGGAACAAGGAGTTAGAGTTGTTTTCTGAACTCGGGCATAGATCTGGTTGATTGGCCTTGCTGGTCCTCAACGGATGAGTCCTTGGCTCTTTTATATGGAACTGTTGGTTGATCTTGCTAATTTTCAACGGAGACTCTATCGGGATTTTTCTTATGTGATTATATTTCCGGGTACTATGAGCTAGGAACTATTTATAAAACGTGTTTTGAAATGATGCTTTTATGTCCAGAATGCTGGGGAAGCATTTTGACCATCTTGTGAATGAGGTCATGGAGACCTAAGTGATAAAGTTGCAACAGCTGACGGAGAGTCAATGGAGGACGTCTCGCGTAGCAAGGTCGGTCGACCAGCCTCGGTTTGATTTAAATGGTGAGCTTCCGCTACGGTGGATGAGGGACCAAGGAAGCGGCCTATGAGTGAAGCGCTAGGTGACCTGCCAAAGCGCCTAGAGGGTGTTGACCATACGGCGCTCAGGCTCTAGGTCGACGGGAGATACCCACATGTGCATCATGAAAGAAAATGGAACAAGGAGTTAGAGTTGTTTTCTAAACTCGGGCATGGATCTGGTTGATTGGCCTTGCTGGTCCTCAAAACGGATGAGTCCTTGGCTCTTTTATATGGAACTGTTGGTTGATCTTGCTAATTTTCAATGGAGACTCTATCGGGATTTTTCTTATGTGATTATATTTCCGGGTACTCTGAGCTAGGAACTATTTATAAAAAGTGTTTTTAAATGATGCTTTCATGTCGAGAATGCTGGGGAAGCATTTTGACCATCTTGTGAATGAGGTCATGGAGACCTAAGTAATAAAGTTGCAACAGTTGACGGAGAGTCAATGGAGGACGTCTCGCATAGCAAGGTCGGTCGACATCTTGACTAGCCTCGGTTTGATTTCAATGGTGAGCTTCTGGTACGATGGATGAGGGACCAAGGAAGCAGCCTATGAGTGAAGCGCTAGGTGACCTGCGAAGGAGCCTAGAGGGTGCTGACCATATGGTGCTCAGGCTCTGGGTTGCCGAAGATACCCACGCATGAGTCGGGGAAGAAAATGGAACTAGGAGTTAGAGTTGTTTTCTGAACTCGGGCATGGATCTGGTTGATTGGCCTTGCTGGTCCTCAACGGATGAGTTCATGGCTCTTTTATATGGAACTGTTGGTTGATCTTGCTAATTTTCAACGGAGACTCTATCGGGATTTTTCTTATGTGATTATATTTCCGGGTACTATGAGCTAGGAACTATTGAAAAGGTCCCTAAGTGAGCAGGTGGTGAGCGTTTTGGTTGCCAATGATGCCATAGGTACACCGATGAAGGAATGATTGGAAATTAGAATTCAAGCTAGATATTTTGGAGGATTATGATAAGTGTTATTATGGTTTCATTAAAAGATTGTTTTAAAGACAGCTGAATCTGTGAAACAGGCAATTTCATATTGGGTGTGTAAGTGGTGTGACTATCTTGAAGTTTGCTTGAAGCGTCGGCTAGGGGGCCTGGGAACTCTTTTCCCTGATACCCAGGGCAAAACATAACCAAATTTCTAAATGGATCTTATCACTACAGTGGTTGGGCGGTTGGCTAACCCATGGGATTGGATGGGGTTAGGTTGGACTCATGGATCCCTAAAATGAGACTCAATTCTATTATGTTACGATAGTTGAAGTAAAATACCGGATAACCCTTGTTCTATGGAAAAGAATCAACGGTTGTGCCTCTTGATGAGGAAAAAAGCGTTGGTCTCTATGATCCAAGTGCAAGTCTCTTCCTTGATCTGACCATGTGACTTATAGGTTCGGTCGGATCAGTTTGGTTAGTTAATGCTCTTGACTACGTTAGAATAGATTTTTCTCCGTGGCATCGCCTATGTCTGCTGGGCGAGGGAAGTTTTTTCGGATTCAGTTTTGGAAGAACCGAGGGATTAGTCTCTTGTCCGGATATCCGTGGGGCGAGGCCCCGAGTGGAAGACTCTGCCCTACGCAAGAAGTGCTACTTCCGCTACTAGCACCCCTGAATTCATTGCACTGAGGAGAAAGGGATCTTTTAGCTCTGGTATCAGAGCGAATTGGCTAAAGTTGATCAATCGAGAAGCAAGAAATGTCAAAAATTTATGAGTTACCACTAAAAGATTTTAATTGTGTGATGAAATTCATTCAAATTGATATTCAGAATGAAGATTCAAAAATTGGGAATTGGGTCTTCAGATGGAAGTACCGCGATTGTGTAGAATCCCTGACTTGCTTGAGGCCTAGATATGATGGTATTTACCTTATAGATCCAAGGACCCATGACTACCCGTATATACCGTGGGTATAATTACAGCTCTTTATTGACAATATATACGAGTAAATCTAAGACCTTGAAGTTATAAGGAAAAATGTTGTCCAGATGATGCATTCGAATGCTGGTTTGATATGATTTTAGAATTCTGGTTGAGAATTGTTGAATTGATTTGGATTCTGATTGAAAGATGATGATTTCTTAATTTTGGTTGAAAGAAGATAAGTTGAACAAAGCCACAATAAGGATGAATGGGGAGAATCCCAGTGATGATGACGTTAGTAACTGGAAGATGATTATGACTTTCAGCAGATCACTATGAGATTAGTGGATTGTGCTGACAGATTGTTACTATTGACCTTTGACCCAGTGGATCTAATTAAGGAATGACAAATTGAGAACTTGCATAACTGAAATTCCCATAGAGGAATGTCCAGATGGAATTTTCGGTCTGATGGACCATTATTGTGTTAAGAATATGAATGAATTATTCTCTGATAAAATGAGTTCTGTATATTCTTCTTGTAGAAGGAATCTTTATCCCAAGATTCTGTGAAGGTTGACCAGACTATAAGGAACCCCAGAATCAGTTGGATCTTAAGATGAAAGAGATTATCCTCCAACTGTGCGAGATGAGGACATCTCGTATTTTTTAAGTGGGGTAGGATGTAAGATTCCTCTCTCCAACTTTTGAGGTGTAAAGGTGTAAGAACCACCCCTTCTGTTCTTATAATCATTTCCCTCTCTGAAATAGAAGAAAGATCTTATTTTACCCTGTTTTGGTCTAGAAAGAGAAAATATCTAGAGAGAGGTAATTCAAAATTGAGATACCTTTGGATACAAAAATTCTCCTAGTGTCTAAAATGGATTCCCCTCAAACGGAAGTTCAAAATGAACTTTCCAATGTACATTAGGAATTAACTGAAAATGTATATAAGGGACCTTAGCCTAAGAGTCTGCATTTTCAGAAATTTTTGGATTATGGTCCAGTTCAGGTTCCAATGGGCCGATTGGATTATTCCAAGTGTTAAGATGAGATAAATCCAAAGAATAAAAGAAATTACTAAAAAATGAGTAAATGCTCACATAAGATGAAGAGTTGACTAAGTACAAGGTTTATTAGTTAAAAATTAAGAGATATTACTAAAAAAATGAGATATTTTGGAGAAATGATGCGCTTTTGACACCTTGGTAATAAGGAGAGGGGGACCTTTGAGATAGGCACCTTTTTCACATGTGTGGTTGGGTTTTTAAATTCAAAAAAATGAGATATTTTTATCTCTCCTCTCTCCTGGATCAAACTGAATAAAAAAGGGAGCCAAACTGGTCAAAAACTAGGTCAAGCAATTGGCAGAAACTTAGAAAAGTCTTATCAATATCGAAAGTAGAGAAACTGTACTAAAAGTGGATGTGATAAGATGTGATGTGGATCTGAATAGATGTAGATGGATGTGATGTGGATCTGAATGAATGTAAATGGATGTGATGGGATGTAAATGAGATGTGATGTGGATCTGAATGAATGTAAATGGATGTGATGGGATGTAAATGGATGTGATGTGATGAGATGAGATGTGAATGTGATGTGATAAGATGTGAATGTGATGTGATGAGATGAGATGTGAATGTGATGTGATAAGATGTGAATGTGATGTGATGAGAGGTGAGTGGATGTGATGAGATGTGGATGAGATGTGATGTGATGTAAATGGATGTGGATGTGAATCTGATGAGATGTGATGATATGTGAATGGGTGTGATGAGATGTGATGATATGTGAATGGATGTGATGTGATATAAATGGATGAGAATGAGATGTGATGATATGTGAATGGGTGTGATGAGAAGTGAATGAATGGATGGATGGATGTGAATAAATGTGATAAGATGTGAATGGATGAGATGTGATGTGAATGGATGAGATGTGAATGGGTGTGATGAGAAGTGAATGAATGGATGGATGTGAATAAATGTGATAAGATGTGAATGGATGAGATGTGATGTGAATGGATGAGATGTGATGTGATAGATGTGAATGTGAATAAATGGATGGATGTGGATGAATGTGATAAATTGTGATATGGATAGATGTGGACCTAATGTAATGTGGATGGAATGAATGTGATGTGATATGGATAGATGTGGATGGAATGAATGTGATGTGATGTGGATAGATGTGGATGTGATGTAATGTGGATGGAATGAATGTGATGTGATGTGGATGGAATAAATGTGATGTGATGTGGATGGATGTGAACGAGATGTGATAAGACGAGGATGGATGTGACGAAATGTGAATGAATGTGATGTGATGTAAATGCATGTGAATGGGCGTGATGAGATGTGAATAGATGTGATGAGATGTGAGTGGATGTGATGAGATTTATGAAACTTGTTTTTAAATGACCGTTTTATGTCAAGAATGCTGGGGAAGCATTTTGATCATCTTGTGAATGAGGTCATGGGGGAGACCTAAGTGATAAAGTTGCAATAGCTAACGGAGAGTCAATGGAGGACGTCTTGCATAGCAAGGTCGGTCGAGGTCTCAGCCTCGGTTCGATTTAAATGGTGAGCTTCCGCTACGGTGGATGAGGGACCAAGGAAGCGGCCTATGAGTGAAGCGCTAGGTGACCTGCCAAAGCGCCTAGAGGGTGTTGGTGCTCGGGCTCTAGGTCGCCCAAAGATACCCACACGTGCATCAGGGAAGAAAATGGAACAAGGAGTTAGAGTTGTTTTCTAAACTTGGGCATGGATCTAGTTGATTGGCCTTGCTGGTCCTCATCATATGAGTCCATGGCTCTTTTATATGGAACTGTTGGAGAGTTCATCTAGAGTTTTCTTATGTGATTATATTTTCAGGTACTATGAGCTAGGAACTATTGAAAAGGCCCCTGAGTGAGCAGGTGGTGAGCGTTCTGGTTTCCAATGATGGCATAGGTACACCGATAAAGGAATGATTGTTGGAAATTAGAATTCAGGCCAGACATTTTGGAGGATTATGATCAAGGATACTATTAAAAGATTGTTTTAAAGACAGCTGAATCTAAGAAACATGCAATTTCATATTGGGTGTGTAAGTGGTGTGACTATCTTGAAGTTTGCTTGAAGCGCCGGTTAGGGGGTCTGGGAACTCTTGCCCGGGGTGAAACATAACCAAATTTCTAAATGGATCCTATCACTATAGTGATTGGGCGGTTGGCTAACCCATGGGATTGGATGGGGTTAGGCTGGACTGATGGATCCCTAAAATGAGACTCAATTCTATTATGACACGATAGTTGAAGTAAAATCCCGGATAACCCTTACAGGTTAGAATAGATCTAAGTGCGAGTCTCTTCCTTGATCTGACCATGTGACTTACAGGTTTGGTTGGATTAGTTTGGTTAGTTAAGGCTCTTGACTACGTTAGAATAGATTTTTCCTGGTGGAATCGCGTATGTCTGATGGGCGAGGGAAGTTTTTCCGGATTTAGTTTTGGAAGAACCGAGGGATTAGTCTCTTGTCCGGATATCCGTGGGTGAGGCCCTGAGTGGGAGACTCTGCCTTACGCAAGAGGTGCTACTTCCGCTGCTCCTAGCACCCCTGAATTTGTTGTGCTGAGGGGGTAGGGTTCTTTCATGCTGGGCAAAATTTATGTGCTCAATAGCAACAATAGTAGAAAAATTTTGCTGCTATTTTGTTGCTCGATAAAATTTTGCTACTAATTCATTTCCTAGTAGCAAGATTTTGCTCCTGAGCAGCAACTATAGTAGCGAAATCTCACTGCTATACTGAAATTTTTCTACAAAAGCAATAAGAATGTTATCAAATTTTCACTGCTATACTGAGATTTAAAATTCCAAAGGGTCGTTGAAGATTGAAATTAGATTATACATGTGACACATATAGAAAATGATGATAGTTTTAAAAAAAATTCCGTGAGAACCCTTAAAGTCATGTTTTAAAAACATTTAAAGATAGGTAAAATTTTTTGAAGGAAAATAATTACAAAACCAATGTCAAGATCATAAATATATTCATCTTAATAAATTCATTTATGTTGCTTCATTTGTAATGAAGCATAAGATAAGGTCCAAAACATGTAAATAATGGGCCATGGGCACGACTACTATAAATAAGGTCTTGGGTTCATTATAGGGATCTCTTGGTCATTTATATCTTGTACACTTACATGAAATCTTTGCTTCTTTCATGGAGATGGCCTTTCATGGTCTAGGGCTCATGGCAAGCTTGATAGCCATCCTCATGGTGAGAGGTTAAATCACTTAGGCCTTATGCATATACTGTCTTTGCTACATGTGCACATGGATTTTTTCTCTTTTCATCATAATCACATGGAGTTATCATATGTGTTTGATCATCATAATCACATGGAGTTATCATATGCATATACCGTCTTTGCTACATGTGCACATGGATTTCTTCTCTTTTCATCATAATCACATGGAGTTATCATATGCATATACCGTCTTTGCTACATGTGCACATGGATTTCTTCTCTTTTCATCATAATCACATGGAGTTATCATATGTGTTTGATGCTCATCAAATGGGTGCTAGATTTGGACTTTATGTGTTGATTTCTTGATATTTGGTCTAAATCCATTTCAATTGGTATTAGAGCTTTGATTTTGATCCACTTTCTTGGAATTTTCTTGAAATTTTTTGAGATTTCTTGATTTTCTTGATCAAGAAGATGGGAATGGGGAATTTGGATGGTTGAATCTCTTCATCTTTGTTTGTTTCTAAGTTTTTGGGGCCATGGTTTGTTGACTGAGACCAAATTCTGGGAGAGTCGCTCCGAAAAATTTGAATGCTTGGACCAAAACTGGAGAAAGTTTCACTAATCTTTTCCATAATCTTACTTCATGTGTTCAAGCTTTCCATAGCAATAGCCTCTATTTTAGGCTTGCTTTGGCTACCATTTCTTGGGGCTTTCATAGAGCAAGGCCTACACATCCTATAGAACATACTTTGGTGGAGGGAAATTGATGCTTATGCGTCGTTAGGTTGCCACCATTACCTCTAGTTCATGGAGTCTTGAGAGCTATATAAGGTGCCTAATGCTTAGCAATGGCTTCACATAGTTGGAAATCAAGGTGCTACACCACTTAGCAAAGAGAATCTCCTTCAATGGCTTCCATTTCATGCTATTTTGTAAGTCTTTTTTTAGATTGCCAATATGTAGAAGCACTGATGAACGAGAAGAAATATAAGAAGGTCTTAGAGAAAAGCAAATAGAAGACTTAAAAGAGAGTCAACTCAATCCATAGGAGATTCAAGCAATACTTGATGAGGCTGGTATATCACACAGAGGGTACTCATCCATTTATAAGACTTTGCAGGAAAAGATAAAGGATTCTAGTATGAAAGGATCATTATTGCCAAATCCTTCTTTGGTGAAAAAAATGCATAAACAAGTAAATGAAGAGGTACTGCACTGGGAACCCCATTTCATATTGAAGACACCTATGCTGCACCAATAGGAGATGTGGTCTACAATAGATACAATAATATTTTCTACGACTTGGAGGCCTTACAATCATATGATGTTCAATTGTTTGAAGTTACTCGTGAAGAATGTGATGGTGTCCTCAAATTTGTGCTAAAGCTTGATGAGTGTAAAATTGTGAAGGAGAGAAAGTTAGAAAGGGTTACCATCACACTGATGAACAGGGCACTTGATACATCTATTCTAAAAGATGATCCTAGATGGTTTAGTGTTCAATCTGAAAACAATATATTGTCTTTGGGATCCTTTGAGGTAAACTTTATTAGACTTGGATATGTTTGTGAAAAAAGAGTTACATATAAAAAACACTGATGGGTGTTGCATTCCTATGTTTCTTATATATTGCAGGTAGAATCAGAGAATTTTGATGTTTTGCATTGGGTCTTTCATAAGACATTGATACATGAGATCATCAGCGAGTAGACAAATGGCAAAATCTTGGATGTAGAAGTCATGGGACAATATAAGGTGGAGTGGCATATGGTGGTGGGTGATCTTAAGACTCTAAAATGTATGCACAATGTGTCAAAGGGTGCCAATTCAAAAAAGCCACTGCTTATATTACATGTGCAGTGCAAAGGTGTTTGATAAGAGGTATTGGAATAAGACACCGGATAGACACTTGAAAGACCCAAACTTCAAGCCAATTCTCAATATTCCATTGTCAAGTGTCCACATTTGTACAATGCATGCTCTTTGCAGAATCATTGCAGAATCATTGAAAAACTCTTGTTTTTATACATATGTTTTGCATAGACTCTACAGGCCAATATAGCAAAGGTTACATCCATCAAAGCACTAGAGAAAGTTCTATCAGACATTGGTTTGCATGGTGGACATGCAAAAATTGAACAAGATGAAAAAAGGTCTAAGGATGGGAAGAATGTACCTAAGAAACCTTCCATTGGGGGTGTTAAAGCAAGAAGGTTTCTATTTGAACCAACACCAAAAGGTTGTAGAAGAAGACGATCGATGTAGATCGTAAAATACAATAGATGGAAGTGTGTTCACAATCCATAAGTAGACCATGCAGACAATGGTCAAGCAAGAACATGGAAAGCCAAGGTGTGGAAATCTCTAGACACTATGTTTAAGTTATGTGACAAGAAAGTGTGGACGAAGAAGGACCATGAGATATTTCAAATAGTGCTAGATGAGTTCAAGAGATTAATGATTGGATGGATCAACACATCACCCATTAGATTGATTATGAATTGAACTAGTTTTTAAACTGTATATGAAAAATATACTAATTAATGTATTCTTTTATTCTCTTGAAGCATATTATATAAACTCATACTCCTTGGTTTGCAAAGAAGTATGGTAGATTATCAATATAGTCAACTGAGGGAATGAAGAAAACATATTATCAAGCATGCTCTGGGTATTTCAATCATACAAGACATGGTGGAGGAGCAAAAAAAGCTAATAGTTTAGAGGAATTACATCAGTGGACATATAGGAAGCTTGTACACAAAGCCAAAAAGAAGCAGCAGCTCAAAGCATCCGAAATTAATCAAGCAGTGAAATTTGTGAATAAAGAAAGAAAACAAGATATATGGAGGAGATCTAATGCAAGTATTTATCATGCAGAATGGTGAGACACAAAACAAAGAAATGGAAACATTTGGATACCCATAGATCCATGATTAACATTTCAAATTCAAAAATGATCATATGCAAAAAGGTTATGACATTACATGAGAGAGAATATTATTACAAGAGATAGGAATATACTACTACTTAACCTGCTCACTAACATCCTCGGGTGCATGAAGCCTTGGCCTTTTTTAAGATGGCTTTGCAACAGCTTGTAACTATAAAACTAGAGTAACCCTCGGTTTTGTGAATTTGAGAAGCTCCCTTTTACCATAATCACTTAACATATTGGGATCCTTAACCCCACATGCCAATCCATAAGTAGTATAGGCTAAATAATATTTACTCCTTAGTGCATAGACTCCAGGACCCTGCCCAAAGATTCGCAAATGCTAACTGCTTCTCCAAAAGCATGACTTGTCTGCATTCCACGTGATGGGATATGCCCCAAGGTATCTGGATAATGTCTTGATTGCAAACAAAGAAAATTTTGCATTGTCCTTTGAGAATTTTTTGTGGAATATAAGGAATTGTGGAAAACTCAATTGGTTTATGTACTCTCCTAGTGCTGAGTCCATTCCAAGTCCTCCCACACGTTTGCCTGCTCCGTGCCTGAGAAACTCATCCTCAAACACAACCAGCTGTAAAACAATGTTGTCGATGAGCCAATACAACAATAAGCTACTCAGCATGATAAAAAGTCATTAACAAGTAAACACACCTTCTGATTTTTGTCACTAACATGTAAATCATCTGTCCATATATTGATTGTTGAGTTGGTAACCTGGACCGCCAATGAGGACGCCCCTTCCCTTACCACGTGTGAAATATTAAGTCTTTATTGTGAATAGCCTGAAATTCCTCTTTAGTGGGAAGATTGGATTCGTAGATTTTTGCATCCTTGTACATCATAGATAATGTGTCAGCAGTAGAATGGAACTCACTCTCCTTGATATTTGAATCCAATTAGAGATATTTCTCCAAATTTGGATCGACAAAATCTTCATCTTCCTCAAGATTTTGTGCAATGATGGCCAGACAGTAGTCTTCCCTTATGTTAAACACAGCTTGAATATCTGTAGTTAACAAATATTCTTTGTCACCAATAGGAAATCTGGGGAGGAGTGGGGTTGAAATGTCCCCTACTTCCTCTATCGTAGAGGGCTTCTCGTCACCTATAACCACTAAGGTGTCTTCTCTTTTGAGCACGTTAATATCCAACTGCTCACTTAAGTCCCTCTTTGCAGCCAAGTTTATCTCCTCTGCAATCTCTTGAACTTCATCTTTTGCTCTTGGAGGTTCCTCTGTCTTCTCCTCAATTTCTTCATTTGTAACTTTTTCATCCTCAAAAAGCACATGCAAGTAGCAGATAAATCCATAGTGGTAGTTAGGTGACCAGACGACACTTGCGATTGTGAATGGGGCAGTTACTTTGTGTCTTCTTCTTATTATCTGGCACCTTTAAAACATCCCTGTTTAACTTTTGTCTTAGGGTTCTTGAAGGCTCAATATCATTCACATGCACATATTGAACACCGTCAAACATGACTGTACCATTTGAAGTGGTCTGCTGAAATTGTTGCTCTTTCTCCTCAAGATACGAACATGCAGAAACGATCATGTCTTCGATGGGAAAATTGAAATTCAACATGCATGAGATTTCAGGATGGTGATGATGTTGTCAAACTTTATAAAAGAAGTCGAATAACTTTTCATATGGGGTTTCTTGAATGCCAGCATCAAACTCGACCTCAATCCCGAAAGGATCCATCTACAAGCTAGGAAATATGTCACGAGATGATGAAAGTTCTGTGTAAGATAGTAAAGGATTAGGCAAGATCAGTATAACACGATAACGGTGGGAGAACTCTCACCGAGATCTCTAATCGCATTGTAGTGATTTGATGAAATATTAGTGAGAAAATGAAAATGCAAAGAAAAATGTGCCAAATTCACTACAATACGATATGTGTGGGAGAATTCCCACTGAGGCCTCTCTTCACGTTATAGTGATTTGATGCAATATTTCAAAGGAAATGACGATAGTAAAGCAAAACTACTACAAGAACGACAATAGGACAAATCACTATAACATGATATGGGTGGGAGAGTTCTCACTGAGTTCTCTCTTTCTCGTTGTAGTGATTTGATCAAATATTTGTAAGAAACAATCAATTTCTTAAAAATCTAAACACCGAAATCTTTGAAAAAGAAGAAAAAAGAACGATAGTAGGACAAATCACTATAACGCGATATGGATGAGAGAGTTTGCACCGTGACCACTTCTCATGTTATAGTGATTTTTGAAGAAATATATGCAAGAAAATTACGATTGTAGGCAAAATCACTACAACGCGATATGGGTACGATAGTTCTCATCGATATCCCTCTTCGCGTTAGTGAATTTATGAAATATTTGTAAGAAATAAATTAATTTCTTAAAAATCTAAAAGCAAAAATCTTTGATGGAATATTTATAAAATAATTATACAATTTTGGTCGAATTGAAACGCGAAAATCTTTAAAAACATACCGCGAAATTCATTGAGAGAGCAAGAAGCAAAAGCAATGAAATTGACTGTACGAGAGCAAGAAGCAACGTGCCGATCATGACTACGAGAAAAATTACAAGAGAGCAAGAAGCAACAAATAATGAATGTGGGTCAGCTTTATCTACGAAAACTAACGGTCTGTACATGTGGCAGACATGCATGATGGCAGACCACGTGCTCTATGCACGTGGTGATGATAGGTGTCAAAAATGGATTGATCGTAATCATCGTCTATTTAATGAGTATGGCCCCACGTCCTCCTTCGCACGTGTTGTTGATACGTGTCACCGTTGACATGCTCTTTTGCACGTGTATTGTACTCCTCCGCAAGTGTGTCTGACACGTATCATCAATGTTATCATTCCCAATAAATGTCATACTTGTCCTCCTCGGTAAATTTGGTCGACGTCTTTCACTTCTATACCCTTGTTTGTATTTTCCCCAGGTGTCCTTGTCCTTTTCCCCATTTTGTTTTGCCTCCTCGGACAGCCTTGAGCTGCGTGTATTCCTCTGTCACGCTTCATCTATGCCATCTCTGTGATTCATCAAGCAAGTATACATCTATTCAATATTTTGCTTGCGTGATTCTTTGGTGAGTTATCAAGCAATCACTACTGGTCCTAAATGTTATATTCCATCATATATGTCATGTTTTACCTACGTTCATTAGATATTGGGTCAAACGAAAGGCAATGTTTGACAAATCACTATGACGCAAAGAATGAATTACGATTTTTTCTGATGTAGCCATATCCAGGGATTTCACTGACGTAAACGAAAACATGTGAACATGTTAATAACACAAAAAATCTTGTGATCACATGTTATATTCACAAAGCTTTCACAAGGGCCTAAAAAAATTATCTTTATCGGGCATAAAAAATCTTCTCTTAGGTGGCCACTGACCTGCTATTATGTGAAGATGGTAACATGAGAACATGTGAATAGCTTATTCCCATGTGTAGCCAAGCTTTTAAGGGGTTCCCAAATGGCAAGTGACCTGTTATTTTGTGAACGGTAACATGAGAACATGTGAATAACTTGTTCACATGTGTTATTATCACAAAAAATCTTGTGATCACGTGAATATTAAATCCCTGGCCATATCGTGTTATAGTGTTTTGGACATACTTTCTTGTCCTATACATTGTTTTGTGTCGTGTATGTTATCTATGACTTATTTTCATGACTTACTTTGTGAAATAAAATGCTCTGTGTGAGAAATCACTACAATGCGAGGAGGGTATGACGATTAGGTTTAATGTACCTATATCGCATTGTAGTGATTTGAAGCTATTTTATCGTCATAGGTATTGTTGGGTGTATTGTTCATGTGTTATTTTGTCAAATGAAAGGGTCTGTGTGAGAAATCACTACAACACAAGGAGTTGATGTAGATTTTGTCTGACTCTACCCATATCGCGTTGTAGTGATTGGAAGCTATTTTATTATCCCAGTTAACGTTTTTAGTAGTTTTTGTCTTATTTTGTGTTTTGAAGGGCTATACGTGATAAATCACTACAACGCGAGGATTGTATTATGATTGTATTGTGATTGTATTGTGATTGTATCTGATATGCCCATATCGCGTTGTAGTGATTTGTTGCTATTTTATTGTCTTGTGTATATTTATTGAGAAAACTTATCATGTAACATTATGACTATTTTGAGATGGCGCGTACAAGAAGACCGTAAGGCTCTCATCTACAAATGATCCTAAAATAGGTAAAGAAGTTGTTTCCGAAAGAAAATGTCTACACTGCGCTCAATGAGGAGATGCAAATACGATAAATATAGATGTGTCTTTCTTGAACTAAGGAAGGTGGAGAAACATATGCATTGCATGGTTCCAAAGTTGCCATTCCAGTGTGTAGTCAGATCGATATGCGAGGATTTTGCCATTAATATGCATTGGTAGGCCTCTTCCCTAGGATGTTTGCAAGAGGCTGCGGAAGACTGGCTTGTCGAATTTTTTCAGGATAGCTATGTCCTTGCCGTGAATGCACACAGAATCACTGTGATGTCGAAAGACATGAACTCGCTTCGTTTGCTCAAGTTCAGATATGATAGTACGCTGGAGCCCGTCCTACTTAGTGACAAAAGAATGAAAGGAATTTTAGAAATCCCTTCTTTGACAAAAAACGTTAAGATCACAAAAGTTATAGAGCCTAGTCATTCTCGTGACACAAGGCTCAACGTATAAAGGATTGGAGACCTAGTCAGGATGTAGGAGCTCCAAGAATTGCGGATGAAGAAAGTGGCTATTCGGGAAATGCATAAGTGAAATGTTAAAGCTTTGAGTTATTTTGTCCCCTCATTTCACGTTAGACTTCCGATGCGAGGCACCGCGTAAGTTTTTCCTTTCGATGCAGAGGAGATTGCTATTTTATCCAATTTTTTGAGGGAGGTCAACGATAGAATTATGCCATAGCAGTTCTAAGGTTTGCTACGTCCTTGTCATAATCTTGATTGTAAAGTGTTTTGCTTGACCAAAGTAACTAATATAATGTAATTTTCTTGTGCAGCCTGATTATATCAAATCTCACATTCGATGTTCAAAATTGTGTATATATTGTAGATTCCCTCCTTTCCTCCATTCTTGCTGCACAACATACTTCAATGGTTGATGTATGTCCATGGTTTAGTCCGATAAATTTCTTTATAGCTCAAATAATTCTAATGGCATACAATGAAGAGTAAGTGACATGCAATCTCATTTATAGTCTTAGTATTGTGACCTAAATTTACTGTATATTTTTTATGTTACTTCTCATACTCCTAATTGCATGTTGTAGTTCACACTGGAGTTTGATCCTTTACAATATGGAATCCAAGACTTGTTACGTGGCCCATTCAAGTGAAGGATTCCATGGCACCGTGAGAGAGTAAGTCCACACAATCATTATTCACATATCGTAATGAGTTGGAGAGAGAGAGAGAGAGAGAGAGAGAGAGGGGGGGGGGGAGAGAACTTTTAGTATTGACAATATTAATGTTTTGTGAAGATCAATTAGAAAGCTAATAAGTGGTCTCAAGGGCATAATCTAGGACCCACTGCTAGAACACATAAGGATTATGAGATGCAGAGTCCCACAGCAATAGGATGGCCATAGTTGTGATTGGAGGGTGTGCTACAATGCAAAGTTGCTGCTACACTTAGTTCTCTCATTGCCCGAAAATGTAGACATGCTCTTTTATTTTAATGATATCTTACTTTCCTTCCTCATTCTTTGACGGCACGTCTTTTTTTTTTTTGCTTTGTGTAGAATCCACGATTATCAGAATACTCCAATGTGGATTTAGGGCTATTCAGGGAAGAGACCATTGAGAGTATTATTATCAACATTCATAACAGGCCACCTAATATCCCTGTTACGTTTGTGCCCCCTCCACCGCGGCCCACAACCATGACCACCACCATGATAGTACCATCGAACACAAGTCGACAAGTTGGTTGTCGAGCTTCCAAAATATGATGGATCTAAAGATGTTGATTTGGAAGCTTTGAGATCCCGACAACAATAAATTGCACCACTGCCCCAAGTGCAAAATCAAGCTTTAACCCCACAATGACAAACAAGCTTCTGTTCCAGAAGGGCAAGCTTCACGTCCCAAAAACAACCACCCCAAGAGCGTCCGGAAGAGAAACCACCCCAACAGCGTCTCGAAGAGCAAGCACCCCCTCAACAACAAGCTTCACCGCCCCAATAACAAGAATCTTTCCACACCCAAGAGCACGCTTCGTAGAAAAAAAAACATGCTATCAATGTTTTAAATATCCAATAAGAAAATGTAGAATATTTGTCTTAGTTTCTATTGCTCTTAGAAATACCAAATGTTGTCATGAGATTGATGTAACTATATGCTATCAAAAATACATTTATCTCCATTTTTAATGATTTATCGCTATGTGATGGTTGTTTGCACCACGAAAACTTGCTTCCTTGTAATGTCTTTACATTGAATGGTCGTTTGCACCACGAAAACTTGCTTTCTTGTAATGTATTTACATTGAATGGTCTCCTTGGTACCTATTTCCAAAAATGAAAGTAATGTATATAAGTAATAGTGATTATGGCATAGTTTTGAAATGAATACTTTTTCGAGGCTAGATTGAATAACATACCTTATGGTCGTTGCATTTGAACACATAATCATCAAGCACTTGCAGGTCATCCTCATTTACCAAGTCTGTTCTCACTTATCTTGGTATATCTTTAATCTAAAGCACTCACTTATTTTTTCTGTTGGTATTGGCCATTCTAGACTGTCGAATGAAGGCACTGGTAATGCTTTCAGATCCATAACCTATAACATTCTGAGGTGCCGTGTAAAATTCATTATAAAAGAAAACTCCTCTCTTTGCCAAAGACCTTCTTGATGTTTCTTTGTATAGATGCTCACCATTAGATGCATGAAAAGCATCAAAGATTCCCACAATACTATCTATAGGCTGCCATTCAACCGAGTTTGAAGGATATATATCTATACAAACGAATACAAGAGAAGCATAAATATAGAAATGAAACACATTATATAAACATAATGTAAAAACATTTACTTATAGTTTGGTTTATGGAGTGGGATTCCATTAGGCAAACGTTGCAGACGCAGTTCTAAGTGCATGTAGGCATGTTGTATAAGGACTTCCTTAATGCTCCTACCTATTTCAGAGAGTTTGAAATCTTAAACTCTGCCTTTGTAAGTGTGGATGAACACATTCTTTGTATTTTTTCACTTCCTTGTATGTAACATAATCCAACTACCAATAGAGATTGTGGTAGGAATCCACCTTTGATTATCCATATCAAAGTTGTTGTATACTATAATAGCTCTAGTAAAGGAGTAGGGATGCCTAGGACGTGTGGTTTCCATTAAAGAAAATAGAAAATAAAAGCAGATGTAAGAAGTTGGAAGAAGATAAGATAGAAGAAGAGATAACCTCCAAAACGTGTGAAATTTTTAGAGGGAAATCCGTTCATTAAATGAGCTATTAAATGAGCTATTAAATGAGCTAGGAACTTCGAAGAGAACATTTCAAATTTTTAGAGGAAAAAAGTACTTTTATTAAATGAGCTGAACGAGAGAAATTTTTAGATTGAAAATCGTTCATTAAATGAGCTGAGATTTATTAAATGAGCTAACACTCTAATTTTCATATATATTAAAGAAATGACATTATAAAGTGTGGTCAAATGCATTTCGTATTTCTTTAATAACAATATATTCATATAAAGAATATATGAAAAACGTCTAATTGTCAAAAGTTTCATTACAGTGGTTCTCTTCCTATTGGTCCAAAGCATTTCTCTCTCTAGAAGAAAAAGACCCAAAGTTGAGTCCGAAATTTCTCTAATGCAACCTCCCTCTACGAAAAATGATTGAGAAAATATTCAATTATTTCAAGAAAACAATATAGTACAAAATGAAATGAAAGAAGAGAATAAATAATTACTTACAAAATGAGCAAGAAAGGAGGATTTCTTGCTGGAGCCGAAGTGCGAAGCCCCTCACTTCCGTAGTCAAGAAGCACTTGCTGTGACTTGTTGTTGAAAAGCACTTGGGTGCTTTCTCACAAAGTTGCGTGCATGCCTCCACTCCTCGGCCGTACACATGCTAGGCTTCTCCAAAATTATTCCTTGCTGCTCTCTTGATATTTTCTCTCCTATTAGAGAGAAAAAGCTTGATGCGCCTCTTCATCCACTCCTCAAGCAAGCAAATAACTGCATGTGGCACGGGAAACTCTGACTTAAGCACACCGATAACATATTGCTTAGAAAGTTCATCTTGTGCTTTCCACGTTTTGAAGGAGTTAACGAACTCCAGGTTCGCAAGCACATGCATACGATTCATGACTTGCTTTCCTCGTACATCCATCACACGAGGGCACCATCCGCATCCACGTTGTATGGTAAGAGATGTGGATCGAACGGTGGAATGGGTCTCTTGAGGGCTGGCTCATAATGTGTAGATGAAGAGTCGGGCCCTATTGGGGAGACGCATTCGAAGACCTAGTGCTGCTTTTGCCAAAGCAAAGTAGCATGCTCCCTCCCCACCAGCATGTCTACAACCCCCCAGACTCCCTACTATGTCGTCATCGTGGTGAAGAAGGACGTGAGGGAGCTAGGGTGGGTCTGGTAGAGGAAGGTGGTGTAGGCTCATCATAACCATATCGTGAATGGGCCTGCACCACTCGGCCCTACGCCTATCAAAGGCGTGGTCTGCCCCAACTGAGCAAGTAGGGTAGATTGCCCCCACGGTGTCGGACAGGCAAGGCGGACAGTGCCCCTTTCAGATGAAAGCCTTTGAGGACTTTCCACACGCTCCCCACTATTAAAGTCAAAGGCAACTCCTCTTTTATAAGAGAAGGAAAATGAGAAGATCAAGGGCTCCCCCTCCACTATAACCACCTACTCACGGATAACCACTCCTAACTTTACATAAGCAGCATTCTATAGATGGCATGTAACAATGCCCTATATCTCGTGGAGACAAGAAGGTGAGAGAGGCTATTTAAAAAATGGGAAGCTTGGTGAGGTATGAATATTCTCTTCAATTCACTAAGTTATATTGCTTATTTGGAATTCTCATGCGCTCAATCACAAGTTATGTATTGATAAATAGTACACATAATTGCTATGTATGTAGGTATATATCCTTAAAGGAGATAGATCCTACATCCATTGAGATGGCTCGTCTCAATGCTATTGAGGTAGTGTGTATGATCGAGGACAACTTTCCTAGAATAATTCTCACTAGCCAGTTGCATCTTGTGGTGCATTTGGTTGATGAAGTGGCGTTGTGTGGTGTTGTTCATGCTCGATGGATGTTTTTTCTTGAAAGATTCATGAAAACCTTAAAGGACTTTGTGATACAAAGAGCAAGGCCAGAAGCAAGTATGGCAGAGGGATGGTTGATGCAGGAGTCTTCTGTGTATATCTCAAAACATCTATCTCGCATAGATCCTTCCATGCCACGATTGTGGAGCAGTGAGGAGGATGACCGACTAATCACTAATATGCCTCAAGGAAAATGAAGGCAACAAAAACTGGATGAAGTATTATGCCACAAGGTGAATACATTCTACATTCTAAATGGTCCCATCATGGAGAAGTGGATTGGGAGATACAAGGATGCAATCAATAGACGAAAGGATGAGAGAAGAGCTTTCAAAAGAGCAAATATATGCTTGCCATTCCTGCCTAACTTGGAATCTCTACCAAATGTGATCAATATAGAATGACTTTATATGGCAATATCGATGGCATCGCAAAATGGAGAGATGATCACAAGAGAAGAGAATGAGTATGCAAGAGGATGTGACCCTCAAGTAAGTATATTCTTCATCTCTATCATCTCACGTATATACCTTGTTTAATGCACTATAATAAATGTCATGCTTTTGTTTAATGTTAGTACAAAATATATAATGCAATATGGTCAAAGGAAAGGAACTTTCGCATGGAGCATGTGGATTCTAAAAGAAACACATTTGATTGTGGTGTGATGGCAACTTTTGAGCAAGAAAGTCAAGCCAGTAGACATGATACCAATGTCATAGAGGACAATCTTAAGTATTGTGAAACTATTCAAAATATTCTTGAGATTGGATTTAGAGCATTTATTCTATTCATCTTTGATGTCAAATGGTTCAAGACAATATATAGAGGTGCTCAAGCAACCGTGAAGAAACATCCAAATGGGTTCTTTAAAATTGTTTCCACCAAGTTTTGGAATGATGAGAAAGATACCTTTGTACTACCTCAACACTGTCAATAGATTAGTAACCCAACCAATCCTAAATTAAATCTTGATGTAGCATAATAAAAGTGTAACCCCTTTGCTTTGTGATATTAGGTTGTGTTTCATGCCGATCGAATTGATCCAAAGTGGTGGTATGTTATACAAGTTTCCCCTTGTTCAAAACATATCTTTCAAGATCAAGATGTGGAGGCTAAATCTTTGGATGAGGTGCAAGTACTACCTCAAATCGGCTCATTGGAAGAAGGCGATGAAACATTTTGAACGGGGCCGATGAAGAGCACAAGGAACATCAATCGGAAGAAGATGATGAGTCACCTATTAATCTCATGACAATGCTTCATTGGATTATGATAGTGATATTGATATTAATATGGAACCCCATCTTTTCATTGAGCTTGGATTAGATATAGACATTGATGAAGCAACACATATCCAAGATGAGATAGGGATAGATTCATGATTCTGACATTGTTTCACTTCTCAAAAGTTTTCAACTATCTTTTTTTTTTGCTCGAAACATGCCTCCAAGGGTTTTAATGGATGTTTTTTTAAAACTATATATCATTTTTTGTGTGTATGTGACATGTATGTTTAGAATTCAGCATCCAACAACTCTCTGGAATTTCATGCAGCGAAAATAGCAGCGTAATTTCACTACTATTTTTGTTGTTCAGCAGAGCGAAATCACAGTATAGCACTGAAACTTCACTACTAAAGACACTACTAAATAGCAGCGTAATTTCACTACTATTTTCGTTGTTCAGCAGAGTGAAATCACAGTATAGCACTGAAACTTCACTACTAAAGACACTACTCAGTGCAGGAATTTCGTTGTGGGAGCAACGAAATTTTGTTGTTAACAATGCTGCTCAGTAAGCGATATTCTGCTACTACTAGTGGGTAGCAAACTGGTGGGTAGCGAACGGAATCCACCAGTGGTACTGGTGGGTAGTGAACTCAGTAAGCAATATTCCGTTCGCTATACTGGTGGGTATCGAACGGAATCCCCGACATCTCGACAAAAAAAGCGCTACCAAAACGCTACTAGAAAACGTTGTTGTGCCCCTGACGTGTTGTAGTGTTGGTAGGACCATATTACCACTCTCACCTACAATTTTCTATGCACTTTGAAGGCATCCAATGTTTTGTATGTCATCCCTTGCACCCTTGGTATCTCTTTTACCAATTAAATGGTCTCAAATACTTGTTGCTACATTCTTGAAGATATGCATGGGGTCTAAGAGATGATTGATCTTCAACCCACACCAATATGGAAGTTGAAAGAGGATTGAGTGTCTTGACATCCCATGAGGTGGTGGATTTGGGGTGCTTCTCCATGGCTCAAACCAATCTCTACCTCTCATCACAAGTGGTGTGACATCATGTGGCACATACGTGGGATGTGAAGGAGGGAGAAACCAATGAGTTTGGTATACACCACCTTCTTTAGTGTAGAGGGCCTTTTCAAAACAAGTGATGGTCCATAAATTGGACATGCCCGGAGGTTTCCAAGCCTATTTTAAAATTGAGATGATTGAGAGGTAGATTAAGACAAGTTTAAAGTTTAAAGTTTAAAGTTATAGAGTCCAAGTATGGACCTGGGCACTCTGAGAACCCGGGATAGTCATGCATCATCCAAAGCAAAACTCCTTTCACCTCCATATCACGCCTATTTATTGGCCTTGAGAAATCAAGCACTTTGATACCTCACCATAGTGTCTCAAGTTCCTCAATCAAAGCCTCAAAGTACACATCCATGTTTACCACCCTATCCTTGTCTGGTACAAGGAAAGCAAGCATGATATTACCTTTTTGCCACCCATAGAGGGAGGTTGCTCGGGGGGACTCACCTAAGATTATGTAAGTATAGTACGTGAGTTCAAAATAAGGGGTTTTTTAATTTGAAATTTAAAGGTAAATTTATAGAAATACATTTACAGAAGGGGATTTTTAAACCAATTTTAAAAAAAACGTAAGTCCATAAAGAAAAAGGGATCATTTTATTTATGAAAAAATTCACAGCAGGTAAGGGGTTTTTTTTAATACCCCTTGAACACACATGATCAATAAGGTTTCTTAGTAGTGCACCCCCCAATGGAGGTTGTAATTCACCAATACAATAGGCCTAGTAGACCATGATGTGGACTTGAAGCCAAATGGGTTAGCACCAGCCATGTGCAAGGGCTCATATTTTAACTTTGGCCATTGATGCTCCACATGTTGCCATGTTGATGAATTAGCTACAATTCTCATGATGCCATCGGTCAATGAGTTGCATGCCATGTTATGAGTTCTGCAATCCCCTTAAATTTAAACATGTGTTGGATGCGAGGAATGATAGGAAAGTGTCTCACCACCTTTAACGAAATTTTGTCTCCTTAAAAATCATCTCTATATTGGCTCTCTCTACATTTTAGACAGTGTGTTGCATCTTTACTAACCCCTCTAAATATCATGCAATCATTGGAACATGCATGTATTTTTTTATAATCCATGCCTAGCATAGAGAGTAATTTATGAGACCCCTCGGTCCGAAAATAGATTTTGAGGGGGAAACATCTTCTTGAGAAGCTTACAACATAACATAATAAATCATATGTCAAAATATCTACAAGGAGAGTATATAAAACAAGAGGCATTTTCTATTTAAAAGACTATATTGATTGGAACTTACCTAAGAAGAAATGTGAGACTTGAATCACTCCATCCATAAGTTGTTTGTAAGTTTAATAGCTCCAAGTTTACTCGGAGTTTAGAGTACAAACATCCCTCATACAAAGGGGATTTTTCCTCTCTACATAAGGTTTGTTCCTCTTGTGACATTGGAGCTTGTTCTCTATCATCTACTAACGGCCTCCTGTTTAAAGAAATCATTCACCATGTCTTCCATTATGAGATCCTCTCCCTCCTCATGTGGCAATGGTGGAGGCACCTCATTCATTGGTTGGCAAAGATGATTCTCAACCATGCTTTCCCTATGAAGCCTTGCCACCTTTTGCAATCTACCCCACCGCGATGCCATTGAATGGTGTGCCATATTGTGTAACATTCTCATGTGGTTCTCCCCTAGGTCATCATCTGCACTTGGATTTATGCACAGGATTCATCGCTTATGCATAGGCTTGAAATCTCTATGCATAGGCTCTATGTGTAGGCTTTATGCATAAGCCATAAGCCATAAGTATATAGCATAAGGATTTTTCATATGACTCAATGCATTAAGTCTACATGATGTTACAAGCATTTGGAATCTCATCACCAACAAAGGGATGATAAAGACAAGGAGAATGAAATGGAAAGTATTTAGTGATGATGATGAGAACCCAAACAATTTTACATCTTGTGGAGATAATGTTTATGAGTATATGCAAGAAGCTTGCATGAGCTATATGCATGAAGCTTGCTAAGAGCTCTATGCAAAAACCTTTATGTGTAGGCTTCATGTAAGATTTATTAGATGTGCTACTTTGCTTTTTTTTTTTTTGTAGCTCTTGAACTAATCCTCTCCTTCGACTTCACAAAAAAGAGGTAAGCCCTCTTTTTCTTATAATCCTCCATACAAGATATATGTTTATTGCACCCTTGGGTGCCGGGTTTAGGTTTAGCTTAGTGCACAAAGCCTATGCATAAGAGATTTATGCATAGAGTCTATGAAAGCTTATGCATAATAGCTTTATGCATAGAGCCTATTCATAGCACTTTGTGCCTATTCTTTATGCATAAGAAGAGCTTTATGCATAGATCCTATGCAAGCTTCCTCTCTATGCATAGGCTCTATGCAAGCTTTATACATAGAACTTTATGCATAAGAGCCAATGCATAGGCTCTATGCATGAGCTCTATGCATAAGATCCTATGCATAAGCTCTATGCAAAGCTTTATGCGTAGGCTCTATGCATTAGCTTTATGAATAAAGCCTTTATGCATAACTGTTTATGAATTTTTATGATTCGAGCAATTGACTCTTACGAATGTATTTAGTTTGGGTCATATGTATAGGTGATGCCAATTGACCCATCGTAGGACCCAGATGTCGTGAACCTTCTCAGTAGCGAATGATATGGGCAGCATGCGTGGACTCGATTCTCACAGACACATGTATGGTTTGACATCCCTTTTCACATACACAGAGTTTATCCTTTATATGCATTTTGTAAGTTTATTCATTTAATATTATGTCCAGGCCAACATACCATCATGCCAAACAACTCCATATGGGCAATCTACTCCATATGGCCAATTGTCTCCATGGGGATAGTCCACTCCATTGATATAGGCGTAAGTCTAAGTGGTGCACACCCATCATGTTATGGTTGTAATGAGCCTACACCTCCAACGACGACTAGACCCACCCCCACTCCCTCATGTCCATCTTCACCATGACTTCGTGGACAACATGGTGCTTTTTCTTTCTCAAAAGAGCACTAAGTCTTCCGAGTCATTTCTGCAATAGGGGGGTTTTTCATCCACTCATTTTGAGCCACCCTTGAGAAGAGACATACCACCATTTGATCCACAAACCCTACCATATAATGTGGATGTTGATGGGATCCTTATGATGGATGCACGAGGGAAGCAAGTTATCAACTGTATGCATGTACTTCCTAACCTAGAGTTTACAAACTCCTTTAAGAAGTAAAAATCCCAAGATGAGATCTCAAAACAATATGTTATTGATGTGCTCAAGACTAAGTTTGTTGTTCCACATGTGGGGCTCTCCTTCTCCCCGTGGACTAGATGAAGACGAGGATAAAGATTTTGCTTTCTAATAGGAGAGATAACATTAAGATAGCGATGAAGAACAATATTGAGAAGACAAGCATTTGCTCACAGGAGGAGTGGAGGTACGCATGAAGCTTTTTGAGAAAGCATCCATGTACTTTTCAACAACAAGTGGTGGCAAGTGCTTCATGACTATGATAGTGAGGAGCATCGCACTTTGGCTCGGGAGGAAAATCCTCCTTCATTACTCGCTTTGTAAGCATCTATTTTACTATTTTCCTTCTCCTCTTTCATTTCATTTTAAACTATATTGTTTTATTTAACTAATTGTATCTTTTTTTAAGTTTTTTTGAAAGAGGGACGTTGTTGGGTGTGACCAAATATGCAATTATGGATATAGAGCCCCCCATCCACAATTGTGGGCTTTGATGCGTACGCAAGGTGTACCCTTGAACGAGTCCATTTTGGGGACTCAAGATGACGAGGTAAGTAGCTACTAAGCCCTTCTCTTATCTATATGTAATTTTCTTTTATTGTTCTATACTTACCTTACTCTTGTTTGTATGTATGTAGGATGAAGAGGTAGTGGAGGAGGAAGATCCGAACTACGAGCGTGAAGAATGCAAGTGAACCAAAAATATATTATATTTCTCTCAACCTTACTCTTGTTTGTTTGTATGTATGTAGGATGAAGAGGTAGTGGAAGAGGAATATCTGGACTACGAGCGTGAAGAATGCAAGTGAACCAAAAATATATTATATTTCTCTCAATCACACAAAAAATGGCTACAACCAATCATGCTTTGTCTTACTTGTATCTTGCATTCTATGAATTTTATTGTATTAGTAGGTTTTGGAGCTAGTGTTGGGAATTGTACTTTTTTATACTTTACATATTCAATGTAAGAAGAAAAGTAATTCTTTTTTTGCTTTATTTATTCATTGCAAGAACGAAAGTAGTTTCTTTTTTGCTTCATATATTCTTGGCTAAATATTTATTTGAGGTCATGATACTTTTTGATACTTCATATCCCCACATTTTCACAACTATTTTGGGGAAACTTTACACCTTGAATTCCCACATGCAATAAAATTTTGCGATGCACCATAGCTAGGGGAAAAAATAGTCCACAACATGGCATCATAGTAGACATTCCCCATGAAACCTCTCCATGTTTAGAGTGTATGTTTTGGCCCCCATACACCATAGCTAGATGACAAAATGAGACACAACATAGCATCATATAGTAGACATTCCCCTAGAAATCTCTTCATTTGTTTACAATATTTATTTTAGCCCATATTAGTCTCAAAATATCTCCATTTTTTTAGAGTATATGTTTTAGACCTTGTTTTAGTCTCAATCAAAATGCATTAAAATTTTATAATAATTTATCTTTAGCTTAAATCTATGTAGAAGTACAAGAATACTTTCAATCTTACTAGTTTTCCTTTCAATTATGCCTTCGTCGTCATGTTGCCTTGTGAGAAAAATATTTTGCCCAGTCCATTATCTAATGTTCTAATTATGGATGCTTGAATTATGGATGCTTATAGGGCGACTTCTAATACTCTTGGTTTTTATATGCATGTCTTGAATATATTTTTGTTTTAAATTTTGAATCAATTCTTTTTTGTAAGAATTTAGTGACTAAATTTGGATTTTAACAAAGCTTTGGCTGCATATTTTCCTTATTTAGATGCCTTGTAGGACGAACAATATATGAATTTTTTTTTGGTAGTAAATCCTATTCCTATATTGAGAATCACATGTTTAGGCCTTGGAAATGGTGGTTTCTTTGCATGCTCATATTACCAAGGTTATTTGACATCTTGTGCTAAATAAGTTATAGAGGTTCAATATTGGCTTAAGCTCTTCAACTTCTTAAGTTTATTGTCATTGAAGTGCTAATGAATGTAAATTAAACATTATCTTTATTTGAAATGCCCCTTTTATTGAGCCCATATGATAGATTGAAATATATTCAAGTGAGCAGATCATATGCTCAAAATAGATCAAGTGAGCATCCCATATGCTCTTGAGATATACTGTATAAAACCACATGTACTATATGTGGTAATGATTTACTTTCGCCCATGAATTAACTTTAAGTATTGCTTATGACCCCTTACAGTTATGGACGTTTTGAAATCTTTCATCAAAAGGATAACACAATATCCTTATGCAATTTTAATTTATAATTTATGAATATTTATTTTAAAAATTCTCTTTGAGGACCCATATGATACACTAAAATATTCTTGAGTGAGTTTTCCTTGAGGGACCAAGGAAAACTCACTCAATTTATGAATATTTATTTTAAATTATAATTATAATTTGCAATTTATGAATATTTATTTTAAAAATTCCCTTTGAGGACCCATATGATACACTAAAATATTCTTGAGTGAGTTTTTTCCTTGAGGGACCAAGGAAAAATTAGGGGCAAAATTTAGCCCAAAGTCTAATTTTTAAGGGTCTTCCAAAAGTCCTTTTCTATTTTAGACCCAAAAAAGGGTGACTTTTTAAATATATTAGCCTAAGGTAGCATTTTTTGGATAAATTTTAGATGAAAAATCACCAAATAAACACTAAAAGTGAGCACATATCTTGAAAATTTTCAAACATTTACCAAAGTTTCCTACAAACTCTACCTTCTATCAAAGAAAGATTCACCAATCCAACTCTACTTTGACCATAGGATATGCTCCTTATTTTTTACCCTGTGAGGGACTAGCATATGCCCGACCATTTTGCAGACAAGTTTGGGTTGTTTTTAGGAGGCAAGTTTGGCATTGGCATTACCTCATTGGCAAAAAACTTGGTTATTGGAATTCAAAACATCTTCTTCTTTTGTAGTTTTCATTCTTTCCCACATGATGGGCAATGTGTTGGTGTTTTAGACAATCCTTCGTTACTCCTTTACTTAATAAGGAGGCTAAAGTCTATGATTCAAACATTCGGCCATAAGGCTCCATGTTATAAAAGTTTATGTCCTCAGGCATATGAGTATGTACCATGGGAGTCTATGTCCTACAGTATATGTGTCCACAAGTACATGAGGACATGTCTTGGCATGAAGCGTTCTGATGTACGTTGCTCCCAATCAATAGTAGCACTTTTTCTAGTTCCTTTCTCTTTGCAAGAACTTAAAGTGGTTTAGATACGAGCACAAGTTGAGGTGTGTGTGTGGAAGGAGAGAGACTGTGTGTAACACGGAGAGAGACAATGTGTGGATGAGGGAGAGAGACAGTGTGTGTATGTGAGGGAGAGAGACTGTGTGTGTGTGTGTGTGTGTGTGTGAGAGAGAGAGAGAGAGAGAGAGAGAGAGAGAGAGAGAGAGAGAGGATGTCCTGCTTGGAAAGAACTACATTTTAGACTTGGTAAGTTATTAACTTTGTGGCAAAATGATACTCATTGAATTGATACTTGAGGAATATCATTCCGTGGTCGATACTTTACTTACTCTTGTTAAATATTTGTGCACTAGTACCACGCACAGCAATTTAATAGAAAACTTTCCATGGGCTTTTGCCGTGCCACTCGACGTCAGGCATCTCCATCCCCGCCCAGTTACAATAATATATGTACTTGCACAAATGGGGACCATTGATACAATAATATATGTACTTGCACAAATCGGGACCATTGATCAATGGCGCATACTTTCATATTCTTTAAACATTGGACCATTTGATCAACATAGTGCTTAATTCGATAATACCTGATCGCGCACGATAATTAATCACGCTTAAAATTTGACCCCCCTTTTGGTGTCTATTTTAAATGTATTCTACATGCAAAATTTTCAAATAGACGTAGGAAAAAACATGCTATGAAGAACCAATAGTGAAAAATGATAATTTGTATGTATTTTTTCACCCCATTCTTTATTTTTTATTTTGGGATGGACAGGGCAAACCCTCAAAAACCAAGCCTACTACTTAGAACTTAGGTGTTCCTAGGATATATGCTATGTCATCTCAATGGTGAGAAAACTTTTTTTTGGAGCAAAAGTTATATATATATAATTCTAAAAACAACTTTACAGGTATCATTGGATGTGAAGCCTAAGCAGGTGAGGTTTGGTCCCAAGACTAGAAGATGGTACTTGAAAGAGAAGCAGATGAAATACAATGTTGTGACTCTTATATAGTATGGACTAAACCCACTATAAAGATTTGGTCAGGCAAAGGAGATGTGTTGGAAAAGCAGACTCCAAGACGATGCACTAGAGAGGCTCTAATGGAGGCTTGTGTTCTACTAGATTATAAAATATCTTGGGAGAAATCTTCTTGTGTAAATGAAGATGAGAGATGGAGTTTGCCATGCAAGTTGCTAAACAATGAAGAATAGTGATGTGGGAACTAGGAATAAATAGGTAACATTAGGGATTTATTTTGATGTAATGATCTTGTGATAGATTTATATATATATATATATATATATATATATTTGGTCCAAAATAAAATAAAAAAACAACTTGAGTGATCATTTACTAATGTTCTTGACAAGATCCTTGCTAAATGGTTGCTTTTATCGTCTAAATATAATTAAAAAAAATTAAAGAAAAAGTATTCATGTGACTAGTGGCTTTTCTCTAGGGCAGTTTGCTGCAGGCACTCAGCAGGGGCCTGTCTTTGTCGAAGCCTTTTTTTTGCACGCGAGAAAACTATAAGAAAACCTTCTTCACACATGCCCAACATCACGAGGCACTCGTGTATAGAATAAGAGCTCCATGTTCACCCTGTGTACATCTACATAAGGAGCAAATCTCTCTCTCTCTCTCTCTCTCTCTCTCACACACACACACACACCCAACTATATTACCACATGAAGGGCCAGCACGAGCTCATGAAATATACATGCAAGGCTCTCCTAGCAATTAGCATATACGCTCACTAGCTTGAAACACAAGCACATGAAATCAACATGCAAGCCTTGCATACACAGTCACTTGCTCAAACTGCATTAGGCTAAAGTGTGCGATAATCACATGGATACAGCAATGCTTAATATGCCTAGAGCTTTTGTAAGATGGATTAATTTAGTAATTGTTTTCCTACTCCTCTTTAGTGGCTCACGGTGCCTTCAAATGAGCAGCACTAGTACACTCGCGCAGCCTTTCAGCTCGAAGCGAGCTGGTGGTAGCCTGCCTATGGAATATTCTGGCTACTCCGAGTCTGAGACTTCCTCCCCTGCTCATGTAATGAAGGTGACTCTAACGCTTGGTATAATTTTGCATCATGCTTAATTCTTCTCTCTTTAATCACGTCTTAGACTCTCTAAACCTGGTGATTATTTCTAGTTTGAAATACTAACTCCTCGGATTAAGTAGTCTACATAATTTATAAGCCAATTAGCCTTGAGCCTTGAGGGCCGTGATGAGGGCTACTCCGAGTCTGAGACTTCCCCCCTTGCTCATGTAATGAAGGTGACTCGAACGCTTGGTATAATTTGGCATCATGCTTAATTCTTCTCTCTTTAATCACCTCTTAGACTCTCTAAACTTGGTAATTATTTGTAGTTTGAAAAATACGTACACCTCAGAAGTACTCTACATAATTCATAAGCCAATTAGCCTTGAGCCTTTGAGGGCCTGCTGTAAGCAATGTTAAGAGTGCTGTAAGCAATGTTAAGAGTACTGTCATTTCATAATATCACATCTTACATTTTCTAATATCAAATGGTCAATTGTAATAGATTCGAAATGAATATATGCCATCAGTACTCTCTTTCTTACACTTAATGAACGCTATTAGTTAGTGTCTTTTGGTCCTACAAAGTAAATACTAGGGTGAAGCTAAGCTGATAGTGGAAGGTCTTAGATATGTTGGATGTTCTCTAAGTCTTAGATATGTTGGATGTTCTCTAAGTATTAAACTTGAAGAGGGAGTATATCATTCCGTTCTATGGTATATCCATTTACCTCTTCAAGTGGATTTGAACCTTATTTATGATACAAGTATATGTGGTTCCCATCAACTTTATTCCACGACCTAACCCCATTTATGCCATCTTGCATATTGTTATGATGAAGCTATAACTATGCAATGTGCATTAAATGAAATATTTTAATTTTGAAAATAGTGATTTTCAACATGTCCATTTTGTGTGTGTGTGTGTGAGAGAGAGAGAGAGAAGTGTGTGTGTGTGTGTGTGTTTGCTTTTGGTCTTGCTTTATGCAAGTCATTGTGAGGAGTGGGTGTCTTGTTAAGTCAAAGGGTTTTGTGGTTAACCATCCAACGGTTTAACAATTGAGATTATTACTATTTTTTACTTAATATAGATGGCGTTTATTAATTGTATAAGTTTAATTATTGTTCACAATAAGAAGTCAATCATTAAGCAAAGTAAATGTAGAGGTCTATTTTGTAATTATGGTTATGTAGAGGTCTATTTTGTAATTATGGTTTTGGTGTAGATAAGTCTAAATAAACATTTATTTTGTTATGTGAGTATAGTTATTGTTTACAACAAAAACACTACATAGTTACATATAACGGCCTTTTGCAAATGAGTATGGGAAAAATCAAGTCCATAGTCCACCAATGCATCTAGTGAGCTTTTGGACACTTGACTTGAGATTGAGACCCCTTAGTGACTATGCTAGGCCATACTTTGTGTGTGAGAGAGAGACCAAAGAAATCACGATTTGCATTGTTCTTATACATGCATTAGTAGTAATCAAGGCCCAATTAATGTTCTATCAAAAATTCTCTCTCTCATTACAATTTGAATGATGGACGAGTGAGCTTGGCATGGGAAGTAGAGTAAATTAAAACTTCTTCAAATTTGGTGTGCAGCTAGTATTGGCGGGAGATGGAAGGACATATGCGCGAAGGTGGGCAGAGAGGAGTTGTGCGAGGAACCCAGATGTGTGCAAAAAGGGGGCAGTCGGGGAGGGAGGGGAGTGTTGTTGGGGGAGCGTGTGCAGGGACACACGATCGGACGTCCACAATTGTGGGGCATGCGGACACATCTGCCTGCCCACCATGACTTGCTGCGAGACTGTCTGTGCCGACCTTAACATCGATCCCAACCACTGCGGCAGTTGCGGCAACAAATGCTACAGTGGCGGCACTTGCCAACATGGCATGTGTGGCTACGGCGATGACCTCTAGGCTCTAGCCGCCGCCCCCCCCCCCCCCCCCCCCCCCCTTCCTTTGTCTCTCTCTATACTAAAAACCACCTCTAACTCTGAGTAATGACAAAATTTCTACTAAATCCCTCCCTTTCCCTCTCCCTCTCCCTCTCCCTCTCCCAAACCCCCCCCCCCTCTCCCTCTCCCCATAACAGAAGTTCTTTGTTGAAACTCTTGCTATCAATTAGAAGTAACAATATCTATTGCACCATAGCCTTTCAACAAGTTGTGGACAATCTTGAAGGCTATCTTGCTATCAATTAGAAGTAACAATATCTATTGCACCATAGCCTTTCAACAAGTTGTGGACAATCTTGAAGGCTATCTTGCTACCACTATTCACATCATTGAACCAACATTCCTTCCAAAAGAACGACTAAGCCTAGAGTGTGCCAAAGCTACACCTTACACCATTGATTGGACCACAACGGAAAAATAATGTCACTATTTCAAGGGCCATTATCATTTTTGGCCACACTATTATTAATGACTTGATTCTTTATTGATTTCATTTTAGTCACAAAAAAGAGATTCTTTTGTGATGATTTATGTCTCCTTTGTGAAGTCCTTGTTGTAAAAAATACAAAATAGTGATCGGGCTTTCTTTGTAAAGGGCATTTCAACTAATTAAATAGTTAGTGAAGGTGTCATAGAAAAGAATTTGAAAAGACCATTGATTGTTTAGAAAAAGATGTAAACATTATATTACAATATTGAGAGTACATATTCTCGAGGGGTTCACTATAAGTAAACCCTCTGTACCACGTGCATTCAAGGCCTATTTTTAAAATCTTTTATCTATAATTTTTTTATAAATAAAACATACCCTTTTTCTATTCAACTTGTGAATACCCCCTTTGAATGGTACCCTTCTGTACGTTAAAAATGGATTTTAAAATCTATTATGTTGAACCCACATGCTATGCTTACATATTTATGAGTGACCCCTCCAAGTACATAATAAGCATATATACAAATATGTGTATAAATATATATATTAATTTCCCCCTCCAAAGGGTGTGGCTTGGCACAAGGATGACTTTTTAACATTTATTATAAATTGACTAGTGTCACGACCCGTCTCTGACAGGTAGGAGCTAGACACACCATTAAAAAAGATAACTTTTTTAAGGAAGCATCTTTGCACGTAGTTACAGGCAAAAGAAATGTGTAAAGTCACCCTTCCTTTCCTCTTTTGATTAGAAAGAAGTGGGCTTACTCATCTACGACATGTAGGGCCTAGCCAAAATAGAAGCTAGGCCCTACATGTAGGGATTGGACACAATAGGGCCTAGCCAAAATAGAAGCTAGGCACATCGGGTTACACACAAACACACATATAAATGTATATATGTATGTACATGTACATATGTGTATGTGTACGTGTAATCCGTTGAAACCACACATGCTACAACAGGAAGATATGTGTATGTGTGTGTGCACCTATGAATGCATGTGTGCATGTCACATACACACATGTAAATGTGTGTCTGTGTATGCGCGTGCTTGCATGCACACGCGCGTGCACCCACACACACACATACACAATTTATGTATTTGAGCACCCCTGATATCCATATATATTGTTCACACACATACATGTATGCATACATATATTTATGAGTTTATCATATCTGCGTATGTGTGTGTGTATGTACGTATATATATGAATATTTATGAGTAAAAAAAGAACTCTACAGCAAGAAACACCAGATGCGATAGATGAAGACTATCGGCTACACATCGCCTCTCTCTGCACACTACAATTGCAGCCTAGCTCCTCTCTCTCTCTCTCTCTCTCTCTCTCTCTACACTTCCCAACATCAGCCTCTCTCTCTCTCTTCACACTACAGCCAGCCTAGCACACCTCTCTCTCTTTGTGTCTCTACACTTCCCAACACCTGCCTCTCTCTCATTTACTGCACTTAGCTCACTATTTCAGAGAAGTTGGATGTAGCCAAGCGGTGAAGCTACGTCTTCTCGTGCTGCTGCTAGTGGCGTGTTTTGGGTGGCTTCAAGGGGGAGGTGTTCATGTCTTTTGTGTAGGGGGGGAGAGAGAGAGATTTCATGCGATGAGAAAGTGCCTTGCCTATGCATACAAAGCCATCTTTTCTGATGGCAACTACTCTGTTGTCTTCAATTTGTAGTGCCCCACCTCTCTTTGTCTCTCTCCTTGTGAACACTACAGTAGCCACCCCTCTCTCTCTCTCTCTACATGCCAGCTTCCAGCACTCTCATTCTCTCCACCACCCCACCCCATTCGCTTTCGCACAGCATCCAGCCTCCTCGCCATCCAATCTCCTACATTGCATTTGCTTGATCAGTTTGCTGCAAGTTCAAACCCAACATTCGGTCGAAGACGGACTCTCTCTCTCAATTGTGGCCCAGCACCTCTCTCTCTCTCTCTCTCTCTCTCTCTCTCTCTCTCTCTCTTTGCGCCCACACTACATCACCGCTCTCTCTCTTGTGCACAAACGACATCACCGTTCTCTCTCTTGTGCACACACTACAACATTGCTCTCTCTCTTGCGCACACACTACATCACCGCTCTCTCTCGCTTGTGCACAAACGACATCACCGTTCTCTCTCTTGTGCACACACTACAACACTTCTCTCTCTCTTGCGCACACACTACATCACCTCTCTCTCTACACACTCCAAAACCACCCCCCCTCTCTGTGTACACACTCCGACGGCAGCTCCACATCACGGAAGCCTTGGCTGGGACACCTTGACGTTGGGGCTGGGATCCGGATCAGCACCATCCCCATCATGTCCTTCGGCTGCAGCACCTCCACCACCACCGCCAACGACCTCACCTTGCAAGCCTTCGAGACGGGGTGGTCGTCGTGCTAGGATCCGGATCACCACCATCCCTAGCGTGTCCTTCGGCTGCAGCACCTCCACCACCACCGCCAACGGCCTCACCTTGCAAGCCTTTGACGGGGTCCTCCTTCGCCTCCCTCTTCCTCATCCCCATCCCCTTCTCAGGCACCAACACACGCTAGCCATCCGTCGGCAGATCAGAACCAACTATCTTTGTGGCCTCTTTCAATTTCTATTAGAATGTTGCCTTCATGTCCTCCTACTATGTCCTCCTACTATTTGCCTATCACTCGCTACCATTGCACCACGGATCCGATAGCATCTTGACCTCCGCCTTCGACGTGAGCATCAGCATTTGTGATGTCCCAATATGCTTCATAGTAGGTCATTTGCGAAGGCCTCCGGGTCGTCAGCCAAGCCCAAGGGCTCTCGAACTGGTCGCCTAGGTAGATGGTATCCGACACCTCACCCAACGGCCCGCCTGCTATCATCTCCTCCCCCCACCCCAATCAACCTTTTGAGGAACCATTTGAATGGTGAAAAGCCCGAAGTAGTAACGGTTCTCTCTCTCCCAAAATGAGGTGAGTTTGAAATTTAAAAGTTGGAAATAAATGACGCCCCTTAACTAGCCTTGCAGGCATTACAGGTGAGGTGGGTAGGGACACCCCTCATAAAGGAAAGCAGCTAGGAGAGACCGGCCTAAAAAACGTGCCATGTGGCATGTAGGTGTAAGCTCTATAATATATATATATAGAAGCTCTCTCTCTCTCTCTCTCTCTCACACACACGTGTAAGCTTGCTCTCTCGCTCTCTCTCTCTCTCACTCTACGTTTTCCATTTCATACGACCTCTTACCCTTCAAAAGAATAGCTGGATTTTGAAAAATCCTTTAGTGTGCCTTTCATTGATATGAGGAAAGAAATCTTGAATAATATTCTACCTTTCAAACGAAAAAATAGGGTCTGCCCTTCAAATTTGAGGATACTCAGAAGGTAATAATACATAAACTATCTCTATGTGTACGAAAGGCGTGTCGTGTCGTGTCTTGTCTTGTCTTGTTGGATCATTTTCAACGTAAAGTGACTTTCCTTGTGTCCTTTATGTACATACTTAGAAAGATGCTGGAAAGCTGATAGCTGAAATCGACATGGATTGTAAGGACCCAAGGACGATACACGGGCGGACGCCATCATAGAATTCGTAAGTTTTTTGAACTTTGTGGTAAAACGATACTCTAATACTTGACGAATAGTTGTTAAATAAATATTTGATCATAATTTGCCACGCACACGGTAGCCAGCAATTTAATAGAAAACTTTGCATCGTTGAATAATGAAAGAAAAAGAAAAAAACTGGCGCTGCAGCTTTTGGCCGTGCCACTCGACGTCAAGCCATCCCTATCTCCACCCGCTTACAATATAATATGCACAAATCGGGACCATTGATCAATGGCTCATAATTTCCTATCGTTAAATATATATATTGGACAGAGGGATTTGAGTACAAGAGAGGGCTTACGCTGTCCAAAGATTTACTTCCTTGTGGGCTACCTTGGAGATTGAAAGTGGGGTGTAGTGGTTTTGTGCTAACTTCGCTTGTGCTGATTGCATGCAACCTGTACGTCAACGGGTGGTCGACGAGACGGGGTTTGCATGGAAGGGTCACTCAGTCTGTGGCATCAAGGTGTTGAGGAGGGTACGAGCGGATGGAGGGATTGGGAGCCCGATATCGAGGAGGAGATGAAGCGACGCAGAGGTCAAGTTTACCAGGAAGAAGTGTGTGCTCGATTGGCTAAATGATAGACTGTGCACTCAATTAGCTTTTAATCAGGAGCTAGTCAGAAATCTCGGGTGGTCGACGAGACGGGGTTTGCATGGAAGGGTCACTCAGTCTGTGGCATCAAGGTGTCGAGGAGGGTACGAGCGGATGGAGGGATTGGGAGCCCGATATCGAGGAGGAGATGAAGCGACGCAGAGGTCAAGTTTACCAGGAAGAAGTGTGTGCTCGATTGGCTAAATGATAGACTGTGCACTCAATTAGCTTTTAATCTTCAGGAGCTAGTCAAAAATCAAGTGGGGCTCTTCTCCATGTGTGCAGCGTCTTTGTTTTCTGTCTTGGTAGACCCCCATCTAAGGTAGAGCTGGGGAGGTGGCTACATGAAAGTGTCTTGCATGAAAATGTTGTTTCCAAGGTTTTCTACTTAGGTAAAGGCTTCTTCAATGTCCTTTTTGTCAAAGGATAGCTGTGACCAAGTTATTTGCCAAGGAACCTCTTTTCTTGGGCCAACGCTTAGTGCATGTGTTTCCCTTTGAACCCCTATTTGATGTTAACAAGAGTATTTAGGATGCATGTCCTGTTTCGGTTGAAGTGGTCGGCCGGCTGAGACCGGCTCTGCGGGCCATTGCTCATTCTCTTGGCCCAATGATGTATCTTCCAAACAATGATGTAGTCAGCAGACAAGCAAACAATGTTTGCATTTCTTGGAACACTTCCAACAAAGAAACATCAAAATCTATAGATGTGGACTTGGTTGACTAGGGTATTGTGGAGTTGGGCTTGAAATTTGGAGCTTTTCTGGGAGCGTGTTTTAAATGTGGAGGTTTTGGTCATATAGCTAAAAATTGTCCTGAACAGCCTGTCACAAAAGATGAGGGGGGGGGCAGGAGGGAAAGAAAAATGGTGTGGAAAAAACTACTGACTCGACTAGGAGTCAGAAGAAGGAGGAGAAGGGAAAGGAAGTGATGAAGAAGGGAAATCAAGTGTAAGGCAAGTTAAGATAGAAGCCAGGAAGAATAAGTATAATGAGGGGGTTGAGGGTAAAAACTCCAATTCCCAAGGTAGTCTGAGCCCTGCTCTATACTCGAACCCTTTCAATCCATTAAAAGAAAGTGATAGTCATCCGTCGTCTGAACAAAGGTTTGGTTTTATGGTAGATGAGGCTGGAAAGGGATTCAAAAAGAGTAGATTGTGATAAGGGATGAGGAGGAAGTTGACATGGTCCCAGAAATTGCACCGTCATGAAAAAATACTTTGACTTCTCTGGGTGCACATGGAACGTAAAAGGGATAAAAGATTTAAAAAAAAAGAATGCTACATCTTGGGGGCTAGTGAAACTATGGGGCTACTCAGTTTTGGCCATACAAGAACATAATCTTTTTGGTAAAATCTCTAGAAAGGATAGATTTAGAGATTGGGTGATTATGTACGGGGGTGTAAATTCGGGTTATAGCAAAGTGATGACCCTAGTTAAGAGTGATCTTAACCCTAGTGTAATTGCCAACCATCCTAATGGTAGAATTCTGGTGGTAGAAATCCTTGTGAGAGGGGAAAGAATCTTGCTTGTTAATATCTATGGGGCTCACAGCCACAAAATTAGGAGTGATATGTGGAACTGGATTGCCAACTTAAATATTCAAGTCCCGTGTATTATTTTTGGGAGATTTTAACATGGTAGTAAAAGTTCTGGATAGATGTGGTGGAAGTATTGTTCTGATAGGAAAGGAAAAAGGTAAATGGGAGAACTTAAGAAGAGATCTGGGTCTTATGGATAGTTGGCAGTTAGGGGATTGGAGGGACAAACCTGGACATACTTATTTTAGTCTGCAATATATATCTTCTTCTTCCAGAATTGATAGGATTTTCTTTAGCCAACAAGCCACTTGGGTCGCACATACTCTGAGAGTCTCTATTGATTGCAACTCTGCTCTATCTAATCATATGCCTTTGAAATGGTTTTTGGGATGTGAGTGATGGGGTTGAGCTTGATCTTTCTCATTACGCCACAAGGAAGCTAAGAGTCAATAACCTCCTCCTTAAGGACGCTCTCTTTGTGGAGTATACTGAAGAAGCAATTAGAAATTTGAAAAGGAGAGGGGGGGGGTAGATGGTGCATGGAGGCAATTTTCCAATGAAATGCAAGAGCTGTGGGTAAATTGATGGCAGAGGAAAGGAGATGTGAAAGAAGGAACTGGGCCTTACAATTGGAGAAACTACAGATCAAACGATAAACAGGTGGACTGAATGTAGAGGAAACTAACTTGTATTTTAAATGCCAAGGTGGCATTAAGGATGAAGATGGCAGATGTGCTAGAGAGGAGGGGTCCAAACGTCTGTTTTTTAACAACAAAAGGAAACCTAAAAGCAGTCTGTTTAAACTTTCCAAAGGAAGGAACAATAGAGAGGTGTTGGGGAATAATATTAATGAAGATGGACTTCCTTTGAACGATATGAATACTTTGGCCAGGAAATGGGTGAAGTTCATGGGGTCTACTCTTAGTTTGAAGGAGGACTACTCTTTGAGGAGATTTCAAGTTGAAGATAGATTGTTGGGGTTAATCAATCAAAATGTGGATCCTGACAAAGCTAAATGGCTAGAAAGGGATGTGGATGTTGAGGAGTGTTGGGTTGCCTTGTTGAAATCGAGGAGAGATAAAGCTCTAGGATGGGATGGGCTATCCATTGAATTCGTCATTGCTTTTTGGCATTCCCTAAAGGATATAGCGGGGGAAGTTTGTAGGAAAGCTTTCAACAATAGCAACCTAGATAGGGACTTTAAAGAAGGTTTGGTGAAGCTAATTCCAAAGCAAACTGCTTGTAATAGGTTTGGTCACTTGAGACCCATCTCTTTGTTAACTATGATAAATTTACAAAATCTTGGCTAAAGTGATTGGCCTCAGAATTACCCCAGTATTGCAGGAAATTGTGTCCAAAAAACAACATGGCTTTGCTACCTTATTAGGAAGAGATGTGGCTATGAAAACCCAACAAAAATGCATTATGGTACAACTTGACTTAGAGAAAGCCTATGATAGGGTGTACTGGTCCTTTGTTGTTGCAAGAATTATGGAAAATCTTGGATTTGGGATTAAAATGGCAACTTGTATCTATACTCTATCTTGGGAAGGATTTTCTAATATGATGCTGAATGGAAGAGTTGTGGGAGGGTTTGAGATCAACAGGTCTTTGAGACAATGCTGTCCTCTGGCCCCCCTTTTGTTTTCCATTGCATGTCACCCAATGTTTTGCTGATGATTCTCTAGTTTTTTTAAGAGCCAAGAACAACAATGTTAGAGTGGCTTTGGATATTGTGCAGGAATTTGTTGTTGCTTTTGGCTCTAGGTTCAATATACAAAAATCTAAAATTATCAGTTTGATAGAAGACTGCCTTTGATGTGCAGAGGTGGGGATGTGAGGTGGTGCAAAAGGGACAAATTGTTAGACTACTAGGAATCCCCTTTGGGGTAGGGGTTACTAATAAATAGATGACTAATTGGGTTATAAATAGATGTCTAGAGAAATTAAGGAAATGTGAGGGCATTAGAGTTCCATTCCATAACAGGATTGATATTTGTAATGCAGTGCTAAATGCTTACATAATGTTCTTATGCCCAGTATTGGACTTTCGTAAGTGCCATTGGAAAAAAAAAAGGCCTATTAGAGATTTCTTATGGAGGAATGGTAGCCAAAAGAGTACCAGCCTCGTTGGCATGGGATAAGTTGTCTATTCCAAAGGAAGAGGGGGCTATTGGTATCCTACATATGCCGACTCATTGCATTTCAAGGAGTGTCTTGATGTTACCTGCTTCAGAGTGACCCTTGGACCTTAATAATAAGGGAACTTGTTGATGCTTCTAAGGTTTATGCAAAAGGCAAATGGTTGGATTTGGGAAAATTGTTCTCTTTTGCTCCTCTCAAAGTCACCAACTCAGCATTTTGTAAGATGCTATGCAAAAGATGGAAAGATGAATGACTTAGAATGGGAGGCGTAGAGTGACTGGGAATTCTATGCTCAATTTGGGGATATGGTGGACACATAAATTTAACCCCCTGTAAGATTCCTCCCCAGCCTCTCAAGATGTCCAGCATTTTCCCCTGTAATCAAATCCCTCTTCAAAAATATAAAAGTCTTGTTTCTACCAGTTTTGGCCTAGAGAGAGAAAATCTTCTAGAGAGTGGTAATTCAGTTTTTAAATATTTTTGGATAGAAAAATACCTGATCTTATTAAAATAAGTTCCCCTGAAATAGAAGTTCAAAAAGATTTTCAGAAGGTGCATTAGAAATTAAGTATAATCTGTTCACAAGAGGCATTATCCTGGGGATCAAGATTTTTTCGAAATTTTAAATTAAGGTTCCTATGGACCAATAAGATTCATCCAAATATAGGGAGGAGAAGAATAAAAGGAAAATCCTCCAAAAATGAGTAAATACTCACATAAGATGATAAGGACAAGGTTAATAGTTAAAAAAGAGAGATATTTAGATGAAATGATGCATTTTTGACACCTCAGTATGGGGGAATTCCCCTCATGAAGGAGGCACTGGGGAGAGTTTTAAACTCCCAAATAATGAGATATTTTTCTCTCTCCTCTATCCTATTTCAACTAGATCCAAAAAGTGGACTAAACTGACCCAAAAATGGTCAAAAATTGACCAAACTGATTTGGAAAATTCTAGAACCAGTTGGCTTGGTTAGAAGCTCACTTTTTCCTATAAATAGAAACCTTCCCCTTTGTTGAAGCTTAATAGTGTTTTTGCACTGTTACCCTACTTCTCCCAAGAGCCAGGAAACTGTGAATTTACTCATAATTCATTAGTTTTTTTGACCTTTCCTCTTCTAAAGATTGGTGGCCACTCTTGTTTCAACAAGAGTAGAACCCTCAAACCATCAAGCCAAAGGAAAGCTCTCAAACTCCTTCATAAGTTGGAGATTCTTCCTATTTTCTTAAAGGACCGTCTTACGCCAGAATGCTGGAGGAAGCATTTGGCATATGTGTTTAACTAAGGGAAGTTCGGTTGCAACAACTGGCGAGGAGTGGTCGAGGGACAGCTCACGCGACAAAAACTTGCCCAAGTCTTAACTAGCCTGGGTATGGTGAAAAATGGTGTGCTTCCGGTACGATGGGCGAGGGCCGACGAAGCGGTCCCTGAGTGAAGTGCCAGGACACCTAAGGAGGATCCTGGAGGGTTCTGACCAGGCGATGCACGGGCTCGCGGTGCTTAGGACACCCATATGTATGTCGAGGAAGATATATATATATATGTTGACGAAATGATTATTGAAATCTGTTACTGGATCTCGTTGCTGCCCAGCTGGTCCCAACGGAGAGTCCAGATTGGTACTGTTTTTGTGAAACAAGGGATTGAATGGAAATTTTGAATTATGAAATCTGTGATCATATTTGTTTTGCCAATGGATTATTTCTATATTAAAGTTTTAAAGAGGAGTGTGTGCGTATCTGTTTTCTAAAGCTAAACTTAAGAAAGGCATTTTAATTATAGGTGGGTGAGTAATTGTTTTTGGATCTATCGATTCCAGTTGGCAGGGTGGTGGCTAACCCATGGGCCAGATGGGGTTAGGCTGGAATCAATGGAGTTTTAATAATCAAACTGAAAAATCTTAGGATTACGCTAGGATTCGAGTAGCTAGTTAATTCCCTGATAAATTTCTCAATTGAGTGGATCAACGACTGTGCCTGATCTTGATTAGGAAAAAAGCATTGCAATTACTCAAATGATCAAATTATATCAGCGATAGTTTCCTTCCATCTGGTTTATTCAGGTGAAGGATAGTTTAGAATTGATCTCGTTTTAGAAAAAAATTCGTTAAGAAAATTCAAAAAGGTGGAATCGTCCCTGCTTTCCAGGCATGGGAATTTTCTCGGTTTCGGTTTTCGGAGTGACCACCAGCCTAGTCTCGTGCCCGGACATTCGTGATCTCACAGTTGGTATGAGAGCAGAAATTGCCTAATTTTTTAATAGAAATCTGGGAAAGAAATGTTTTTACTTGTTAATACTATGAGAAAACTTCAAAAATTGAAAACTTATAAATTGAATTGGAAATTTATAGATGGACACCCCAAACCTATCTAGAATTCTTGGACTCTCTCAGAGTCAGGATATGATAGCTTTTGCATTTGATCACCTCATCAACTCTGCGACGACCCAAATGAGCAGAGTGAGACTCGCTCGCCATTTTGAGAGTCTTTACTTTCCTGATCCTCTTGAGCGACGTCGGTATATATGGTTCTGTGGAGGACGATGCATTAATATCATTACCAGTCAGCGTCAGAGGCTCAGGCAAAATATTTCCTTGGCCATGATTCTGATAAGACTAGGGCTTGTTCAGCATGTTCTACTTTGTGATTATTCACCCAAGAACTTCAGAACTTCATGCCGATTTTTTAAACTTCTTAGCCGCTTTATCCCGAGAAATAGAATTAGAGCACCTCTTTGTGTAATGAATCGTGTGTACCATGGTATGTCTTCTTCACAGCTTTGCTTCTTTATACGATTACGACTAAGGCAGTGATTCTGGAGCCGAGCTGCTCTATGTACATATTGCAACTTTTATATAAATATAGAAACATTTTCTGAAGAAAAATTCCCTGTTGTATAAGTGATTGTTTACGGACGATATGATAAAGAAAAATCTGTTATCGGACATATGTCATAGATCTCCAATAAGATCTTTGTCTTGTTTAAGAAATTGGTTTCCGAACCTCTTAAGTCTTAGGATCTCGTAGATGATATCAAAATAAAAATTTAATAATATATAAATTTTTGGCAGAATCATGAGATGAGGAAACCGTGGCCGTCAGCCAGACCCTCTCTCTGAAGATGACGAGCTTGACCCTGATGTTCACAAGGCTCTTCATAGGACTCAGCCAAGACCCTTTCAAAGGAGAAGGGGAGAACCTGGGCGAGGCTGTGGAGAAATGGGTGGAAGCCATGGAAGAATATTTTGACGTCACAGGCTACAATGAGCGGAGCAAATTTCAAGATTCCGCAAAAGTCTAAGCAATCATAGATTGGCCTGAACCAAAGACAGTGAAAGAAACCAGAGGATTCTTGGGATTGACTGGTTGGTATAGAATTTTTATACCAAAGTATGGTCTCATAGCTTCCCCCCTGACTAACCTTCTCAAAAAGAATACCCCATTTCAGTGGTCTGCCAGGTGCCAGAGTGCTTTTGATAAGTTGAAGACCGCCTTGGTAACCAGTCCCGTTCTGAAGCTGCCAGATTTCTCTCTACCCTTTGAGGTAGTAAAACTGATGCAAGTGGTTTTGCCCTGGGAGGTGCACTCATGCAGGAAGGTCATGCAGTGGCCTATGAATCTCGAAAGCTCAGAACGCATGAGAGGAATTATGCTGTTCACGACCAGGAATTACTTTCAGTAGTCTATGCCTTAAAGTTGTGGAGACATTACCTACTGGGAAAAAGATTCACTTTGATGACAGACCATCAGAGTTTAAAGTGGATCTTCACTCAGAAGGACCTCAACATGCGCCAAAGAAGGTGGATGCAAACCCTACAGGAATTTGATTTTGAAATCAAGTACCGCCCAGGCAAAGAAAATGTGGTAGCAGATGCCCTCAATAGAAAAGCCTCCTTTCTTGCAATTACTGTAGTATCAAATCCTTTGATTATTGAAGCAAGAGAGAAGATCATGCTGGATAGATTCTTTGGCCCTATTGCTACCCTACTTATGCAGGAAAGCAAAACTCCTAAGGAGTTGAACAGAGTTCAAGGGTACAGCCTGGATGATGGCATTATGTATTATAATTGTAAGCTATGCATTCCCAATGATGAGGGAACCAAGGATCAAATTCTGAAGGAAGCCCATGACAGCCTTATAGCATCCAGGTTTCATCAAAACCTACATGTCTGTAAAGAAAAGCTTCTTTTGGCCTGGTCTGAAAAAGGATGTACTGAATCATGTACGCCAATGTCTGGACATGCCAGAAAGTCAAAGCTGAAAGAGTAAAAATGCCTGGGAAGTTACATCCATTAGACATCCCCCAGATAAAGTGGGAATGTATCACTATGGACTTTATTACTGGATTACCTTCAGTGCAATTAGGTTACAACTCCATTTTCATGGTAGTTGACAGACTAACCAAAGTTGCCCATCTGATCTCAGTAAAAGAAACCTACACTACTGTAGTGGATGTGGCCAGAGTGTTCCTCAAAGAAATCTTCAGATTGCATGGCTTACCCAGGAGAATAGTAAGTGATCGAGATCCCAAGTTTACTTCAAGGTTCTGGACTGCTTTTTTCGAAGCAGTGGGAACTTTCTTGGATCTCAGCACAGCTTATCACCCTGAGACCGATGGCCAAACTGAAAGGGTAAACCAAGTAATCGAAGATATACTTCGGTCATGCTGGCAGAGAACCCAAGAAGTGGCTAAGCTATCTGCACCTAGTCGAATTCACCTACAATGCTTCTTATCACCGAATTATCGGGATGAGTCCTTTTAAAGCTCTGTATGGACAAGATTTCTTAACTCCATTAACTTGGTCCCATTGATTAGGGTCGAGATGTCTAGACAGATACTTGACGACATGGAGCAATAGATGCAGTCAATTCGTAAAGATATTAAAGCTGCCCAGGATCGACAGAAGCAGTATGCAAATAAGAAGAGGACAAACACAAAGTTTGAAGAAGCAGATATGGTCTTCATTAGAGTACGACCCAAAAGAAGTTCTCTATCTCTTGGGAAGTACAAAAAGTTATCCCCCAGATGTTGTGGAACATATCTAATTACAAAGAAAGTAGGTGACTTAGCCTACGAACTTCTTCTGCCTCCTCATCTCAAAGTTCATAATGTATTTCATGTAAGCCTTCTAAAGAAATATGTGCCAAGCCCAAATCATGTGCTTGATGATGAAATCCTAACCTCTTCAACCCAAGGGCAGATGGAACTCCAACTTGAAGAAATTCTTGATGTGCAAGAAAAGATTCTATCCTTTTGAAGATGACACGTGGGAGAATGAAGCCGATCGCGGGATTACCCCCAGTTTGCGAGATGAGGGCATCTCACGTTTTTCAAAAGGGAGAGAATGTAAGATTCCTCCCCAGCCTCTCAAGATGTCCAGCATCTTACCCTGTAATCAAATCCCTCTTCAGAAATATAAAAGATCTTGTTTCTACCAGTTTTGGCCTAGAGAGAGAAAATCTTCTAGAGAGTGGTAATTCAGTTTTTAAATATTTTTGGATAGAAAAATACCTCATCTTATTCAAATAAGTTCCCCTGAAATAGAAGTTCAAAAAGATTTTCAGAAGGTGCATTAGAAATTAAGTATAATCTGTTCAAGAGGCATTATCCTAGGGGTCAAGATTTTTTCGAAATTTTAAATTAAGGTTCCTATGGACCAATAAGATTCATCCAAATGTAGGGAGGAGAATAAAAGGAAAATCCCCCAAAAATGAGTAAATACTCACATAAGATGATAAGGACAAGGTTAATAGTTAAAAAAGAGAGATATTTAGATGAAATGATGCATTTTTGACACCTCACTATGGGGGAATTCCCCTCATGAAGGAGGCGCCTATTTCACATGTGTGGGAGAGTTTTAAACTCCCAAATAATGAGATATTTTTATCTCTCCTCTCTCCTGTTTCAACTAGATCCAAAAAGTGGACTAAACTAACCCAAAAATGGTAAAAAATTGACCAAACTGATCTGAAAAATTCTAGAATCAGTTGGCTTGGTTAGAAGCTCACTTTTTCCTATAAATAGAAACCTTCCCCTTTGTTGAAGCTTAATAGTGTTTTTGCACTGTTACCCTACTTCTCCCAAGAGCCAGAAAACTGTGAATTTACTCATAATTCATTAGTTTTTTTGACCTTCCCTCTTCTAAAGATTGGTGGCCACTCTTGTTTCAACAAGAGTAGAACCCTCAAACCATCAAGACAAAGGAAAGCTCTCAAATTCCTTCGTAAGTTGGAGATTCTTCTCTTTTCTATTCATTTTATGGTTTTTTTATGATTTTTGTCTTCTCTAAATTGAATGTGATGTTATGCCTCATTGAAAAAAGGCATTCCCCTCTCTTCTTTAGTAAATCCAACCATTCTTATCCTAGATGAATGATTAATGGATAAAATCAAGTTTTTCATAATGTTTCTCTTTGATAAAGTAGAAAATGTTTACATTAGAATGATTTAAATACTCTTGGTGAACTTCTAATTAATTGTAAAGAGTTAAAAATTGAAAAATGGTCAGCCATACAAAGGATGTTATGGCAAAAATTTTCTAAAATTGTGAAAAATAAGTTTTACTTTTTTTATTCAAAAAGAATAATTCCCATCGTATATGTATTCTTAAAGTGTTATTTTTCATCCTAGGTATAGAAAAATGCTTACTAAAAATATTTTATAAAAAGAAAGTGTTACTTTCTTTGAATTAAATTCTATGTATAGAAGGAAGCTTATTGAAATTTTATTTTGATCATAAAAGAATGATTTTCATCATAAATGATTTTTATGCATAAGCATATGCATAAAAGATATTTTTTTTAAAAGTGTGATTTTCATCATAAATGATTTTTATGCATAAACATATGCATAAAATATATATTTTTAATATTAAAAGTGTTATTTTCATCATAAATGATTTTTTATGCATAAACATATGCATAAAAGATATTTTTTTAATATTAAAAGTGTGATTTTCATCATAAATGATTTTTATGCATAAACATATGCATAAAAGAAATTCTTTTATATTAAAAGAGTGATTTTCATCATAAATGATTTGTATGCATAAAAGAAATTCTTGATGCTTTTCAGATGTAATGTAAAAATGTGTCTGAATGTGTTGGTGTGTGTGTAATGTGAACAAGATGAGATATGCTGAGCTAGATCTTTTTTTACTACATCTGCATAGGAACAACACTTGATTTGTGCCCTAGTCTCGATGTGGCTTCAAACATATTGGGAGAGGGCTCCTAACCTTTAGTTTATTGTAGGTAAGATATTATGAAGTTTTGAAAAGTAGATTACCCAAATATGGACCTAGAACCAAAAGGTGGTATCTCAAGGAAGAACAGGTGGACCATACATTTGTTGCTTTTGTTGTAGAGAACCCAGTGGATACTAGACCCACAGTTAAGATATGGTCAAAGAGAGGGGGAAAGTTGGAAAAACAGTCCCCTAGAGGCTGCACTATAGAAGCTATGATGGAAGCTTGTATCATGCTTGGTTATCAAATCTCTTGGGAGCACTCCAGTTTCTTGTTGGACGAGGAGAGATGGGATTTATTGTGTAAACTCTTAAGTGAAGTTAAAAGTGAAGTGTAGGGGACTGTAGGAAAAACCCAGATCCTTTTTGTCATAAAGTGTATTTAGTCCTTTTTAGTTTATATATAATACTTATATTTAGTCCTTTTCAGTTTATATATAATACTTATTATTGATCCCAAAAAAAGATTTACGTCCTTGTTTATCCCTAGCCCCCACTTTATTAATAGTTTTTCTAGCCTCATCCTTAGCCTGTTTTAGACTAGTTTTTCCTTCTACCTTTCTCCACACTCCTTCTCCTGAAGAATCCCTTTTCCTCGATTGTCTTCAATACAATTCATACATGTCTCCTTACCTTTAGTCATATTACCTTTACAAGTTTCTTCTTTTTCCTTGGTTTCAGTCTTTGGTTTAGCATGTGACCCCCCTACACAATTCCTTGCTATGTGTTTAAAACCACCACACCTAAAACCACCACACCTAAAACAAGCACCAGGGAATGGCCTGAATTTTGGAAGAATGTTCATATTTGAGAAGGGTTGCTATGTGTGGGATTTGTGGATCCCATGGTTCTTTGCATTTGGGCAAAGAGTGTAAGAGGTGCAATGCTTGTCCAAGAATGGACAAGCAGTTATGGGCTTGGAAGAAGTCCATGGTTGAGCACATTGGAAAGGGAAGATGCTCATTGGTATGCTCACCAAGTATGGGCAAATGTTGGGAAAGCAATTGGGGCTTTCAAAAGGTTTGCACCTTGGTTTCTTGAGAGAAACCAAAATGGAAAAGCACCCTTGAATGGATGCATGCATTGAAGGAAAAGCATGCTGATTTGGAGGCCATGAAGGCCATGCCAATGGTCATGGAAGACCTCAACTTGGAGATCTTGGAGAGGAAAAGTGGCAATGGGAGATGCTATGGAGTTTTGAAGCTATTGAGAGAGGTGAAGGGCAGAATGAATAAGGGGAGCTTATAGCAAAATGGCTCTAGAAGGAATGCGTAAAGTTAAGAAGAGAAGAGCTGCAAATAACAAAGAGTCAGACGCTGTGAGTAGTGGTGGATTATAGGGATAAGGCCAGGTGCTAAAAGGCCACATGAGGTAGGAATTTAGCAGCATAGAACAGCTGAATAGCAAGCAGTGTGCATGGGAAGTTCTTGGATCGCCATAGCGAGAGACGAACCGGGGGGGGGGGGGGGGGGGGGGGGGGGGGCAAGTAAGAAAGCAGCAACAGAAGAGAGATGGGCATGTGGACGCTGCTGGAGGGCCTGCTGCTTCTTGCAAGCACGTTGGCCATTTCTGAACGAGGAGCGCTTCCTGGCACCACACAACTAGGGCTTCAATGAGATGGGAGGCACACGCACTCACATTAAGTGCCAGATAATCGGCCTCGTCCACGCCATCCAATACCTCCGCCTCCACCTCTGATCCTAAACCTCATCCACGCGATCCAGAAGAAGAGGCGTAGGTCCCAAACTTGCAAAAGGCACGTAGCAGAAAATTGGCGTGTAGAGCGGCATAAAGACTGGCACCCCTGTGGCAATCCAGCTCATAGCAACCGTTGGCGCGTAGCAGAAAATGTGGTGCCTATTAATGAAAGTGAATTGAAATGAATTTGTGAGTAATTTTTTTAAAAAACCCCCTTGGTGTTGTCAAGGGTTCACTCACACACAACCGAATTTTCAAAATTTACACACATGGGTCCCCTACTCGATTGTGGTCAAAATGGCTTTGTAAAATTTCACCCATATTTTATCAGGGTTCGCTGCCCGGCTTCGGCCAAAATGTTTTGTAATTGATTTTTCATCCAATGTATGATGATGGGTATATGTACCCGAGCCTACGTGCTCAAAACGAGAATTGATTTAAATCACCCACATTGGTATGAGGGTCGCCCTACCCGAGCTCACCTAGAAGCTCGAAATGGTTGTTGCGTGATGTGTGCATGAGCGATGCACGTGTGAGGTGCATGCGCATGGGTTGGTTCCCACCCGAACTTCTTTGTTCAAATCGGACGCAGTGGTTCCGCTATGAGCAAGTCGGCTCAAAATGGACTTGGTGTCTAAGATGGTAGACACGCGCACACATGATTGGTTGATGGACACTCCAATGTATCATTGAGGGGGAGTGTTGAGAGGTAGTGATTGTGTTTGTGCAATGCTACATTGATATGGGTGATGGATGATGGGTGAGTTGTGGAACATCTCGATTAAGAGGGGGTGTTGAGAGATGTAATCGCGGTGTTGTGTGTATGTGGGAAAGCACCCTAAAGGTGCAAGATATTGTGGCAAGATAGGAATGCCACATGTAATATTGAATGGTGTGTGAGTGTTGACCAAAAGAAGTGGAAAAGGGAGTGCCACATGGATGATGACATGTAAAGTGGGATAAGGCTAGAAAGCCTATATCATTGTATGGTTCACTTGAGATATGCAATAGAGGTATTGTTGAGTGCAATCTCTCTCTCTCTCTCATGGAGTTTTTAGTGTGGTATAATCCACCTTAATCTGTTGCTTAATCTATGTCTATCACCATGATCAATCCCAAACAGGAAAAGCTTCAAACAAGCTTTTATTCACATCAAAAAAAGGATTAAAAGGAATTGCATGCACCAACCTATCATCCATGAATAGAGGGGCTTTAGCAAACAACTCAAAAACTGCTTCACCCTTGGTGAACAAAATGTTAAAAAACCCCTTTCCTAGATTAAAAAACTTGGGAAACAACTCTACCATGAAAGATGTCATCTTGCAGCCATTTAACAATATCAGCTTTACACGGAGGCTTTTTACTAGAGCAAAAAATGATTATTCTACGCACAGAGATAAAAGACCAACTTGGCTCCTTACCAACTCGGGTGACACCTTCAATCATACCTTCCTACTCCTCGTCTGAGGTCTTTGGGCACCTAGGCAATGATTATCTTAGCTACCCAGTCCTGAACCGCTTTCTTTCGTTCCCTCCCCTCATCCTCTTGGAGCACGTGAGTGTTTCATGTATTTTGAATACTCCTCTCCCCAATCCCCCCAACCCCCCACATCATCCTTTGGACAATGAATCCAAGTTTTTCCCCATACATACAAGCCGTTACACCTGACTCGACGTATGGGGCATGCAATCACATGTGTGAGGCACTGCCCACTCACCCACGATCGCCTACACACAAGCGTCTTTATTGTTAATCCAATTCTAGGATTAAGAAGAGCTACCACCATTATCTTACATCAAGAAGTCACGGTAGATACACCAAGGGTCATACATTCAAGATATGAAGCAATAGTGGCCAAAGCTACAACTTGGACGGGCGCCCGTAATGGTATGACGGAATAATTATGGCGATTCCCAATTTAAGAGTGTGTGGTAGCAAGTTAGGATAGTCCTAAGTGATGTACTTCATGGATATATTATGAGAGTAGTCATTGTAATAGCATTAGGCCTCTTATGAGTCTAAAGTGCCCGACCGCCCATAGTTTAAGTGAGTGTGAACACTTATGGCCATGTATATAAGTGAATTTCTCTCATAATACAACATACTCTCCCATTGTGCAATTGAGTCAAGATTGCTCTTGCTAATCTCTCTCCCTAATGCATGCTAGTAGTGAGTGTGTGTGAGTGAAGTGAGGTGAGAGGAGGGATGAGTACCCGTAGTGCAATACGGCAGTGTGACAACGCTCACAGGAGACACGGTGGAATTACTTCTCAAGGAGTTGTAGATCTTAGAGACCTCAAAGGGTTATGAGCTTGGCCATTGGAAAGATCCTCATGAGAGTTGTAGTTCACCAGGTAATCTCTTTTTGGATGTGTTTCAAGGAGGGTTAGGGTGAGCCATAACATTTTTGGCACCGCTGCCGAGGAGCCATCCCTTGGTTTTTTCCATCGTTGTGCCTCTAATCTATGCATAACCCATTGCCCATTATCTTAATTAATGGTTCTCCATGAAAAAGATGAGGATTTGATAGTGATTTGTGTGAGATTTGGTGTAGAATAGCTCTCTTTTTTGTTTTTGAAAAGAATGTTTTTTGCTTAATTTTTAGATTAATTTATTATTTTTATTGTTATTTTTATGGTTTTTCATGTTCTTAGGGCTTGCACATAGTTTGTATTACGCTTAGTTTGCATCCATTGCATCAAACAATGCAAGAGACTCAGGGGGTGCACTTCTAAAAAATCATATGTATCACGTGCATTCAAGGGGCATTTTAAAAACCCCTTAACTAGAAATTTTCTCCTAATAAAACCACCCCTCTATACTTATGAACTAACGGATTTTTTTTTGAAGTTGAATTAAAATACCCCTCCTGTTATTATAATCCTGTTAAAATTTTTCCAAAATTTGAATTAAAATACCCCTCCTTTTGATCGCATATGGTACACTTTTTTTTTTTGAGGTGAACCGCCCAAGGCAAGAGAATGCATTTCTTAGTGCATGTTAGCTCTTTTTAGTTAAACATAGAACTTAGATCATTAATTTTAGTTTAATTGTGTGTTTTTGTTGAAATTGTTTGGATTACAGTGTTAGCAAGCATTAGAAGTAGCTTAATCTTTCAAAAATTTCTTAAAATCATCAAGAAACCTTTGAATTTGACTAATTTCTCTTAATGGACTGGTTTTTATCATTAAGGGTGATTAATCTTATTCAAGAGGCTAAAAATTTAGAAAATGTGTTAATTGGGGTCTAAATTGATCACATGAGTAGTTGAAATTGGGATTTTTGAGTGTTTTGAGAGCATCTAGATGCATCAAAACACCTAATCACATCAATTTTTTGATCAATTGGAGAAATTTGACTCTCTTTGCTTAAATTTTTCTTAAAAGAGGAGACTATAATTAAGAGTTTAATTAATCTCCTAATTTAGATTGATTTACACAATTGTTGATGCACAAAGATTAGCATTCCCTTGCTCTATCCAATGATGTGCTCAATTGTGCGAATTAATTAGAGATTAACGGTTAATTAGAGTCTTTGATTAGTGTAAAAAAGAGAAAGATTAGTGAAAGAATTAATCTTGAATTAATTCTTAATCGCTTTTTAACATAACTCATTAAGGCTAATGAGCATTTAATGAGTGGGTAGAATTGATTTTTTTAAATCCCATGAATTCTTTTATTCAAAAGAGGAATATTGAATATAGTTCACTTGAGAAATTGAGAAGGAATGTGGAAATAATCGTCGAGAAAAAGAACCTTTATCTAGGCCAAGCAATTGGCAAAAATTTAGAAAAAGTCCCATTATCCGTATCAAAGTAGTAAAAACTACTACATGAGAATAGGATGAGGAACGGATGTGATAAGATGTAAATGGGATGTGATAGGATGTGAATGGATGTAATAAGATGTAAATGGGATGCGATAGGATGTGAATGGATATGATAAGATGTAAATAGGATGTGATAAGATGTGATGTAATAAAAATGGATGTGGATGTGAATGATGAGATGAGAATGAGATGAGAGGATACGTGAAGGGTGAGATGGGAAGTACATGGATGTGGATGTGTATGTGAAAGAATGGATGTGGATGTGGATGTGGAAAATTAGGGTTGCAGGAAAGCACACAAAGCTTGGAGAAGAAGAAGCAAGAATGCACACAACACAAAGTGTATTAGATTGTGTCAATGTACAAAAGATAAGTTAGCCCTAGAATGATGGGCGTATATATAAGCCGGGAAAAAAAACCTCCTAAAGAGGGAAAAATGCCCCGGCGGTTCTAAGTGTGTTCACACACATCACTGCCTATATATATGGCAACAAATCCACCCTGGGAGTGGTGATGGTGTGAACGAGAGCTGGCACTCATGTATAGGGGAGTGCCATGCCCGAAGTAGATCGATCCACAAAGGGGAGCAAGCCCAAAGCTTTGCGAAAAGCTTCGAACTTCTCACGAGGAAGCGCCTTTGTGAAAAGATCGGCGAGGTTGTCCTGTGTTGGCACATAGGCCAAGCTGATCTCTCCTGCTGAGAGTCTCTCCCTGACATAGTGATAATGCACCTCAATGTGCTTTGTGCGAGCATGAAAAACTAGGTTTCTCGCAACTGCCAATGCGCTCTGACTGTCAGTGAAGATAGAGGTGGCAGACTCCTGTCCAACACCCAAGTCAGCCACCATAAGCTGTCTGAGCCACACACACTCAACCGTAGCTGTGAAAGCTGTCCTGTACTCAGCTTCACAACTCGAAGTAGCCACAGTAGGTTGCTTCTTGCTCAACCAAGATATTCATGATCTATCGAGCATGAAACAAAAACCACTTGTGGACACTCTTGTGTCATAGCAACCAGCCCAATCTGAGTCCGAAAAAGCAAGCAAGTCTGGTGGCAGCGACCCCCCCTTGGGATAAAACAACCCAAGATGTATGGTGCCACTCAAGTAGCGAAAGATGCGTTTAACTGCCTTCCAATGCTGAGACCCTAGGCTATGCATAAACCTGCTCACCTGTGAGACTGCAAACTGAATGTCCGGCCTCGTAATGCATACATAAATGAGGCAACCAACAGCTGTCTGATAGAGTGTGACATCAAAGTGATCTCCAGCATCATGAAGACTCAACTTCAAACCTGTCTCCATTGGAGTAGCAATAGGCTTGCAGTCTTCAAGGCCAAATCTCCGCAACAATGTTTCAATATACTTTGTTTGACACAAAGCAATACCTCCATCACACTGCTTAAACTGTATCCCCAAATAATGATGCAAATGCCCCGAATTTGACATCTCAAAAGAGGCATTCAAATCAGCCTTAAAATCAGCAATATGACTCTCATTTGGTCCTGTGAGCAGCATGTCGACATAGAGAGCAATGATTAGATGTACATCATCCACACGTTTAGCACACAAAGTGCTTTCTGTTGGACTATTCTGAAAACCATGTGCAGTCAAATATGCATGTATCTTTTCATACCAAGCTCGTGGAGCTTGCTTTAAACCATGAGAGGGAAGCGCTAGGTGACTTGCGAAGGATCCTAGAGGGTGCTGACCATATGGTGCTCGGGCTCTGGGTCTCGTCGAAGATACCCACACGTGCATCGTGGAAGATATTGGAACAAGGAGTAAGAGTTGTTTGACCTTGCTGGTCCTCAACGGATGAGTCCATGGCTCTTTTATATGGATCTGTTGGTTGATCTTGTTGATCTTCAACGGAGATTCCATTTTGATTTTTTTAAGTGAATATATTGCCGGGTACTATGCCCCTGAGTGGACAGGTGGTGAGCGTTCTGGTTGCCACCAATGATGCCATAGGTACACCGATGAAGGAATAATTGGAAATTAGGATTCAACCGGATATTTTGGAGGATTATGATCAGTGAAACTATAGTTTCATTAAAATATTATTTTAAAGACAGCTGAATCTGTGAAAAAGGTAATTTCATATTGGGTGTGTAAGTGGTGTGACTAGTTTTAAGTTTGCATGAATATCCAGCTAGGGGGCTTGGGAACTCTTTTCCTTGGTACCCGGACAAAACCTAACCAAATTCCTAATTGGATCCCATCATTACAGTGGTTGGGAGGTTGGCTAACCCATGGGACTGGATGGGGTTAGGCTGGACTGATGGATCCCTAAAATGAGACTCAATTCTGTTATGGTACGATAGATGAAGTAAATCCCGGATAAAAATTGTTCTATGGAAACGAATCAACGGCTGTGCCTCTCAATGAGGAAAAAAGCGTTGGTCTCTATGATCCAAGTGCAAGTCTTTTTCTTGATCTGACCGTGGGACTTACAGGTTCACTCCGATCAGTTCAATTAGTTAAGGCTCTTGACTACGTTAGAGTAAAAATATCCTAGAGGAATCGCCCGTGCTTTTCGGGCGAGGAAAGTTTTTTCGGGTGCGGTTTTGGAAGAACCGAGGGATTAGTCTCTTGTCTGGATATCCGTGGGCGATGAGGGACCCTACCCCGTGCAAGAAGTGCTACTTCCGCTGTTGCTAGCACCCTAGAATTTGTTGCGTGGAGGGGACAGGGATCGTTCAGCTAGTATCAGAGCAAATTGGCTAAAGTGGATCAATTGAGAAACCAAAAATGTCAAAAATTTATGAAGTAGCAGTAAAAGGTTGTAATTGTGTGATAAAATTCATACAAATTGATATTCAGAATGAAGATTCATAAATAGGTAATTGGGTCTTCAAATGGAAGTACCGCAATTGTATGGAATCCCTGACTTGCTTGAGGCCTAGACATGATGGTATTTACCTTATAATTCCAAGGACCGTGACTATCCGTATATATCGAGGGTATAACTGCAGCTCTTTACTGGCAATATATATGAGTATATTTTAAAATTCTGGTTGAGAACTAATGAGTTGATTTGGATTCTGATTAAAAAATGATGATTCTTGAATTTTAGTTGAAAAGCAATAAGCTGAGCAAAACCACAATGAGGATGAATGGGACGAGTCCCTGTGATGATGTTCGTAATTGGAATGACGATAATGACTTCAGCAAATCACTATGAGAGTAGTGGATTGTGTTGGACAGATTACTACTGTTAACACGACCCAGTGGATCAAGTTAAGGGATGACAAATTAAAAACTTGTATAATTGAAATTCCCATGGAGGAATGTTCAGATGGAAATTTCGGTCTAATGGACCATTATTGTGTTAAGAATATGAATGATATGATCTGAATGAATTGTTATCTGATCATGAGTTCTATATAAGGGATCTTTATCCAAGGATTTTGTTGGGTTGACTAGACTATAAGGAACCCCAGAATCAGTTGGATCTTAAGGGAAAGAGTTGTCCTCTAGTTTGCTAGATGAGGACATCTCGCGTTTTTTAAGTGGAGTAGGATGTAAGATTCCTCCCTCCAGCTTTTGAGGTGTACAAGTGTAAGAACCTCCCCTTATGATCTTATAATTATTCCCCTCTCTGAAATAAAAGAAAGATCCTGTTTTACCCTGTTTTGGCCTGGAGAGAGAAAATATCTAGAGGGAGGTAATCCAAAATTGAGATATTTTTGGATATAAAAAATCCTCCTAGTGTCTAAAATGGGTTCCCCTAAAACAAAAATTCAAAAAGAACTTTCCAATGTGCAATTGGAATTAATTGAAAATAGGTATAAAGGACCTTAGCCTAAGGGTCTAGATTTTTCAGAAATTTTTGGATTATGGTCCAATTAAGGTTCTTATGGGCCAATAGGATCAATCCAAGTGTGGGGAGGAGATAAATCCAATTTATAAAAGAAAAATACCCAAAAATGAGTAAATGCCCATCTAAGATGAAGAGTTGACTGAGTACAAGGTTTATTAGTAATAAACTATGAATATTACTAAAAAAATGAGATATTTTGGGTATAATGATACATTTTTGACACCTTGGTAGAAGGGGGCTCTTCAAGGAGGCGCCTATTTCACTTGTGTGTGGAGGAGTTTTAAACTAAAAAATAATAAGATATTTTTATCTCTCCTCTCTCCTGGATCAAACCAAATAAAAAAGGGAGCCAAACTGGTCCAAATCTTGTCCAAATTCAGCCCAACAAACTAAACCTGGAAAATTCTAAAAACTAGTTGGACTTGGTTAAAGGCCTCCCTCACCTATAAATAGACCCTTAGCCCTTTGTAAAAAAATATGTGAACTATACCATGCCAGTATTATACTTAAATAATGATATTTTCTATTATCCTCTAAAAATCCTCTACAATTTGGAGAGAATGGAGTTTCTCTCTCTCTCTCTCTCTTCAACCTTCTTTGGAGTCTTCATCAACATACTAAACCAATTGATTGGTTGGGGGTCTCTCCTTAGACTAAAGAATCAAGCAAAATAAGAGGTAAAGCGTGATTTATGATATTTTTCTTAATCTCAAAATATTTCTCACTTCTCAACCCCTCTCAAGCTTGAGAAGTATTCAATTGAATGGCTCTTTAATGCAATTGAAGCTCTCTAATGGTTTTTAGTGATTAAACACATAAAGTTTTTATTTATGCTTAAATTAAAATGTTTTTTTAAAAAGCATACCTCTCTCTCCCCCAAAGAATGGTCATTTCTATGACCTATTCTATATTCAATTAATGCTGAATCTCATGGAGAAATTCTTTACTCACAAATCAAACTCTAGGCTTATGAAGCTAGAGGTTTAAGAAAATGGTTTTTATACTTATATGCTTGAAAAATATGGTGATATTATGGGATAAATCCATAAATTGGATTTAATGCTAAAAGATAGTTATACTATCATAATCTCTTGACTACGTTAGAGTAAAAATATCCTGGAGGAATCACCCGTGCTTTTCGGGCGAGGAAAGTTTTTCCGCGTTCGGTTTTGGAAGAACTAAGGGATTAGTCTCTTGTCTAGATATCCGTTGGTGGGCGAGGCCCCGAGTGAGGGACCTTGCCCCATGCAAGAAGTACTACTTCCGCTGCTAGCACCCCAGAATTCGTTATGCGGAGGGGACAGGGATCTTTCAGGATCGAAGCCTCATGTAGTTGTGTCTCTACTTTCTGTTTATTTATTCAAGGAGAATCTCATGATATGGTTATTTAATATCATAAATATATTTCATTTGGTGTTGATAATAGTATAAGCTATACAATGCCATGTGATCCGAAGGAAGCCATTTCCGCTCTCAATGTATAGATACAAAGAGAAATACCCAAAATTGTGGGGTTATGGCAAACTTTAAGTAAGAAAGTGAAGTAATTATTGATTACTATGGCATGACTCAAAAACATCCTAAAGGTTGGATTCAAGACATTCCAAATTTTTATATTGGATGTAAAGTGGTTCAAGGATGTGTATGGAGGCACTCAACCTACCCTAAAAATGAATCTAAAATGATTTTTGGTGATTGATTCCACAAAATTTCGGCAAACAAAGAGGGATACATTTGTTCTACCTCACCATTGTGAGCAGGTAAATTCTAACCATAATATTTAATTATATCATGCTTATGTATGTTTAATAATCCCACCATAGTAGCATGACCACAAACAATCATGAAGACCTTGAAGGATTTTTCTAAGCAAAGAGTTGTCAAAATTGTCCATTTTCAGGGTCATTTATTAAGGGTGTAAGGTGTGTCATTAAAAGGTTGACTTTTTTTATTCCCACTTACCTTTTTGGAAAAATGCCCATACCCTTTTCATTTTAAATTCAAAAATATTCCCCCCCAAAAAGGAAAATTTGTATTTCCCACTTGACTAAAAAAAAAGACAAAAAAGAAAAAAGAAACGAGACGTGAAAGGCTTAGCCCGTGATGAACGGCTTGAACAGCTTGGGACGTGAACGGCTTGCCTATGAATGGCTTGGCCCGTGAATGATTTGGGACTACACAGCTTGGACATGAACGGCTTGGCACATGAACGACTTGGGACGTGAAAGGCTTAGCCCGTGAAAAGGTCCGCAAAATAATAATAATAATAATATTTTAAAAATAATAGAATTTAATATTTCGTGGAGTCCGGTTCCCGGCGTGAACCATTTTCCTGGTGTTTCATGGCATGAAAGCCTAAGGTTTGATGCAAAAAAAATCAAATTTAATATTTCGTGGAGTTCGGTTCACGCCGCATGAAAAGGGGTCCGTTGGTTAAAAAAAAAAGACTATGAAAAACACCCCTGTTTGGAGGCCCGTATCTCCTATAATGTATATCCAATGAAGGCTCTCTAGGGCTTATCGAAAAGCTGACATTCGAGCTCTTCAACTTTGGACTTGGTCGTCCGAAGTCAAAATCGACCATTTTGGCCTCTGACCACTAGCAGCCTCGAAATTTGACCTGGAAATCGAGACAAAAAACAATCCAAAAACCACGAAAAATCGTAAAAATTAGCGCGAAAATGACGACGATCCCTATTCGGGCTACTTTTTGAGGGTCGAAACGACAAAATCACGGACGACTCAGGGAAACAAAGTTGTAGTACTCCAAAAATACTACTTCTATAGAGTTTTTCAAAATTCCTTTTGGAACACCCTAAAAAACGTGCTACGAAATAGGGAAAAAATTCTCAAGAATTTTTTTTAAATCTTGAGACAGTGATGGAAAATAGGTTTTAGGACCTCCTCTTAGCATACGCTTTTTTCGAAAAAATATCTCGGGTCGTTCACGTGCATATAACGCTTAAGCTAATTAGGGTAAATGGACACCCATTTGATCCAATGAAGAGTACACCAAGCCTCTTGAGGTTGTAACGGGCTGTGAGAAAGGATAAAAAGAAAAAAAAACTTTAATTGCTCATTAAGGAGCAGTTAGGCACTCCGACATGGCCATGATAGAGGGAGTGCCAATCATACAAGGACTAAATCCAATGGCTGTCATCTTCAAGCCATTGAGATCTATGCCACCAATTCACCTCCCCATGCCATTGGCCATGCCTATAACAAGCGTGTCATCAGGTTTTACACCCCTATGACTTCGATCCCACCAGGCTTTGGTACCTTGCCTAACATTCCTGCAAGTCCTATAAGTACCAACCCTTTTCTGGATGACCACACCTTGGACATACTGACTAGTCTAGGAAGGGGGGTGGCCCGAGGACTCACTAAGTCTCTTCCAACAAGAGCACTCACATACGACCTCAGTGATTCATACAGAAATACGGCCGTACAAATTTCTAAAATTATGGGTTAATATGACGGAACAACAAACCCTGTTCAATTCATTCAAATGTTTGAACAAAGATGTGAAGCCTTTGGAAATCCCAACTGCCCCACTAAGGTACATGCGTTGAACTTATGCTTAGAGAGAAAAGCTAGTCGATGGTTCATCGCATTGATGCCGGGGATCAAGACCAACTTCAAAACCTTGAAATCAAGGTGATCGATGGATCTTAGCAATAGAACTATATTCAATTGAGCGTCAACCAAATGGATCCATTAGAGATTTTATCCTTAGGATAAAACTCTTGGACTCACCTTGTGAGTCATGGGAAAAATTAAACGATGAGATGTTTCATGATGAGCTTGAAGAATAATAGCTTACATAACTTGATCATTGTATCCAATCCAGAAACATTCGATCAATGTTGCAAAGAAGAAATACGTTTAGATGACAACATGCTAGAAGATAATCATGCTACGAGGTGTTCCTCATCTAAACCAAGTGAAGCAATGACAAAAGAAAGATTGATCTCAGAATTAACATTCTCCGTATTTTATGTAGCCTTGCTTAAAACCTTATAGTAAACATCTCTAAGAGAGGATGAAAACCTTCAAACCTAGACATCCTTAATGCCTCTAAAAGTGAGGAGCGAAATGCCTTGTGTCGAATGCAATCACTACGACCATCCCAATCCTCATTGTGCATACAAGGCACCTATCTATACTGCATATATTGTAAAATCTTTGACCATGATACTAAAAAGTATCCCGCTTCATCCACAATGGACTCAAAACCTCCATCTCTCGTGTTGTACCAAACAGAAACAGTCCAAAGGGTAGAAACTGCTCAGGAGGTAGTTAATCGAACACTTCAATGTTTCTATTGTCGTAGACCTCACAAGGTGGCAAATTGCATAGTGGAATAATTCCATTCCCATAGTCACTGACACCTTGCGACCAATGTGTGAACGATGTGGCATTGATCACATGTTCCAAGATTGCCCAAGACAAGTTGCTTCAATGCAACTTGTCTCACAAAACACAACTCTTAACTTCTTAAGTGTATAAAACGGGCAATTGTCCATGATACCCTTGAATGTGCTTACACCCTTTACAAGCCAAGGCACGAGAAGCTGTCAAAAATAATGTAAAATATAATACCTCAACATGGGTAGAAGAACATGCTTTATAACAGAACCCAAAAGAAGGAGCAAAACCTTCTAAAACCAAGAAAGACAAGGGACAAAAAACTATCGAAACCAAGGTCGAGTTAAAAGACAAGGAAAAGGAGTCTGTAGAGGCCATAAACCCAAAAGGGGTCATAAACACAAAAGATCCAAAAGCTATACATGATGCAGAAGCATCCACACCTCAAAAGACATAACACAAACCACAACACCCATACGTGCAACACAGGATACAAAAACCCAAAAGAAAATTCGATCTCGTTGCATGGGTAAACATAATGAAAAACTAACAAACCAAAGAAATTAAGAGAATGAAACAAGTTCTAGTGCATCGCTAAGTGAGGATGAAACAAGTTCTTACTCTTCGCTCAGTGCCCAATCAAGAAACTAGAACCTACCCAGCCACCCCAAATGGATAATGATAATCACATGACATATGCGAAACGCAAAAAGCAAGCTCAAGAGAGCATGCTTAGCTTGGTTGAATGTCTTACAGGGTCACCTGACGCTGTGATTGAGCCTCATAATACCAATCCTAAAAGAGTAACCAAGATACAAAGCCTAGAAGAGTATCGCTTCCCCTTTCAAGAGGAAGACATACTCTCTACAAAAGAGTCATTTGAAATAGATTGTACGAACTATAGGCTTGAGAAAGCATGTGAGGAATTCGAAAATTCTCTTCCAAGATTAAAATAGTCTCTCAAAACCTTATTCCGGGGAGGAATTCTCTTCTCTCATGAAGCCAACATCACATCAACACTTGCACCTTTAATGGCTCAACTTGAGTTATACAAGGACATAACAAACTCCATAAAACAAGACTGTGAGGATTCGCAAAGTTTCCAAACAGACCTCATTTAAGAACTATTAGAGGGCCAAGTGTAGCAATGTGCGCATTGGGTACTCTTGAAAAAGTTGAGACCCAAACAAAGGATGAAAGTTAATGGGAATATGAAATAGAAATGGGATCTAAAACCGAGTCAATAACTGAAACATCCATGGTTGTTTTGGAAGATTCTATCATGGTATGGTTGGATATCCCTACAGGCAATGATGTTAAGTGCAAACACGCATTGATTAGCCCTCGAGCTAGTCATATGACAATAGACACTTGGGTGTCATTTGGACAACCTAAACTCATCCTTGCAACAAGCAATAGTCTTGCAAGAGGATCCAATGGACAAAACATTGAAGTTCCAGGTTACTTTAGATACACTACTCAAACAGTCGACGACATGGAATTTACATTCCATGTTACCCTAGATTCCCTTGAATATGATGTCGACCTTGGTGAAACTTGGATAGGTGAATCGTTGTATTCAATAGATGAATCCATGCAAACAGTCACCTTCAACACTCCTGCAAGCAATGTAAAATTTCTACTACGGGAGGAAGAACCTTCCACGATCTGGAACTTCCAACATATCTTACAGAAAAGATCCCTAGGATTCTGGTTGGACTGGACATTTCAAATAAAATCACCACAACTCAAGCATAACTTTATCCAACACGAGAACACAATCTCATGACTCTTGAGCTATGGGATTTGTTAGGTCAACTAACACTCACGGCACATCCTCAAAGAATACACTCGGGGGGGGGGGGGGGGGGGGGTCACTCGTATAAATATGTAAGTATCACGTGGGTTCAACAGAAGGACATTTTAAATATTTAAAACTTACAGAAATATATTTATAGAGGGGATTTATTTATTGTATTTTAAAAAAAATTATAGATTTGAATAGGAAAGGATACATTATATTCACTAAAAAATTCACAGATAAGGGACTTTTTAAATAGGCCTTGAATGCACGTGATATAGAGGATTTACATATAGTGACCCCCTCGAGAGAATACACTATACACAAGACTTGAGCATGCCATGTTTGGGGTACTTTGAATATACAATGTATATTGAAACTAACCCCCTAACTTGTAAGTTTTTTGTGGTTGAGTATGTGTTGGAAGCAGATTTGATATTGGGACATAAATGGACAGTTGCTACCCAGGCACCACTGTGCTTTGCTAGCGATAGAGTCATCATGATGGTCAACGATAAAAAGTTGACAATACCATACTGCCAGGAAGAGGATTTGACTTTAATGGATATCTATGATACTGAACACAAAAAGATACAAGCCTCTTCCACAAAAGACCCTCTACACAATGACCTACCATCTGCATCAACAACTAACTCTGATAAAGCCTCTACTCTGTCAACCCCATTCTCACCTACGAAGTTCAATGCAAGAACCTCGCACAATCAACATCTATTCCTGAAGAAGTTCCCACAGCCAAACCATCTAAAAGGAAAGGCCCCAGATCCTATGTATCTTCATCGACAAACCTCACCAAAGGAGACAACTACATGCTCAAAGGCCTTGTCATCGTCGACAGCCAATCCACAAGAGACTCTAACCTCATCATCACAATGCCAATGAGTATAAAACCTGTAGCCTCAGCACCAGCCAAAGTCAAGGAGGGCCCCAAACCTTCCACATCAACCCTAAAGAAAACTCCACCAAGACTCCCACACTCACGATATCTTAATAGTATCAAAATGTGGGTGGAGAAGCAACTCCTTACAACTCAAGGCTACTATGAAGGTGCCAATCAAATTTGGGTGCCTCGACAGTCAAAACCTCTTCCTCAATGCAGCACTAGTGTAAGGCTCCTCCTTAGCCCCTAAAAGATATATAAGTTCTCCTCTTAGTCCCTTGTAATCATCCCCTATTTCAGAATTCAAGAAAACATTATTTTTCTCCTCTTAGTCCCTTGTAATCATCCCCTATTTCAGAATGCAAGAAAACATTATTTTTCTTTGTTTTTGGCCTAGAGAGAGAAAATATTATAGAGAGAGATAATACAGTTTTGAGATATTTTTGGATACAAAGTTATCTCTTACATTTAAGATGAACTCCCCTGAAACAGAAGTTTAAAAAGAGTTTTCTAATATGCATTAGAAATTAATTAAATATGTGCATTAGACACCTTAGCCTAAGGGTACCCATTTTCAAAAAATTATGGATTAAGGTCCAAAGAGTGTTCTAAAGGGCCAATGGGGTTAATCCAAGTGTTGGAATAAGAAAAATGAAAGAATAAGATGAAGAGTTGACTAGTACAGGCACTTAATAGTAAAAAAATAGAGATTTATTAGTAAAAAAATGGAATTTTGACACCTTAGGAGGGTGAGTGGAGCTCATGAAGGAGGCACCTAGAATCTCATCATTTCTCCCAAAAGTTTTAATAAAAAATGAGATATTTCATCTCTCCTCTCTCCTCTCTCCTCTCTCCTCTTTCAAATTAGATCAGAAAAGTGGGCCTAACTGGTCCAAATTGGATCAAACTGAAGCTGGAAGCCTCTAGATCCCAGTTGGACCTAGTTTGTGGCCTCCCTCTCCTATAAATAGAACCCCATTCCTTTTTATTTTCATCCTAGTGTATTTACATGCTAGTGTAATTTTTAGTTTAGTGTAATTCCATTATCCCTCTACCTTGCCTCTCCATTGTGAAGCTTTGGAGCTTCCCTAATCCTCTTCTTCTCTTGGAGATTACCCTCTTCTTCTTGGTGGCCAAGATTCTTCTCGAGGGCTATACATCTCCCTAAAGAATCAAGCCAAAAACCGAGGGTAAGCCTAAAACAATGGTGTTTCACTCTCTTCTTGAATGTTAATCTTCTTCCTAACCTCCCTCATGCTTGGGAAGCATTCTAATCCATGGTTTCTTCTTAAAACCATGCCCTTATTGATTTATGTTGTTTAAATGAATTAATGTTACTCTCTTATGCTTAATTATAATATTTTTGATTTGTAAATCTCTCTTTTTGTAAGAATACTCACCTTTATGGTTAAATCCTTCTTGGAAGGATAGATCTTAGTTCTAATGTCATTTTCTTACCCAAAACTCTAGCCCTAACAAGCTAGAGATGGAGATTAATCATTTTTATGATTTTTAATCTGCTTAAAAATAAGGTTAATTCATGTAAGCTTGTTTTTATGTTAAGAAAATTCATATTTATTCATTTTAAGATGAAAGAGAGCTTAGGATAACACTCATATAATTATATTCATAAGGAAGTTATAGTTGGGTAAATTTTTTTTAGTAAACAAGATGCTTAGATGCAATTATGCTTATAATTATGCATAAAGAATGTTTTTATTACAAGAGGAAGTCCCACCATATATATATGTAATTATGTTTAAACATAAAATTGAGTAATGCAAAAAAGGAATTTTTATCATATTGTATACATAAACATTTTAATGCTAAAAGAAGGATTTTTGTTACATTTTTGAATATACATTTATAGTATGTATGCATAAATGTCTAAATGGTAAAAAGAGGAATTTGTGTTATATTTTAAAATGTATATTCATGGTATGTATATACATGGGTAGTTTATTTATCAAAAGAGGAATTTTCATCGTCAAATGGAGAAAATAATAATTAAGAATATTTCTATGTGAATATTTTAATAAAATGACGTATGCATATTCATTAAAGGATCATTGGAAAAAGAAATATCCTTGTTAAATTCCATTATTCACGAATATAATTATTTATAGTTCTATTATGTCCAAGGAAGAATGAATTTTCATAATTTCGGATATTTACCTACGATTAGAAATCACAAATACTTTATCAGACAAATGCAGAAATACCTTGAGGAAATATATTTAGGAATAAATTCAAGTAATTTGATGCTAGACCATAACCACGTGAGAAAGGTGGGTCAGTAAGATGCCTGCCCATCTCTCTTGAATCAGAAATTAAGCCAAGTATTGTGACCACTCCCATTTCTTCAGTATGAAGAATGGATAACCGAGTGATTTAGAGAAATTTTCCGTAAGACCCAAAATCGTCTAGAAAGAAGTTAGAAATTCGTTTGTAATTGATGTTTGGATCACAGAGATACGAGATTCGTGATTTTCATTGAGAAAGTCTGGGTTTTGAAAAAAGGGTCTTGTGAAACCAACATTCGAGATGTTTTCTCATGAAATGGGTTTTTGTGAGAGGAAATCAAACTCACTGGGAAAATCTTACTTGCATAGAAACTCTGTTTTTGTAAAGGACTATCTTACGCCAGAATGTTGGAGGAAGCATTTGGCTTATTGTTTAATCTAAGGAGAGTTTACATTGCACAAGAGCTAGCAGGGAGTCATCGAAGGACGTCTCTCGCCAAAACTTGCCAAGGTCTTGACGAGCCTCGGTACGGTTAAAAATGGTGCGCTTCTGGTATGATGGGCGAGGGCTGATGAAGCGGTCCCTGAGTGAAGTGCTGGGACACCTAAGGAGGATCCTAGAGGGTTTTGACCAGGCGATGCATGAGCTCGCGGTTGCTAGGACACCCATGCGTATGTCGATGAAGATCTTCATGGATTGGTGAGAAATTTATTTAAGTGAACTGGAAACTATGAAATTGGATCGCGTTGGTTGACTAGCTGGTCTTCAATAGAGAGTTCGGATGACACTTGTTTGTAAAAACAATGGAACTCTAATATTGAGGATTATGATGGAAAGACTGTGGTTTTATTGTAGTTGTGTCTTGAAAATAGTTGAATTTGACAAAAAGGCAAATTTCATATTAGGTGCGTAAGTGGTGTGTCTAATTGATATTTTTGCATGAGTGCCGACTAGGGGGCCTAGGAACTCTTTTTCCTAGTACCCGGGACAAAACACAACCAAATTTTTATAAAGAGGGATCCCATTAATACAGTGGTTGGGCAGTTGGCCGGTTGGGGTTAGGTTGGATCGATGGATTCCTACAATAAAATTCAGTTATGTTTAAGTTACGATAGTTAAAGTAAGTCACAGGGATATTCTTGTTCTATGGGAAAGAATCAACGGGCTGTGCCTCGCTTGAGGGGAAAAAAGCGATGATCTCTATGAACCAAGTGCAAGTCCCTTCCTTGATTTGGCCATGTGACCTACGGGTTCGGTCAGAATAGGAAGGATAATTAAGGCTCTTGACCCCGTTAGATAAATTTTCATTAGGAGATTTTCCTAGAGGAATCGCCCGTGCTTTCTAGGCGAGGAAAGTTTTTCCAGTCTCGGTTTCCAAAGAACCACCAGACAAGTCCCTTGCCCGGACATTCATGGGCGAGGCCTCGAGTGGGAAGCTTTGCCCTACGCAAGAGGTTTCTTCTTCTGAGCACTCCTGAGTTTGCTGTGCAGAGAGGCAGGGGTCTCACAACTGGTATCAGAGCTTTATTGAAAGCTCAAGAATCGAAGATGAATTTTGTCAGAAATTTATAATAAATCTTAGAAAGATCCATTCATATGTTGTATTTTCATTCAGATTAAGCTGCATTGATGAAGATTTATAATTGATAAATTGGATTTTATAGGTGGACACCCTGTACTTATCTGGTATCCCCGACCTTACCCAAATATAGGATATAACTACCTTTGCATCTGAGCATATCCTCTCCACCGCCAGGACTCGAATGAGCAAGGCGAGTCTTACTAATCATTTCTAGGAGCTATTTTTTTCGGACCCAGCGCAGAGATGACAACCTGGTTCTCAGTGCAATATGTCAACGCCTATTGCAATTAGCGACAGAGGCTGAGTCAGAACATCTCTTTAGCTCTAGTTCTATTGAGGATAGGGGTAGTTCGTGGTGTTATACTTTATAATCCCTCACCTCAAAATTTTAGAATCACTTGTCATGTTTTCAAGCTTCTCAGTCATTTTATCCTGAAGTAGGATTGTAGCACTAATGGTGGCGGGGGTAAGAACACAATTGCATCACGGCACGTCCATAGCATAGTATCGCCATTTCATGCGTATGCAATTGAGGCATTGACTTTTGGAGACATGATGCTCTATGTATATATTATAAACCTTATGTAAATAAAGAATGTTTTGCAAAGATTCTAGTTGTCTAAGTGATTATGAACACCAGATATATCGAGTTTAAAGGAATAAGTTCTGTTTTCTCAGGACATATGTCGTGGATCTATAGTAGAACAATCACCTTGTTGAATGAATTAATTTTGAACTTCTTAAGTCTTAGAATCTCAGAACGAAGTCGAATAAAAAATTTAACGATGTATCATTTTGGCAAAATCATAAGACGTGCGAATCGTGGTAGAGAGCCAGATCCTCATACGGATGAGGATAAGCTTGACCCTGACATTCGCAAAGCTCTACACAGGTCTAAGCTAGGTCAAGGGGAACACTTAGGTGAGGCTGTCGAAAAGTGGATCAAAGCTATGGAGGAGTACTTTGATGTCACTGGCTACAATGAAAAAAAGCTATGGAGGAGTACTTCGATGTCACTGGCTACAATGAAAAAAAGTAAGGTGGCTCTTGCCAGGCTGAAGATCGTAGAAATAGCCAAAGTAGCATGAAGGAACTAGTGTGAGACAAACTGGTTGGATTGGAACACCCAGACGTGGGATGATCTCAAGGCATACCACAGAAAGAGATTCTATCCTCCAAGCTTCTTGAAAACAAAGATGAATGAGTTCCTGGAGCTAACCTAGGGAAGCCGAACCACGGAGGAATATTACCAGGCATTCGTTCTTCTCCTCAAATACTCGCCATCGCTGGATGAAGAATAGCTGATGGGGCCAGGTTCATTCGGGGAATGAACGAATCTTTCGTTCATTCGGGGAATGAACGAATCTTTGGAATGCTAAGCCAGTTTCTATGGCCAAAGTAGTGTGGATATCGAAGGATTTCGCCAAGGCCTTTATTGTCAAGGTCCCACCGAAGCGAGCTCCCTTGTCCTTTAAAAGGTTCCAAACCCCAAGAAGTACTTCCAACTTTCAACCTCCTAAGAGACAGCAAGGTCCTAATCAAAACCAAAAGATGGGAAGTTTCAGAATGGAAGGAAGGCCTTTTTGTCAGAGCACATTTTCTTGAACTCCGGCTCTTTCTAGGATGCAGAAGGAAGAGCTTCGAAGTGAAAACAGATGTTTTGTCTGTCAAGGTTTTGGACACCACCTCAAGGATTGCCCAACTCCTTCTATGTCAATGGGCCAGGGAAGCCAAGGTCTTAGAATGCCAAGACCAACTCCTTCCTATCAATCTAATTAAGGTCCCTCTTGCCAAAATCAGGGCAACCCTAGAAGAGTGCCGCTCAGCCTGCAGCCTCAATGCAAAGTAGTCTCAGATCCCCCTCCCAGGATTGGGGAAGCCAGAGAGAGAGAGTTCCACCCCAATCAGCAGTAGCCAAAGTTGCCACAATAGCTAATGAAGTGGAGGAAGAAAGAGGACAGATTTATGCTGCCATTGAACATCAAGCGTAGAATCGTCAGCTCTCAGCTCTTCAGACTCCAGTAGAGTACAAAATTAAGCACTTTAAGCTTTTGATTGATTCATGCAATACACATTCTTTTATTTCCCCAGGATGCTTGCATAAGTTAGTCATAAATCAAAAAACAGGGAAACCTATGCAAGTAAAATTGGCCAGTGGGAAGATTCTTTTCACACACCATAAGATAGAAGATGGGAATGTAAGAGATTGCCAGTTTAGAGTCTTACCCTTGGGAATCTATGACGAAATCCTTGGAGTGGATTGGCTCCATAAGAATCAAGCTGACATTCACTGTCACAATGGAACCATCTCTTTCCTCGACCTTCACAGGAATCAAGGTCATGCTATAGCTTATGAATCCAAAAAACTCAGAACACATGAGAGAAATTATGCTGTCTATGACTTGGATTTACTCTCAATAGTTTATGCTCTAAAGATGTGGAGACATTATCTCTTGAGACATAGATTCACCTTGATGAGACAGATCATCAAAGTCTGAAGTGGATCTTCACCCAAAAGGATCTCAACATGCGTCAAAGAAGGTGGATACAGACCCTACAAGAATTTGATTTTGAGATTAAGTACCGGCCAGGGAAAGAAAATGTGGTAGCAGATGCGCTCAGTAGGAAAGCCTCCTTGCTTCTTGCAATAACATTGGTGTCAAATCCATTGATCAGTGAAGCAAGAGAGATGATCATGCAGGACAAATTCTTTGCCCCTATTGCTACCCTACTGATACATGAAAGCAAGACTCCTCAGGAAATGAATCGAGTTCTTGGGTACAAATTGGACGAAGGATGCATGTATTACAATAATCGGCTATGCATTCCCAATGATGAGGGAACAAAGGGAAAAATTCTGAGAGAAGCCCATGATAGCCCGATAGCTAGACATCTAGGGTTCATAAAAACCTACATGTCTATAAAAAAGAGCTTCTTCTAGCCAGAGCTCAAAAAGGATGTACTTAATCATGTGCGTCAGTGTTTAATATGGCAAAGCGTCAAGGAAGAAAGGGTTAAGATGCCAGGAAAGCTGCATCCCTTAGACATTCTACAGATAAAGTGGGAATGTATCAGTATGGATTTTGTTACTAGATTACCGTTAGTGAAATTAGGTTACAACTCCATTTTTGTGGTAGTTGACAAACTAACCAAGGTTGCCCATCTGATTCCAGTAAAAGAAACCTACACTGCAGTGGATGCTGCAAGATGCTACAAGAGTCTTTGTATAGGGGTGTGAAGAAATACCCTATACTTGTAACTCTAACAAGAGTCTTTGTATAGGGGTGTGAAGAAATACCCTATACTTGTAACTCTAAACACAGAAAGACCTTATTTTCAAGAATCGGACCTAACCCTAATTTCTCTCACAATACACACACAGATCTGAATATCCACCACTCACAGTAACTCCACCACATCATAATCAATCTAATAACATATTATGAACATCATCACATAACACTAATTAGAAATAGGCAAAACAATGGAACTAGAGGGAAGACTCTGATTATATTCAATAACATTGTGCTTGACCCAAAACATGGGACTACAAAAAATCTCTATCTATCTATATATATCCTGAACATATAGCCGTTTTTACATCATACATGCCACTATCGGATATTCCACCTAGTCTGATATTCCACTTAATATCGGGTATTCCACCTAGTGCCTAAAGACTGATCTGTTAAGGTTCAACAATCTTCCTCAAGGAGATTTTCAAGCTGCATGGATTGCCTAGAAGGATAGTGAGTAACAAAGATCCTAAATTCACCTCAAGGTTCTAGACTGCATTCTTCAAAGCAGTGGGAACTTCCTTAGATCTTAGATATAGCTTATCATCCAGAGACAGATGGCCAGACTGAAAGAGTGAACCAAGTAATAGAAGATATTCTTTGGTCATGTTGTGGCAGAGAACCCAAGAAGTGGTTAAGCTACTTACATCTAGTTGAGTTTGCTTATAATGCCTCTTATCACCGAAGTATCTTGATGAGCCCTTTCATACAGACAAGATTTCGTCACACCATTAACTTGGTCCGACCCATTGATCAGGGTCGAGATGTCCAAACAGATGCTTGATGATATGGAGCAGCAAATGCATACAATCCGCAACAAAGATATTAAGGCTGCCCAGGATAGACAAAAGTAGTATGTTGACAAGAAGAGAACGGAGAGAGTGTTTGAAGAATCAGATATGGTCCTCATTCGTGTACGACCCAAGAGAAGTTCTTTATCTCTAGGGAAGTACAGAAAGCTATCTCCCAGATACTATGGACCATACACCGTTACTAAGTGTTATACCCCTGCCCTCTTTGCGCGGCCTTCTCTGGGGCACTGGCAATGGAAGTAGTAGCCTCTCGTGCAAGATAGGGATTCCCACTCGAGGCCTCGCCCACACGAATGTCTGAACAAGAGACTAATCCAGTGGTTCCTTTGAAACTGAGACCGAAAAAACTTCCCTTGCCCAGGAAGCACGGAGATTCCTTCAGGAAAATTTTCTAACGAGAATCTTAACTACGGGTCAAGGCCTTAACTATCCTTTCTATTTTGACCGAACCCGTAGGTCACATGGCTAGATGAAGGAAGGGACTTGCACTTGGTTCATAGAAATCACCGCTTTTTTTCCCTTAAGCGAGACGCAGCCCCATTGATTCTTTCCCATAGAACAAGAATCTTCATGGGACTTATTCTAACTAACGTAACTTGAACGTATCTAACTGTATCGTAGGAATCCACCGATCCAGCCCCCCAACCGGCCCATGGGTTAGCCAACCGCCCCCAACCACTATATTGGTGGGATCCCTTTTTATAAAAATTTGGTTATGTTTTGTCCCGAGTACAAGGGAAAAGAGTTCCCAGGCCCCCTAGCCAGCACTCAAGCAAATTACAAAATAGACACACCATTTACACACCCAATATGAAATTTCCTTTTTCACAGATTCAGCTATCTTTAAAACAGAGTTGGAATGAAACCATAGTATTTCCATCATAATCCTCAAAATTCTAGTCCAATGTTTTACAATCAAAATGTCATCCAGACTCTCCGTTGAAGACCAGCTAGTCAATAAACGAGATCCAATTTCAAGTTCCAGTTCACGTAGATAATTTCTTTCTAGTCCATCAATATCTTCCTCGACATACGGAGGGTGTCCTAGCAGTCGCCACCGTGAGCCCGTGCATCGCCTGGTCAAAACCCTCTAGGATCCTCCTTAGGTGTCCTAGCACGTCACTCAGGGACCGCTTCGTCGGCCCTCGCCCATCGTATCGAAAGAGCACCATAAGCTAAATGCTTCCTCCAGCATTCTGGCATAAGCGAGTCCTTTAGAAAAACATAGTTTCTATGCAAGTAAGAAATTCCCATTGAGTTTGATTCCACAAGACCCTTTTTCTCAGTATCTAGAATTTTTTAATGAAAATCAGAATTCTAGTATCTTGGTAACCCACTGATCAATTACAATGAATTTCTAACTTATTTCTCGATGATTCCGATCTAAGGAAAACTTCTCTAAAGCACCGGTAATCCATTCTTAGTACTGAAGAAATGGGAGTGGTCACAAGGTTTTGCTTAATTTCTGATTCGAGAGATAGGTAAGCATCTTACTGGCCCACCATTCTCACATGGTCATGAATTACTCGGATTTAATCCTAGCTTTGATTCCTAAGGATTTTTCTTTTATTTATCTGATAAATTAATTGGGATTTCCAATCGTAAGGGTAAAATCCAAAATTAAGAAAATTTATTCTTTCCTGGCCATAATAGAATTATAAATAGTTCTATTTGAGAATAATGGAATTTTATAAAGATAACTCTTTTTCCAATAATCCATTTGTGAATATGCATGCATCATTTTATTGATTTATTCGCATAGAAATATCTTAAAATATTCTTTTCTCCATTTTGATCCTAACATTAATATACCACAATTTTCTACATGAAATTATGGTGAAGCCTTCTCTTTTAACACCAATTTTAATTTATGCATTTTCTAATTAAAGTACGATAAAAATTTCTCTTTTAAATAAATAAAAATACCCATGTTTTGAAATATGCCAAGAATTCCTCTTTTAATATTTAAGTTATTTGTATCTAGAATATCTTGGGAATTCCCCTTTTGCATCTTTTTTTTTGGCATGAAAAAATAAATATAACAAAAATTCCTCTTTTCTCTATTTAAACAATTATGCATAAATACCATAAAAGTATTTTTCATAAATATGACAAAAATAATTCTTTTAGCATAAAAATATCTATGCCTAGAATATGTGGGAATTCCTCTTTTTGCTTTATTAAATTTATGCATAAAAATAAGATTCATCTTTTTTCTGGAAAATTTTACCATAGCTTCACTGCAATTTCAGAGAATGTTCAATTTTCTAATCTTAAATAAATAATCATAATTGAAATGTGATAGGAACTCCTCTTTTAAACTAAAATTTTATTATGCATACATAGCATAATTATAAACATAATTATATTTAAACCTCTTTTAAACTAAAATTTTATTATGCATACATAGCATAATTATAAACATAATTATATTTAAACTTTTTGATTATTCTTAGAATATCCATTCATCATTACTATATGAAAATACTTACAAAAATATTATCATAACTCTCTTTCAATCTTAAAATGAATTAATATGATTTTTTTTAATCTTAAACAAGCTTAAAAGAATTAATCATTATTTTTAACTAGAACCATAAAAATATTTAATCTTCTTCTCTAGCTTATCAAGCCTAGAGTTTTGATTAAGATAATGCGATTATCATTAAGATCCATCCTTCTAACAAGGATCTAACCATAAAGATGATTAGTCTTTCAAAAGGAGAGATTTACTAATAGAAAATATATTATAATTAAGCATAAATATTAGCATTAAACCATTTAAACATTATGAATCGTTAAAAATCTTGTCTTCAAGAAAAAAACCATTGATGAAAAATCTTCCCAAGCATAAGAGGGCTTGGGAAGAAGATTATCATTGAGAAAGATAGAAAAACACCATGGATTAAGGCTTACCCTTGATTTTTGGCTTGATTCTTTAAAAAAGAAGTGAAGCCCACAAAGCAAGCTTGGCCAACAATATGGGGAGGGTAATCTCCAAGAGAGGATGGAGATTTGTGAAGCTCCAAATCTTCCCAAAGTAGAGGCAAAATAGAGGGATAATAGAATTACACTAAAATGAAGATAATACTGGCATGTAAATACACAAAGATGAAAATACAAAGGAATGAGGGTCTATTTATAGGTGAGGGAGGCCACTAACCAAGTCCAATTGGGTTCTAAAGGCTTCCAGCTTTAGTTTGACCCAATTTGGACAAGATTTAGACCAGTTTAGCTCACTTTTTGATCCAGTTTGCAGAAGGAGAGATAAAAATATCTCATTTTGTTAAATTAAAAATGCAAGGTAATGATGAAAAAAAGGTGCCTCCTTCATGAGCCCTCTCCTTCCTTACTCAGGTGTCAAAAATTGATTTTTTTTACTAATAAACTTTAATTTTTAACTAATAAACCCAGTTTTTGGTCAACTCTTCATTTAATGTGAGCATTTAACTAATAAACCCAATTTTTGGTCAACTCTTCATTTAATGTGAGCATTTACTCATTTTTGGGGTATTTTCTTCTATTCTTTGTATTTTTGTCATCCCAACACTTAGATTAATCCTATTGGCCCTTTAGAACCTTATTTGGACCTTAGTCATTTTTTTTGAAAATGTGGACCCTTGGCTAAGGTCTTTAATACACAAATTCAATTAATTTCTAATGCACATTGGAAAATTCTTTTTGAACTTTTGTTTTAGGGGAGCTCATCTTCGATATTAGGAGAAATTTTGTATCCAAAAATATCTCAAAATTGAATTATATCTCTCTAAAATATTTTCTCTCTGTAGGCCAAACAAGGGAAAACAATGTTTTCTTGCATTCTGAAATAGGGGATGATTATAGGGGTATGAGGAGAGCTTATACATCTTTTTGGGCTGGGTAGCAACCTTACACTAAGAAAGTAAGAGATCTAGCTTATGCACTTCTTCTACCTCCCCATCTCAAGGTACATAATGTGTTCCATGTCAGTTTACTTAAAAAGTATGTACCCAGCCAGAGTCATGTGCTGGATGATGAACAGTTGACTTCCCAACTCAAGGCCCCAGATGGAACTCCACCAACCGGAAGAAATCCTAGATGTTTGGGAGAAGGCTCTCAGGAATAGAGTCCTTAGAGAGTTTTTGGTCAAGTGGAAGTTCTATCCTTTAGAGGATGCCACTTCGGAAAAAGAAGATCAACTGATAAAGGAATACCCCCACTTTGCGAGATGAGGACATCTCCTGTTTTTCAAGTGGGAGAGGATGTAAGGTTCGTCGTCATCCCCTAAAAGATGTATGAGTTCTCCTCTCAGTCCCCTGTAATCATCTCCTGTTTCAAAATGCAAGAAAACATTGTTTTCCTTTGTTATTAACCTAGAGAGAGAAACTATTCTAGAGAGAGAAACTATTCTAGAAAACATTATTTTTCTTTGTTATTAGTCTAGAGAGAGAAACTATTCTAGAGAGAGATAATAAAATTTTGAGATATTTTTGGATACAAAGTTATCCCTTAAATTTAAGATGAATTCCCCCGAAACAGAAGTTTAAAAAGAGTTTTCTAATATGCATTAGAAATTAATTGAATATGTGCATTAGACACCTTAGCCTAAGGGTACCCATTTTCAAAAAATTATGGATTACGGTCCAAAAAGTGTTCTAAAGGGCCAATGGGGTTAATCCAAGTGTTGGAATAAGAAAAATGTAAGAATAAAAGAAAATCCACCAAAAATGAGTAAATTCTCACATAAGATGAAGAGTTGACTAGTATAGGCACTTAATAGTAAAAAAATGGAGATTTATTAGTAAAAAAATAAAATTATGACACCTCAAGAGGGTGAAAGGAGCTCAGGAGATGGAGGCGCCTAGAATATCATCATTTCTTCCAATTTTTTAATAAAAAATGAGATATTTCATCTCTCCTGTCCATCATCCCTCTACCTTGCCTCTCCATTGTGAAGCTTTGGAGCTTCACTAATCCTCTTCTTCTCTTGGAGATTAACCTCTTCTTCTTGGTGGCCAAGATTCTTCTTGAGGGCTACACATATCCCTAAAGAATCAAGCCAAAAACCAAGGGTAAGCCTAAATCAATGGTGTTTTACTCTCTTCTTGAATGTTAATCTTCTTCCTAACCTCCCTTAGGCTTGGGAAGCATTCTAATCCATGGTTTCTTCTTAAAACCATGCCCTTATTGATTTACGTTGTTTGGTGAGCACCCTCTAGGATCCTTTGCAGGTGGCCTAGCGCTTCACTCATAGGCTGTTTCCTTGGTCCCTCATCCACCGTACCGAAAGCTCACCATTTTAATCAAACCAAGGCTGGTCAAGACCTCGGCTGACCTTGCTACGCGAGACGTCCTCCATTGACTCTCCGTCTTGCTACGCGAGACGTCTTCCATTGACTCTCCGTCAGCTGTTGCAACTTTATCAGATTAGGTCTCCACGACCTCAATCATAAGACGGTTAAAATGCTTCCCCGTGATTCTTGACATAAAACAGTCATTTAAAAACATGTCATAAATACAGTTTCTATAACGAACTCTCATTGTAAGATTCCTCCCCCAAACCCCCTTTTGATGTCTAGTATCTTCTTCTATAATCAATCCCTCTTCAGAAATATAAAAGACTTGTTTCTAACTATTTTAACCTAGAGAGAGAAAATATTCTAGAGAGAGAATATTCAGATTTTTAATATTTTTGGATAGAAAATTATCTCATCTTATTAAAATAAGTTCCCCTGAAACAGAAATTCAAAAAGAACTTTCCAATGTGCAATTGGAATTAATTGGAAATGTGTATAAAGGACCTTAGCCTAAGGGTCTAGATTTTCAGAAATTTTTGGATTATGGTCCAATTAAGGTTCCTATGGACCAATAGCATCAATCCATGTGTAAGGAGGAGATAAATCCAATTTGTAAAAGAAGATACCCAAAAATGAGTAAATGCTCACATAAGATGAAGAGTTGAAAATGTACAAGGTTTATTAGTAAAAAACTATGAGCAATATTAAAATGATTCCATTATGACACATATGTAAGGAAGGGGAGTTCTTTAAAGGAGGTGCATATTTCACATAAGATGAAGAGTTGAAAATGTACATGGTTTATTAGTAAAAAACTATGAGCAATATTAAAAATATGAGATATTTTGGGTATCCAAAAATGAGTAAATGCTCACATAAGATGAAGAGTTGAAAATGTACAAGGTTTATTAATAAAAAACTATGAGCAATATTAAAATAATTCCATATGTAAGGAAGGGGAGTTCTTTAAAGGAGGTGCATATTTCACATAAGATGAAGAGTTGAAAATGTACATGGTTTATTAGTAAAAAACTATGAGCAATATTAAAAATATAAGATATCTTGGGTATCCAAAAATGAGTAAATGCTCACATAAGATGAAGAGTTGAAAATGTACAAGGTTTATTAATAAAAAAAGCTATGAGCAATATTAAAATGATTCCATTATGACACATATGTAAGGAAGGGGAGTTCTTTAAAGGAGGTGCATATTTCACATGCTTGAATGAGTTTTAAACTCATAAAAATTGAGATATTTCATCTCTCCTCTCTCCTCATTCAAGTCTAGTTCCAAAAAGTTAGCTTAACTGACCTAAAAATGGTCAAAAAGTGACCAAACTGACTTGGAAAATTCTAGAATCAGTTTGCGTGGTTAGGAGCTCAATTTTTCCTATAAATAGAAGCCTCCCCTTGTTGAAAAAAAATATAGTGTTTATGCATCGTTACTCTACTCCACCTAAGCCAAGAACTGTGAATTCATTTAATAATTCACTAGTTTTTGGAGCTTCCCTCTTTCTTCAATCCCCATTAGTGGCTCCATCAACATACTTAACCAATTGATTGGTTGGGGGCCTCTACTGTGAACAAAGAATCAAGCAACTTGTAAGGTAATTAGTGAATATTGCTCTTTCTATAATTTCTCAATGTTTCTCTCTTCTCAACCCCTCTCAAGCTTGAGAAGCTTAATTGGTATGGTTTTTTAAATGCTATTGAAGTTAATTGGTGAATAGTAGTGAAGAGTTACATAATTTAATAAATGCTATTGAAGTTAATTTTCATTTATGTTTAAATTCTAATGGTTTTTATGTAATTTCTCTCTCTCACTCAAGAAATGGTCATACTCATGACCCATTCTCAATCCAAAAGAAGCTTTTCATAAAGCTTTTCCTTAATCCAAGATTAAGCTATGCTTGAGGCCAAATTAATGGTTTTTTTTTCTATGCTTTTAGTTTATGCATATTGATGATTCAATCCATTATGGATTAATGATCCAATTAGAGATCATTTTAATTACTTCCTTAATGATAAGCTTTATCCCTTAGAAAAATTGAGATTTATCAGTCATAGCAGCGGAGCTATGGCAAAATTTTTATAAAAATTATGCATAAAATAATTTCATTCAAAGCATAAAAAGAGGACTTCCTACCATATTCTAGGAATTATCATCCTAGACTAATTGAAAGAATTTCATTATAATCATAGAGAAATTGAATTTTTATATTATGCATAAAGAATAAGTTTTTATATCAAAAGTGTTACTTTTATCATTTTTATTTACTTGCATAGAAGTATGCATAATAGATAAATTTTTATATCAAAAGTGTTATTTTTATCATTTTTATTTACATGCATAGAAGTATGCATAATGGATAAATTTTTATATCAAAAGTGTTACTTTTATCATTTTTAATTACATGCATAGAAGTATGCATAATGGATAAATTTTTATATCAAAAGTGTTACTTTAAACATTTTTATTTACATGCATAGAAGTATGCATAATGGATAAATTTTTATATCAAAAGTGTTACTTTTAGCATAATTGAATTTCATGCATAGAGGTATGCATAAGAGATGAATATTTTATTATAAAAGTGTTACTTTTACAATAATTAAAATTCATGCATAGAGGTATGCATAAGAGATGAATATTTTATTATAAAAGTGTTACTTTTAGCATAATTGAATTTCATGCATAGAGGTATGCATAAGAGATGATTATTTTATTATAAAAGTGTTACTTTTAGCATAATTGAATTTCATGCATAGAAGTATGCATAAAAGATATGGGAAGTGATAAGATATGATAAGATGCATATAAGATGAGTTAAGATGTGATAAGATGTGTATGGGATGAGATAAGAAGTGAATGAGATGAGATAAGATGTATATGGGTTGTGATAGGGTGAGAATGGAGGTGATATAAAAGATTAGATATGAAGGCATATGGGGTTATATGAATGGGAATGTGAAAATGGATGTATGTATGTGGATGTGTGGATGTGGAGATGGGAGTGTGGATGTATGCATGTGAAAATGGATGTATGCATGAAGATGTATATGCATAGATGTGAATGTGGATGTAGACGTGGTTGTATAGAAGTGAATGTGGAATGTGGATATGGATGTATGTATGTATGTGGATGTAGATGTGGATGTATAGATGTGAATGGGAATATAGATGTGGATATAGATGTGAATGTGAATGTAGATGTGGATGTATGTGAATGTGGATGTAGATGTGGTTTTATAGATGTGAATGTGGAACGTGGATGTGGATGTATGTATGTATGTATGTGGATGTAGATGTGTATGTATAGATGTGAATGGGAATGTGGATGTGGATATATGTGAATGTGGATGTAGATGTGGATGTATAGATGTGAATGTGGAATGTGGATGTGGATGTATGTATGTATATGGATGTAGATGTGGATGTATAGATGTGAATGTGGAATGTGGATGTGGATGTATGTATGTATGTGGATGTAGATGTGGATGTATAGATGTGAATGGGAATGTGGATGTGGATGTATGTATGTATGTGGATATGAATGTATGAATGAGGACGTGATAGTGGATGTATGCATGAGGATGTGGATGTATGAATGAGGACGTGATAGTGGATGTATGCATGTGGATGTAGATGTGGATGTATAGATGTGAATGGGAATGTGGATGTGGATGTATGTATGTATGTGGATATGGATGTATGAATGAGGACGTGATAGTGGATGTATGCATGTGGATGTGGATGTATGAATGAGGACGTGATAGTGGATGTATGCATGTGGATGTGGATGTATGGATGTGGATATGGATGTGTATGTATGAATGTGGATATGGGATGTGGATGTATAAATGAGGATGTGAAAATGGAGGTAAGCATGTAGATGTGGATGTATGGATGTGAATGTGGATGTGGATGTGGATGTATGGATGTGAATATATGATATGTGATGTGAAGGAATCTGAAGTGAAGAGATGGAAAATGATGTGATTGGATGAGTACACATATAAATGGAATGAGGAATAAGTAATGTGGATTATATGAGGGATAATGTGGAAAAATTAGAGTTAATATAGAAATTGTATTTGTAAACTGTTTGTAAATGCTATTTGTAAATGGCTGTTTTATGTCAAGAATGCTGGGAAAGCATTTTGACCGTCTTGTGATTAAGGTCGTGGAGACCTAACTGATAAAGTTGCAACTGCTGACGGAGAGTCAATGGAGGACGTCTCGCGTAGCAAGGTCGGCCGAGGTCTTGACCAGCCTCGGTTCGATTAAAATGGTGAGGGAAGCGGCCTATGAGTGAAGCGCTAGGTCACCTGCGAAGGATCCTAGAGGGTGCTGACCATACGGTGCTCGGGCTCTGGGTCGCCCAGGATACCCACGCGTGCGTCGAGGAAGATATTGGAACAAGGAGTAAGAGTTGTTTTGTGAAACCGGGCATGGATCTGGTTGATTGACCTTGCTGGTCTTCAATGGATGAGTCCATGGCTCTTTATATGGATCTGTTGGTTGATCTTGCTGATCTTCAACGAGAGTCCATCTTGATTTTTATAAGTGATTATATTGCCGAGTATTATGGGCTAGGAACTATTGAAAAGGCCCCTGTGTGGACAGGTGGTGAGCGTTCTAGTTGCCAATGATGCCATAGATACTCTGATGAAGGAATGATGGGAAATTATGAATCAACTGGATAAATTGGAAGATTGTGATCAGTGGTACTATGGTTTCATTAAAAGATTGTTTTAAAGTTAGTTGATGCTAAGAAAAAGGCAATTTTCATATTGGGTGTGTAAGTGGTGTGGCTAGATTTATGTTTGCATGAACTTCCGGCTAGGGGGCCTTGGAACTCTTTTCCTTGGTACCCGGGACAAAACCTAACCAAATTCCAAATTGGATCCCATCACTACAGTGGTTGGGTGGTTGGCTAACCCATGGGATCGGATGGGGTTAGGCTGGACTGATGGATCCGTAATCGAGATTTAATTTCTATTATTACGATAGATGAAGTAAATCCCGGATAGAAATTGTTCTATGGATAGGAATCAACGGCTGTGCCTCTTGATGGGGAAAAAAGCGTTGATCCCAATGATCCAAGTGCAAGTTTCTTCCTTGATTTGACCAAGTACCATTAAAGGTGCAGTCAGATCAGTTGATCTGTAATGATCTTGACTGCGTTAGAGTAAAGAGTTATCCTGGTGGAATCGCCCATGCTTTCCGGGTAAGGGAAGTTTTTTCGGGTTCGGTTTTGGAAAAACCGACGGATTAGTCTCTTGTCCGGATATCCGTGGACGAGGCCCCGAGTGTGGGTCCCTGCCCCGCGCATGAAGTGCTACTTCCGCTGCTAGTACCCCGAATCTGTTGCACGGTGGGAACAGGGATCTCACAGTTGGTATCAGAGCGAATTGGTTAATAAAGATCAACTGAGAAGCCAAATATGTCAAAAATTTATCAAGAAGCATAAAAAGGTTGTAATTGTGTGATATAATTCATACAATTTGATATTCAAACTGAAATTCGTAATTGGTAATTGGGTCTTCAGATGGAAGTACCGTAATTATATAGAATCCCTGACTTGTTTGAGGCCTAGACATGATGGTATTTACCTTATAATTCCAAGGGCCGTGACTACCCGTATATACCGAGAGTATACTGCAGCTCTTTACTGACAGTATATACGAGTAAATCTAAGACTTGAAATTATAAGCGTTAATGCTATCCAGAGGATGATTTCGAATGTGGTTGATATGATTTTTAATTCTGTTTGAGAATTGATGAATTGATTTGGATTCTGATTGAAAAATGATGACCCCTGAAATTTGGTTGAAATGTAATAAGCTGAGCGAAACCTCAATGAGGATGAATGGAACGAGTCCCTGTGATGATATTCATAACTGGAATGATACTGTGAGATCCCGATCTCCACCGCGCAACGGATTCGGGGTACTAGCAGCGGAAGTAGCACATCATGCGTGGGTAGGGGTCTCACACTCGGGACCTCGCCCACGGATATCCGAACAAGAGACTAATCCGTCGGTTTTTCCAAAACCGAACCCGAAAAAACTTCCCTTACCCGGAAAGCATGGGCGATTCCACCAGGATAACTCTTTACTCTAACGCAGTCAAGATCATTACAGATCAACTGATCTGACTGCACCTTTAACGGTACTTGGTCAAATCAAGGAAGAAACTTGCACTTGGATCATTGGGATCAACGCTTTTTTCCCCATCAAGAGGCACAGCCGTTGATTCCTATCCATAGAACAATTTCTATCCGGGATTTACTTCATCTATCGTAATAATAGAAATTAAATCTCGATTACGGATCCATCAGTCCAGCCTAACCCCATCCGATCCCATGGGTTAGCCAACCACCCAACCACTGTAGTGATGGGATCCAATTTGGAATTTGGTTAGGTTTTGTCCCGGGTACCAAGGAAAAGAGTTCCAAGGCCCCCTAGCCGGAAGTTCATGCAAACATAAATCTAGCCACACCACTTACACACCCAATATGAAAATTGCCTTTTTCTTAGCATCAACTAACTTTAAAACAATCTTTTAATGAAACCATAGTACCACTGATCACAATCTTCCAATTTATCCAGTTGATTCATAATTTCCCATCATTCCTTCATCAGAGTATCTATGGCATCATTGGCAACTAGAACGCTCACCACCTGTCCACACAGGGGCCTTTTCAATAGTTCCTAGCCCATAATACTCGGCAATATAATCACTTATAAAAATCAAGATGGACTCTCGTTGAAGATCAGCAAGATCAACCAACAGATCCATATAAAGAGCCATGGACTCATCCATTGAAGACCAGCAAGGTCAATCAACCAGATCCATGCCCGGTTTCACAAAACAACTCTTACTCCTTGTTCCAATATCTTCCTCGACGCACGCGTGGGTATCCTGGGCGACCCAGAGCCCGAGCACCGTATGGTCAGCACCCTCTAGGATCCTTCGCAGGTGACCTAGCGCTTCACTCATAGGCCGCTTCCTTGGTCCCTCATCCACCGTACCGGAAGCTCACCATTTTAATCGAACCGAGGCTGGTCAAGACCTCGGCCAACCTTGCTACGCGAGACGTCCTCCATTGACTCTCCGTCAGCAGTTGCAACTTTATCAGTTAGGTCTCCACGACCTTAATCACAAGACGGTCAAAATGCTTTCCCAGCATTCTTGACATAAAACAGCCATTTACAAATAGCATTTACAAACAGTTTACAAATACAATTTCTATATTAACTCTAATTTTTCCACATTATCCCTCATATAATCCACATTACTTATTCCTCATTCCATTTATATGTGTACTCATCCAATCACATCATTTTCCATCTCTTCACTTCAGATTCCTTCACATCACATATTATATATTCACATCCATACATCCACATCCACATCCACATTCACATCCATACATCCACATCTACATGCTTACCTCCATTTTCACATCCTCATTTATACATCCACATCCCATATCCACATTCATACATACACATCCATATCCACATCCATACATCCACATCCACATGCATACATCCACTATCACGTCCTCATTCATACATCCACATCCACATGCATACATCCACTATCACGTCCTCATTCATACATCCATATCCACATACATACATACATCCACATCCACATTCCCATTCACATCTATACATCCACATCTACATCCACATGCATACATCCACTATCACGTCCTCATTCATACATCCACATCCTCATGCATACATCCACTATCAGTCCTCATTCATACATCCATATCCACATACATACATACATCCACATCCACATTCCCATTCACATCTATACATCCACATCTACATCCACATACATCCACATCCACATTCCACATTCACATCTATACATCCACATCTACATCCATATACATACATACATCCACATCCACATTCCACATTCACATCTATACATCCACATCTACATCCACATTCACATATATCCACATCCACATTCCCATTCACATCTATACATACACATCTACATCCACATACATACATACATACATCCACATCCACGTTCCACATTCACATCTATAAAACCACATCTACATCCACATTCACATACATCCACATCTACATTCACATTCACATCTATATCCACATCTATATTCCCATTCACATCTATACATCCACATCTACATCCACATACATACATACATCCATATCCACATTCCACATTCACTTCTATACAACCACGTCTACATCCACATTCACATCTATGCATATACATCTTCATGCATACATCCATTTTCACATGCATACATCCACACTCCCATCTCCACATCCACACATCCACATACATACATCCATTTTCACATTCCCATTCATATAACCCCATATGCCTTCATATCTAATCTTTTATATCAGCTCCATTCTCACCCTATCACAACCCATATATATCTTATCTCATCTCATTCACTTCTTATCTCATCCCATACACATCTTATCACATCTTAACTCATCTTATATGCATCTTATCATATCTTATCACTTCCCATATCTTTTATGCATACTTCTATGCATGAAATTCAATTATGCTAAAAGTAACACTTTTATAATAAAATAATCATCTCTTATGCATACCTCTATGCATGAAATTCAATTATGCTAAAAGTAACACTTTTATAATAAAATATTCATCTCTTATGCATACCTCTATGCATGAATTTTAATTATTGTAAAAGTAACACTTTTATAATAAAATATTCATCTCTTATGCATACCTCTATGCATGAAATTCAATTATGCTAAAAGTAACACTTTTGATATAAAAATTTATCCATTATGCATACTTCTATGCATGTAAATAAAAATGATAAAAGTAACACTTTTGATATAAAAATTTATCCATTATGCATACTTCTATGCATGTAATTAAAAATGATAAAAGTAACACTTTTGATATAAAAATTTATCCATTATGCATATTTCTATGCATGTAAATAAAAATGATAAAAATAACACTTTTGATATAAAAATTTATCTATTATGCATACTTCTATGCAAGTTGAGAATGAATAAAGTTTAAATCTTGTTCTTATCTTGAATCTTGCTCTCTTTGAGACTTTTTCTTGGTGGTTAATCCTGATTTAAATTTTTCTCTAAGTCTCATAATTCGTGCATCTTGCGAAATTATCCCAGTTTGCGAGATGAGGACATCTCGCGTTTTTTAAGTGGGGTAGAATGTAAGATTCCTCCCCCAAACCCCCTTTTGATGTCTAGTATCTTCTTCTATAATCAATCCCTCTTCAGAAATATAAAAGACTTGTTTCTAACTATTTTAACCTAGAGAGAGAAAATATTCTAGAGAGAGAATATTCAGATTTTTAATATTTTTGGATAGAAAATTATCTCATCTTATTAAAATAAGTTCCCCTGAAACAGAAATTCAAAAAGAACTTTCCAATGTGCAATTGGAATTAATTGGAAATGTGTATAAAGGACCTTAGCCTAAGGGTCTAGATTTTCAGAAATTTTTGGATTATGGTCCAATTAAGGTTCCTATGGACCAATAGCATCAATCCATGTGTAAGGAGGAGATAAATCCAATTTGTAAAAGAAGATACCCAAAAATGAGTAAATGCTCACATAAGATGAAGAGTTGAAAATGTACAAGGTTTATTAGTAAAAAACTATGAGCAATATTAAAATGATTCCATTATGACACATATGTAAGGAAGGGGAGTTCTTTAAAGGAGGTGCATATTTCACATAAGATGAAGAGTTGAAAATGTACATGGTTTATTAGTAAAAAACTATGAGCAATATTAAAAATATGAGATATTTTGGGTATCCAAAAATGAGTAAATGCTCACATAAGATGAAGAGTTGAAAATGTACAAGGTTTATTAATAAAAAACTATGAGCAATATTAAAATAATTCCATATGTAAGGAAGGGGAGTTCTTTAAAGGAGGTGCATATTTCACATAAGATGAAGAGTTGAAAATGTACATGGTTTATTAGTAAAAAACTATGAGCAATATTAAAAATATGAGATATCTTGGGTATCCAAAAATGAGTAAATGCTCACATAAGATGAAGAGTTGAAAATGTACAAGGTTTATTAATAAAAAAAGCTATGAGCAATATTAAAATGATTCCATTATGACACATATGTAAGGAAGGGGAGTTCTTTAAAGGAGGTGCATATTTCACATGCTTGAATGAGTTTTAAACTCATAAAAATTGAGATATTTCATCTCTCCTCTCTCCTCATTCAAGTCTAGTTCCAAAAAGTTAGCTTAACTGACCTAAAAATGGTCAAAAAGTGACCAAACTGACTTGGAAAATTCTAGAATCAGTTTGCGTGGTTAGGAGCTCAATTTTTCCTATAAATAGAAGCCTCCCCTTGTTGAAAAAAAATATAGTGTTTATGCATCGTTACTCTACTCCACCTAAGCCAAGAACTGTGAATTCATTTAATAATTCACTAGTTTTTGGAGCTTCCCTCTTTCTTCAATCCCCATTAGTGGCTCCATCAACATACTTAACCAATTGATTGGTTGGGGGCCTCTACTGTGAACAAAGAATCAAGCAACTTGTAAGGTAATTAGTGAATATTGCTCTTTCTATAATTTCTCAATGTTTCTCTCTTCTCAACCCCTCTCAAGCTTGAGAAGCTTAATTGGTATGGTTTTTTAAATGCTATTGAAGTTAATTGGTGAATAGTAGTGAAGAGTTACATAATTTAATAAATGCTATTGAAGTTAATTTTCATTTATGTTTAAATTCTAATGGTTTTTATGTAATTTCTCTCTCTCACTCAAGAAATGGTCATACTCATGACCCATTCTCAATCCAAAAGAAGCTTTTCATAAAGCTTTTCCTTAATCCAAGATTAAGCTATGCTTGAGGCCAAATTAATGGTTTTTTTTTCTATGCTTTTAGTTTATGCATATTGATGATTCAATCCATTATGGATTAATGATCCAATTAGAGATCATTTTAATTACTTCCTTAATGATAAGCTTTATCCCTTAGAAAAATTGAGATTTATCAGTCATAGCAGCGGAGCTATGGCAAAATTTTTATAAAAATTATGCATAAAATAATTTCATTCAAAGCATAAAAAGAGGACTTCCGACCATATTCTAGGAATTATCATCCTAGACTAATTGAAAGAATTTCATTATAATCATAGAGAAATTGAATTTTTATATTATGCATAAAGAATAAGTTTTTATATCAAAAGTGTTACTTTTATCATTTTTATTTACTTGCATAGAAGTATGCATAATAGATAAATTTTTATATCAAAAGTGTTATTTTTATCATTTTTATTTACATGCATAGAAGTATGCATAATGGATAAATTTTTATATCAAAAGTGTTACTTTTATCATTTTTAATTACATGCATAGAAGTATGCATAATGGATAAATTTTTATATCAAAAGTGTTACTTTTATCATTTTTATTTACATGCATAGAAGTATGCATAATGGATAAATTTTTATATCAAAAGTGTTACTTTTAGCATAATTGAATTTCATGCATAGAGGTATGCATAAGAGATGAATATTTTATTATAAAAGTGTTACTTTTACAATAATTAAAATTCATGCATAGAGGTATGCATAAGAGATGAATATTTTATTATAAAAGTGTTACTTTTAGCATAATTGAATTTCATGCATAGAGGTATGCATAAGAGATGATTATTTTATTATAAAAGTGTTACTTTTAGCATAATTGAATTTCATGCATAGAAGTATGCATAAAAGATATGGGAAGTGATAAGATATGATAAGATGCATATAAGATGAGTTAAGATGTGATAAGATGTGTATGGGATGAGATAAGAAGTGAATGAGATGAGATAAGATGTATATGGGTTGTGATAGGGTGAGAATGGAGGTGATATAAAAGATTAGATATGAAGGCATATGGGGTTATATGAATGGGAATGTGAAAATGGATGTATGTATGTGGATGTGTGGATGTGGAGATGGGAGTGTGGATGTATGCATGTGAAAATGGATGTATGCATGAAGATGTATATGCATAGATGTGAATGTGGATGTAGACGTGGTTGTATAGAAGTGAATGTGGAATGTGGATATGGATGTATGTATGTATGTGGATGTAGATGTGGATGTATAGATGTGAATGGGAATATAGATGTGGATATAGATGTGAATGTGAATGTAGATGTGGATGTATGTGAATGTGGATGTAGATGTGGTTTTATAGATGTGAATGTGGAACGTGGATGTGGATGTATGTATGTATGTATGTGGATGTAGATGTGTATGTATAGATGTGAATGGGAATGTGGATGTGGATATATGTGAATGTGGATGTAGATGTGGATGTATAGATGTGAATGTGGAATGTGGATGTGGATGTATGTATGTATATGGATGTAGATGTGGATGTATAGATGTGAATGTGGAATGTGGATGTGGATGTATGTATGTATGTGGATGTAGATGTGGATGTATAGATGTGAATGGGAATGTGGATGTGGATGTATGTATGTATGTGGATATGAATGTATGAATGAGGACGTGATAGTGGATGTATGCATGAGGATGTGGATGTATGAATGAGGACGTGATAGTGGATGTATGCATGTGGATGTAGATGTGGATGTATAGATGTGAATGGGAATGTGGATGTGGATGTATGTATGTATGTGGATATGGATGTATGAATGAGGACGTGATAGTGGATGTATGCATGTGGATGTGGATGTATGAATGAGGACGTGATAGTGGATGTATGCATGTGGATGTGGATGTATGGATGTGGATATGGATGTGTATGTATGAATGTGGATATGGGATGTGGATGTATAAATGAGGATGTGAAAATGGAGGTAAGCATGTAGATGTGGATGTATGGATGTGAATGTGGATGTATGGATGTGAATATATGATATGTGATGTGAAGGAATCTGAAGTGAAGAGATGGAAAATGATGTGATTGGATGAGTACACATATAAATGGAATGAGGAATAAGTAATGTGGATTCTATGAGGGATAATGTGGAAAAATTAGAGTTAATATAGAAATTGTATTTGTAAACTGTTTGTAAATGCTATTTGTAAATGGCTGTTTTATGTCAAGAATGCTGGGAAAGCATTTTGACCGTCTTGTGATTAAGGTCGTGGAGACCTAACTGATAAAGTTGCAACTGCTGACGGAGAGTCAATGGAGGACGTCTCGCGTAGCAAGGTCGGCCGAGGTCTTGACCAGCCTCGGTTCGATTAAAATGGTGAGGGAAGCGGCCTATGAGTGAAGCGCTAGGTCACCTGCGAAGGATCCTAGAGGGTGCTGACCATACGGTGCTCGGGCTCTGGGTCGCCCAGGATACCCACGCGTGCGTCGAGGAAGATATTGGAACAAGGAGTAAGAGTTGTTTTGTGAAACCGGGCATGGATCTGGTTGATTGACCTTGCTGGTCTTCAATGGATGAGTCCATGGCTCTTTATATGGATCTGTTGGTTGATCTTGCTGATCTTCAACGAGAGTCCATCTTGATTTTTATAAGTGATTATATTGCCGAGTATTATGGGCTAGGAACTATTGAAAAGGCCCCTGTGTGGACAGGTGGTGAGCGTTCTAGTTGCCAATGATGCCATAGATACTCTGATGAAGGAATGATGGGAAATTATGAATCAACTGGATAAATTGGAAGATTGTGATCAGTGGTACTATGGTTTCATTAAAAGATTGTTTTAAAGTTAGTTGATGCTAAGAAAAAGGCAATTTTCATATTGGGTGTGTAAGTGGTGTGGCTAGATTTATGTTTGCATGAACTTCCGGCTAGGGGGCCTTGGAACTCTTTTCCTTGGTACCCGGGACAAAACCTAACCAAATTCCAAATTGGATCCCATCACTACAGTGGTTGGGTGGTTGGCTAACCCATGGGATCGGATGGGGTTAGGCTGGACTGATGGATCCGTAATCGAGATTTAATTTCTATTATTACGATAGATGAAGTAAATCCCGGATAGAAATTGTTCTATGGATAGGAATCAACGGCTGTGCCTCTTGATGGGAAAAAAGCGTTGATCCCAATGATCCAAGTGCAAGTTTCTTCCTTGATTTGACCAAGTACCCCGAATCTGTTGCACGGTGGGAACAGGGATCTCACAGTTGGTATCAGAGCGAATTGGTTAATAAAGATCAACTGAGAAGCCAAATATGTCAAAAATTTATCAAGAAGCATAAAAAGGTTGTAATTGTGTGATATAATTCATACAATTTGATATTCAAACTGAAATTCGTAATTGGTAATTGGGTCTTCATATGGAAGTACCATAATTATATAGAATCCCTGACTTGTTTGAGGCCTAGACATGATGGTATTTACCTTATAATTCCAAGGGCCGTGACTACCCGTATATACCGAGAGTATACTGCAGCTCTTTACTGACAGTATATACGAGTAAATCTAAGACTTGAAATTATAAGCGTTAATGCTATCCAGAGGATGATTTCGAATGTGGTTGATATGATTTTTAATTCTGTTTGAGAATTGATGAATTGATTTGGATTCTGATTGAAAAATGATGACCCCTGAAATTTGGTTGAAATGTAATAAGCTGAGCGAAACCTCAATGAGGATGAATGGAACGAGTCCCTGTGATGATATTCATAACTGGAATGATACTGTGAGATCCCGATCTCCACCGCGCAACGGATTCGGGGTACTAGCAGCAGAAGTAGCACATCATGCGTGGGTAGGGGTCTCACACTCGGGACCTCGCCCACGGATATCCGAACAAGAGACTAATCCGTCGGTTTTTCCAAAACCGAACCCGAAAAAACTTCCCTTACCCGGAAAGCATGGGCGATTCCACCAGGATAACTCTTTACTCTAACGCAGTCAAGATCATTACAGATCAACTGATCTGACTGCACCTTTAACGGTACTTGGTCAAATCAAGGAAGAAACTTGCACTTGGATCATTGGGATCAACGCTTTTTTCCCCATCAAGAGGCACAGCCGTTGATTCCTATCCATAGAACAATTTCTATCCGGGATTTACTTCATCTATCGTAATAATAGAAATTAAATCTCGATTACGGATCCATTAGTCCAGCCTAACCCCATCCGATCCCATGGGTTAGCCAACCACCCAACCACTGTAGTGATGGGATCCAATTTGGAATTTGGTTAGGTTTTGTCCCGGGTACCAAGGAAAAGAGTTCCAAGGCCCCCTAGCCGGAAGTTCATGCAAACATAAATCTAGCCACACCACTTACACACCCAATATGAAAATTGCCTTTTTCTTAGCATCAACTAACTTTAAAACAATCTTTTAATGAAACCATAGTACCACTGATCACAATCTTCCAATTTATCCAGTTGATTCATAATTTCCCATCATTCCTTCATCAGAGTATCTATGGCATCATTGGCAACTAGAACACTCACCACCTGTCCACACAGGGGCCTTTTCAATAGTTCCTAGCCCATAATACTCGGCAATATAATCACTTATAAAAATCAAGATGGACTCTCGTTGAAGATCAGCAAGATCAACCAACAGATCCATATAAAGAGCCATGGACTCATCCATTGAAGACCAGCAAGGTCAATCAACCAGATCCATGCCCGGTTTCACAAAACAACTCTTACTCCTTGTTCCAATATCTTCCTCGACGCACGCGTGGGTATCCTGGGCGACCCAGAGCCCGAGCACCGTATGGTCAGCACCCTCTAGGATCCTTCGCAGGTGACCTAGCGCTTCACTCATAGGCCGCTTCCTTGGTCCCTCATCCACCGTACCGGAAGCTCACCATTTTAATCGAACCGAGGCTGGTCAAGACCTCGGCCGACCTTGCTACGCGAGACGTCCTCCATTGACTCTCCGTCAGCAGTTGCAACTTTATCAGTTAGGTCTCCACGACCTTAATCACAAGACGGTCAAAATGCTTTCCCAGCATTCTTGACATAAAACAGCCATTTACAAATAGCATTTACAAACAGTTTACAAATACAATTTCTATATTAACTCTAATTTTTTCACATTATCCCTCATATAATCCACATTACTTATTCCTCATTCCATTTATATGTGTACTCATCCAATCACATCATTTTCCATCTCTTCACTTCAGATTCCTTCACATCACATATCATATATTCACATCCATACATCCACATCCACATCCACATTCACATCCATACATCCACATCTACATGCTTACCTCCATTTTCACATCCTCATTTATACATCCACATCCCATATCCACATTCATACATACACATCCATATCCACATCCATACATCCACATCCACATGCATACATCCACTATCACGTCCTCATTCATACATCCACATCCACATGCATACATCCACTATCACGTCCTCATTCATACATCCATATCCACATACATACATACATCCACATCCACATTCCCATTCACATCTATACATCCACATCTACATCCACATGCATACATCCACTATCACGTCCTCATTCATACATCCACATCCTCATGCATACATCCACTATCACGTCCTCATTCATACATCCATATCCACATACATACATACATCCACATCCACATTCCCATTCACATCTATACATCCACATCTACATCCACATACATACATACATCCACATCCACATTCCACATTCACATCTATACATCCACATCTACATCCATATACATACATACATCCACATCCACATTCCACATTCACATCTATACATCCACATCTGCATCCACATTCACATATATCCACATCCACATTCCCATTCACATCTATACATACACATCTACATCCACATACATACATACATACATCCACATCCACGTTCCACATTCACATCTATAAAATCACATCTACATCCACATTCACATACATCCACATCTACATTCACATTCACATCTATATCCACATCTATATTCCCATTCACATCTATACATCCACATCTACATCCACATACATACATACATCCATATCCACATTCCACATTCACTTCTATACAACCACGTCTACATCCACATTCACATCTATGCATATACATCTTCATGCATACATCCATTTTCACATGCATACATCCACACTCCCATCTCCACATCCACACATCCACATACATACATCCATTTTCACATTCCCATTCATATAACCCCATATGCCTTCATATCTAATCTTTTATATCACCTCCATTCTCACCCTATCACAACCCATATACATCTTATCTCATCTCATTCACTTCTTATCTCATCCCATACACATCTTATCACATCTTAACTCATCTTATATGCATCTTATCATATCTTATCACTTCCCATATCTTTTATGCATACTTCTATGCATGAAATTCAATTATGCTAAAAGTAACACTTTTATAATAAAATAATCATCTCTTATGCATACCTCTATGCATGAAATTCAATTATGCTAAAAGTAACACTTTTATAATAAAATATTCATCTCTTATGCATACCTCTATGCATGAATTTTAATTATTGTAAAAGTAACACTTTTATAATAAAATATTCATCTCTTATGCATACCTCTATGCATGAAATTCAATTATGCTAAAAGTAACACTTTTGATATAAAAATTTATCCATTATGCATACTTCTATGCATGTAAATAAAAATGATAAAAGTAACACTTTTGATATAAAAATTTATCCATTATGCATACTTCTATGCATGTAATTAAAAATGATAAAAGTAACACTTTTGATATAAAAATTTATCCATTATGCATACTTCTATGCATGTAAATAAAAATGATAAAAATAACACTTTTGATATAAAAATTTATCTATTATGCATACTTCTATGCAAGTTGAGAATGAATAAAGTTTAAATCTTGTTCTTATCTTGAATCTTGCTCTCTTTGAGACTTTTTCTTGGTGGTTAATCCTGATTTAAATTTTTCTCTAAGTCTCATAATTCGTGCATCTTGCGAAATTATCCCAGTTTGCGAGATGAGGACATCTCGCGTTTTTTAAGTGGGGTAGAATGTAAGATTCCTCCCCCAAACCCCCTTTTGATGTCTAGTATCTTCTTCTATAATCAATCCCTCTTCAAAAATATAAAAGACTTGTTTCTAACTATTTTAACCTAGAGAGAGAAAATATTCTAGAGAGAGAATATTCAGATTTTTAATATTTTTGGATAGAAAATTATCTCATCTTATTAAAATAAGTTCCCCTGAAACAGAAATTCAAAAAGAACTTTCCAATGTGCAATTGGAATTAATTGGAAATGTGTATAAAGGACCTTAGCCTAAGGGTCTAGATTTTCAAAAAATTTTGGATTATGGTCCAATTAAGGTTCCTATGGACCAATAGCATCAATCCATGTGTAAGGAGGAGATAAATCCAATTTGTAAAAGAAGATACCCAAAAATGAGTAAATGCTCACATAAGATGAAGAGTTGAAAATGTACAAGGTTTATTAGTAAAAAACTATGAGCAATATTAAAATGATTCCATTATGACACATATGTAAGGAAGGGGAGTTCTTTAAAGGAGGTGCATATTTCACATAAGATGAAGAGTTGAAAATGTACATGGTTTATTAGTAAAAAACTATGAGCAATATTAAAAATATGAGATATTTTGGGTATCCAAAAATAAGTAAATGCTCACATAAGATGAAGAGTTGAAAATGTACAAGGTTTATTAATAAAAAACTATGAGCAATATTAAAATAATTCCATATGTAAGGAAGGGGAGTTCTTTAAAGGAGGTGCATATTTCACATAAGATGAAGAGTTGAAAATGTACATGGTTTATTAGTAAAAAACTATGAGCAATATTAAAAATATGAGATATCTTGGGTATCCAAAAATGAGTAAATGCTCACATAAGATGAAGAGTTGAAAATGTACAAGGTTTATTAAGAAAAAAAGCTATGAGAAATATTAAAATGATTCCATTATGACACATATGTAAGGAAGGGGAGTTCTTTAAAGGAGGTGCATATTTCACATGCTTGAATGAGTTTTAAACTCATAAAAATTGAGATATTTCATCTCTCCTCTCTCCTCATTCAAGTCTAGTTCCAAAAAGTTAGCTTAACTGACCTAAAAATGGTCAAAAAGTGACCAAACTGACTTGGAAAATTCTAGAATCAGTTTGCGTGGTTAGGAGCTCAATTTTTCCTATAAATAGAAGCCTCCCCTTGTTGAAAAAAAATATAGTGTTTATGCATCGTTACTCTACTCCACCTAAGCCAAGAACTGTGAATTCATTTAATAATTCACTAGTTTTTGGAGCTTCCCTCTTTCTTCAATCCCCATTAGTGGCTCCATCAACATACTTAACCAATTGATTGGTTGGGGGCCTCTACTGTGAACAAAGAATCAAGCAACTTGTAAGGTAATTAGTGAATATTGCTCTTTCTATAATTTCTCAATGTTTCTCTCTTCTCAACCCCTCTCAAGCTTGAGAAGCTTAATTGGTATGGTTTTTTAAATGCTATTGAAGTTAATTGGTGAATAGTAGTGAAGAGTTATATAATTTAATAAATGCTATTGAAGTTAATTTTTATTTATGTTTAAATTCTAATGGTTTTTATGTAATTTCTCTCTCTCACTCAAGAAATGGTCATACTCATGATCCATTCTCAATCCAAAAGAAGCTTTTCATAAAGCTTTTCCTTAATCCAAGATTAAGCTATGCTTGAGGCCAAATTAATGGTTTTTTTTCTATGCTTTTAGTTTATGCATATTGATGATTCAATCCATTATGGATTAATGATCCAATTAGAGATCATTTTAATTACTTCCTTAATGATAAGCTTTATCCCTTAGAAAAATTGAGATTTATCAGTCATAGCAGCGGAGCTATGGCAAAATTTTTATAAAAATTATGCATAAAATAATTTCATTCAAAGCATAAAAAGAGGACTTCCTACCATATTCTAGGAATTATCATCCTAGACTAATTGAAAGAATTTCATTATAATCATAGAGAAATTGAATTTTTATATTATGCATAAAGAATAAGTTTTTATATCAAAAGTGTTACTTTTATCATTTTTATTTACTTGCATAGAAGTATGCATAATAGATAAATTTTTATATCAAAAGTGTTATTTTTATCATTTTTATTTATATGCATAGAAGTATGCATAATGGATAAATTTTTATATCAAAAGTGTTACTTTTATCATTTTTAATTACATGCATAGAAGTATGCATAATGGATAAATTTTTATATCAAAAGTGTTACTTTTATCATTTTTATTTACATGCATAGAAGTATGCATAATGGATAAATTTTTATATCAAAAGTGTTACTTTTAGCATAATTGAATTTCATGCATAGAGGTATGCATAAGAGATGAATATTTTATTATAAAAGTGTTACTTTTACAATAATTAAAATTCATGCATAGAGGTATGCATAAGAGATGAATATTTTATTATAAAAGTGTTACTTTTAGCATAATTGAATTTCATGCATAGAGGTATGCATAAGAGATGATTATTTTATTATAAAAGTGTTACTTTTAGCATAATTGAATTTCATGCATAGAAGTATGCATAAAAGATATGGGAAGTGATAAGATATGATAAGATGCATATAAGATGAGTTAAGATGTGATAAGATGTGTATGGGATGAGATAAGAAGTGAATGAGATGAGATAAGATGTATATGGGTTGTGATAGGGTGAGAATGGAGGTGATATAAAAGATTAGATATGAAGGCATATGGGGTTATATGAATGGGAATGTGAAAATGGATGTATGTATGTGGATGTGTGGATGTGGAGATGGGAGTGTGGATGTATGCATGTGAAAATGGATGTATGCATGAAGATGTATATGCATAGATGTGAATGTGGATGTAGACGTGGTTGTATAGAAGTGAATGTGGAATGTGGATATGGATGTATGTATGTATGTGGATGTAGATGTGAATGTATAGATGTGAATGGGAATATAGATGTGGATATAGATGTGAATGTGAATGTAGATGTGGATGTATGTGAATGTGGATGTAGATGTGGTTTTATAGATGTGAATGTGGAACGTGGATGTGGATGTATGTATGTATGTATGTGGATGTAGATGTGTATGTATAGATGTGAATGGGAATGTGGATGTGGATATATGTGAATGTGGATGTAGATGTGGATGTATAGATGTGAATGTGGAATGTGGATGTGGATGTATGTATGTATATGGATGTAGATGTGGATGTATAGATGTGAATGTGGAATGTGGATGTGGATGTATGTATGTATGTGGATGTAGATGTGGATGTATAGATGTGAATGGGAATGTGGATGTGGATGTATGTATGTATGTGGATATGGATGTATGAATGAGGACGTGATAGTGGATGTATGCATGAGGATGTGGATGTATGAATGAGGACGTGATAGTGGATGTATGCATGTGGATGTAGATGTGGATGTATAGATGTGAATGGGAATGTGGATGTGGATGTATGTATGTATGTGGATATGGATGTATGAATGAGGACGTGATAGTGGATGTATGCATGTGGATGTGGATGTATGAATGAGGACGTGATAGTGGATGTATGCATGTGGATGTGTATGTATGAATGTGGATATGGGATGTGGATGTATAAATGAGGATGTGAAAATGGAGGTAAGCATGTAGATGTGGATGTATGGATGTGAATGTGGATGTATGGATGTGAATATATGATATGTGATGTGAAGGAATCTGAAGTGAAGAGATGGAAAATGATGTGATTGGATGAGTACACATATAAATGGAATGAGGAATAAGTAATGTGGATTATATGAGGGATAATGTGGAAAAATTAGAGTTAATATAGAAATTGTATTTGTAAACTGTTTGTAAATGCTATTTGTAAATGGCTGTTTTATGTCAAGAATGCTGGGAAAGCATTTTGACCGTCTTGTGATTAAGGTCGTGGAGACCTAACTGATAAAGTTGCAACTGCTGACGGAGAGTCAATGGAGGACGTCTCGCGTAGCAAGGTCGGCCGAGGTCTTGACCAGCCTCGGTTCGATTAAAATGGTGAGCTTCCGGTACGGTGGATGAGGGACCAAGGAAGCGGCCTATGAGTGAAGCGCTAGGTCACCTGCGAAGGATCCTAGAGGGTGCTGACCATACGGTGCTCAGGCTCTGGGTCGCCCAGGATACCCACGCGTGCGTCGAGGAAGATATTGGAACAAGGAGTAAGAGTTGTTTTGTGAAACCGGGCATGGATCTGGTTGATTGACCTTGCTGGTCTTCAATGGATGAGTCCATGGCTCTTTATATGGATCTGTTGTTTGATCTTGCTGATCTTCAACGAGAGTCCATCTTGATTTTTATAAGTGATTATATTGCCGAGTATTATGGGCTAGGAACTATTGAAAAGGCCCCTGTGTGGACAGGTGGTGAGCGTTCTAGTTGCCAATGATGCCATAGATACTCTGATGAAGGAATGATGGGAAATTATGAATCAACTGGATAAATTGGAAGATTGTGATCAGTGGTACTATGGTTTCATTAAAAGATTGTTTTAAAGTTAGTTGATGCTAAGAAAAAGGCAATTTTCATATTGGGTGTGTAAGTGGTGTGGCTAGATTTATGTTTGCATGAACTTCCGGCTAGGGGGCCTTGGAACTCTTTTCCTTGGTACCCGGGACAAAACCTAACCAAATTCCAAATTGGATCCCATCACTACAGTGGTTGGGTGGTTGGCTAACCCATGGGATCGGATGGGGTTAGGCTGGACTGATGGATCCGTAATCGAGATTTAATTTCTATTATTACGATAGATGAAGTAAATCCCGGATAGAAATTGTTCTATGGATAGGAATCAACGGCTGTGCCTCTTGATGGGGAAAAAAGCGTTGATCCCAATGATCCAAGTGCAAGTTTCTTCCTTGATTTGACCAAGTACCGTTAAAGGTGCAGTCAGATCAGTTGATCTGTAATGATCTTGACTGCGTTAGAGTAAAGAGTTATCCTGGTGGAATCGCCCATGCTTTCCGGGTAAGGGAAGTTTTTTCGGGTTCGGTTTTGGAAAAACCGACGGATTAGTCTCTTGTCCGGATATCCGTGGGGACGAGGCCCCGAGTGTGGGTCCCTGCCCCGCGCATGAAGTGCTACTTCCGCTGCTAGTACCCCGAATCTGTTGCACGGTGGGAACAGGGATCTCACACTCATCTTTTCACATTGTTCCATTATCAATCCACATTATTTAATTCCACAACTATTTCATAAGTATTCCTATTCCCATCCAATCTTAATCATTCATATCACAATTCACATGACACCACATCAATACTCGTCCATCACATTCAATTTTATCACATCCATTTACACCACCCATCACATCTCATTCATTCATATCCATCACATTCGTTCATTCATACCACCATATACATTCTCATAACCATCCCATGACATACATTCTATCCACATTATATCACATCACTTCTGTCCACACCATATCTCATTCATACACATCCATCCATCATTCACCTGTACGACTACCCACATCTATTCATACACATCCATCCATCGTTCACTTGTACGACTACCCACATCTATTCATACATTCCTATCTATCACTTCACATCCACATATATTCATGTCACATCACTTCATTTTTCATCACATCACATTCCTTCGCATACACATGCACATCACATTCTTTTACATACATTCACATCCATTCTTTCACATACATTCACATCCATTCTTTCACATACGTCCACTCACATCCCATATCATTCATTTACATACATTGACATTCATTCTTTCACATACATGCACATCACATTCTTTTACATACATTCACATCCATTCTTTCACATACATCCACTCACATCCATTCTTTCACATACGTCCACTCACATCCCATATCATTCATTTACATCCTGATTCACATGACATCACATCTCATCACATCTATTCACCTCACATCTCTTCACCCCTATTCACCTCACATCTCTTCACCCCTATTCACATCATCACATCCATCCATACATTCATGCACATCTATCTAATTCAAATCACACATCTCATCACATCTATTCACCTCATATCTCATCACCTCTATTCTCATCACATCTATCCATCCCTTCATTCACATCTATCTGATTCACATCACACATCTCATCACATCTATTTACATCACATCTCATCACCTCTATTCACATCACATCTCATCACATCTATTTACCTCACATCTCATCACCTCTATTCACATCATATCTATTCATCCCTTCATTCACATCTATCTGATTCTCATCACACATCTATTTACCTCACATCTCATTATCTCACATCTATGCATCCCTTCATTCACATCTATCTGATTCACATCACACATCTCATCACTTCTATTTACCTCACATCTCTTTTTCTTCCTGAATTATCTTTCTCAAAAAGGGGGTGATATTTCAATTACTAGTTTACTGAATTTTATTCATTGAATATTCACTTAAATGATTTCTATATTAATCACGAATTTCGATGTTTTATAATAAAAATATTTCTATTATGCATCTTTCCATGCACAGAAATTAAATGATGAAAATAACACTTTTATAATAAAAAAATATCCAATATGCATCTTTCTATGCATAGAAATTGAATCTATAAAATAACACTTTTATAATAAAAATATTTCTATTATGCATCTTTCCATGCATAAAAATTGAATCTGATGAAAATAACACTTTTATAAAAAAAAATATCCAATATGCATCTTTCTATGCATAGAAATTGAATCTAATGAAAATAACACTTTAATAATAAAAATATTTCTATTATGCATTTCCATGCATAGAAATTTAATCTGATGAAATAACACTTTTATAATTAAAAAAATATCCAATATGCATCTTTCTATGCATAGAAATTGAATCTAATGAAAATGACACTTTTATAATAAAAATTTCCAATATGCATCTTTCTATGCATAGAAATTGAATCTAATGAAAATAACAATTTTCTAATAAAAAAATCCAATATGCATCTTTCTATGCATAGAAATTGAATCTAATGAAAATGACACTTTTATAATAAAAATTTCCAATATGCATCTTTCTATGCATAGAAATTGAATCTAGTGAAAATGACACTTTTATAATAAAACAAAATCCTTTTATACATCTATTTATGCATAAAATAGGAATAACACTTTTAAAATAAAAATAATTTCTTTTAGAATGCACAAACGGTGGGGATTATTCTTTTTGAATAACATAAAGATAAAACGTATTTCTACAAAATTTAAGAAAACTTTGTCCCATAACCTCCTTTGTATGGCTGGCCATTTCTCAATTTTTACATTCTAAATTTACTTCTAAATTTACTTCAAAATTTATCCCAAGATGAAATAAAGAACTCTAATCTAATCAATTTTTTACTTCTTAAGAGTAATCAATAGGAAAAGTTTAACTCAATTTATTTGTTACTCATTTTAGGATAAAGAAGGGCTGAAATTCTTAATGAAGAGAAGGGGGAAACCTTTTCATCAAGGCTTATAATCCATAATCACATTAAAAAGCAAAGAATTTAGAAAACCATAGACTAGAATTAAAAAAAGTAGAATTAATAACTTACATGGAGTTTTGTGAGCTTTCCTTTGGCTTGAGGGATTGAGGGTTCTACTCTTGTTTGGATCAAGAGTGGCCACCAATTCTTTGTAAAGTCAATATTAGGTAATTTGGGAAAAATCTCACATTTTGGGAATCAATTACTCCATATAGTTTTGGACATATCTTAAACATACTAACTCTAAATTTGTCGGAGATCATAGATTTAGATTCTACTCTTCAAGATCTTTCCGATGATATGTCACATAAGGGGGTTTTGACAAACTTTTGGACAAGTTCACCATGCTTCCATTTTCAAAATGGGAATGGGATTTTTTCCAAATTATCTAATATGGTGTTTGTAGAGGAATTAGTAAAAAACAAGTAAATTATCAAGTGAATTCAATGTTTTTGGCTCTGGGGGAGGAGTAGAGTAACAGCGCATAAACACTATTAAGCTTTTAAAAAGGGGGAGTCTTCTTTTTATAGGAAAAAGTGAGCCTCAAACCAAGCAAACTGATTCTAGAATTTTCCAGATCAGTTTGGTCAATTTTTGACTATTTTTGGGTCAATTTAGCTTACTATTTGGAACTAGACTTGAATTAGGAGAGAGGAGAGATGAAATATCTCATTTTATTGATTTAAAATGGAAAGCAATGATGAGAAAAAAGGCACCTCCTTCATGAGGGAGAATTCCCATTTTGAACTGTCAAAAATCAGTTTTGTAACTATTTTCCTTGGTCCTTAGTCCACTCTTCATCTTATGTGAGTATTTACTCATTTTTGGGGGGTTTTTCTATATTTCTTTAATTTGTCTCCTCCCTACATTTGGATTAATCTAATTGGTCCCTCAGAACCTTAATCCAAAATTTTCAGAAAATCTGGACCCTTAGGCTAAGGCCTTTTGAGCAGATTATAATTTATTTCTAATGCACCTTAGGAAATTCTTTTTAAACTTTTGTTTCGGGGGAATTTAGTTTAATAAGAAAGGATATTTTTCCATCCAAAGATATCTAAAAACTAAGTTATCTCTCTCTAGAATATTTTCTCTCTCTAGGCCAAAACATGTAGAAACAAGATCTTTTATTATTCTGAAAAGGGGATTGATTATAGGGGAAGAAACTGGACATCTTGAGGGGCTAGGGAGGAATCTTACATTCTCTCCCACTTGAAAAACGCGAGATGTCCTCATCTCGCAGGTGGAGTATGATCTCTTTCATCATCTTCTTCTTCTTCAATTACTTCCAGCGTTACTGCCTTGGAAGTGGACGGCCGATTTGGAAATATCTCTCTTTGCCTTCCCCTATTCGGAGGCTGAGGTCTTGCATTACTTTGGATTGAGACTGCGGGTTGGTTAGAGGGTCTCTGGGATTTTCTTCATTTTAGCGGAAAGAAACCTGATTACTCTGGAAGGAAGGAGCTGGAGTCTCGAATCTTGATCCCTAATTTCCCTGCCCCGAAAACCTTTATCCAAACGGTGTTGGGCAATCCATACTGTGATGTCCAAATCCTTGACAGTTATAGCATTTCACTCCCTTGTTCAAGGCTGGAACTTCTGAAGTTGAATTCCAGGGGATTGAGTTTCAGGAAAAAAGTCAATATTAGATAAAGTGGAAAAAATTCCATTCCCATAAAAAAAGTGGGGGTATGGTAAACTCATCCCCAAAAGTTTGTCAAAACATATTCATGTGACATATCATTGGAAAGAGCTTGAAAAGTAGAATCTAGATCTACTTTGTCCGACAAATTTGGAGTTTGCATGTTCAAGTTATGGCCAAAATAAAATTTTTAAATACATTCCCATTTTGAGGGATTTTTCCCATTTTATCTAATATTGACTTAAAAGGGCATTTCTTGCATTCTGGAACTTCCCATATCCTGGGCTTGACCCTGATATCTTTTAGGCAGCGAAAGGTTGGAATCACCTTCTCTAATTAAAAACCTTTGCGTGAAATCCTTCGCCATCCGCACTGGTTGAGCCATGGAAATTGGCTTGGCATTCTTCACTAGGATATTCAAAGGTTTGTTCACAAAGGTTTGTTCAATCCTCGAATGAACCTGGCCATCAGTTATTCTTCATCCAGCGGTGGCGAGAATTTGAGGAGGAGAGCGAACGCTTGGTGATATAATTTAATAGTTCTGCTTCCCTGGGTTAACTCTAAGAATTCGTTCATCTTTGTTTCCAAAAAGCCGGGGGAGGACAAAACCTCATCCTTAGTAGTTTTTGAGATCATTCCATTCTGGGTATTCCAATCTAGATGGTTTGCCTTGCAGTGGATTCTTCATGCCACTCTGGCTGTTTCTACTATCTTCAGTCTTGCAAGAGCCATTTTGCTCTTCTCATTGTACCCGGTGACATCAAAGTACTCTTCCATTGCTTCGATCCACTTTTTCACAGCCTCACCCAAGTTTTTCCCTTCACCCTTGAAAGGTCTAGGCTGCGATCTATGAAGAGTTTTACGAGCATCTAAGTCGAGATCTTCCTCGTCGAGTTGGGGGTTATCATTTCTACCCACGAGACCTCGATCCATGCTCCTATCAATACGAAAATTCTTGTTAAGTCCCTTATTTTATGATTCAATTTCGATTTTAGATTCAATTTCGATTTTAGATTCAACTGATTTTGGGGTTCTTTAGATTGGTCAGTTCCTCACAGAATCATGGGATAAAGATATTCATATAGAACTCATTATCGGATAACAATGCATTCAGAACATCTCATTCATATCTTTAACACAATAATGGTCCATTAGACCAAAATTTCCATCGAAACAGTTCTCCATGGGGATTCCAATTATACAGATTTTTAATTAGTCATCCCTTAACTTGATCCACTGGGTCAAGTGTTAATAGTAGCAATTTGTCAGCACAATCCACTAATCTCATGGTGATTTACTGAAGTCATTATCGTCATTCCAGTTATAAACATCATCACAGGGATTCATCCCATTCATCCTCATTGTGGTTTTGTTCAGCTTATTACATTTCAACCAAAATTCATGTCATCATTTTTCAATCAGAATCCAAATCAACTTGTCAGTTCTCAACCAGAATTTTAAAATCATATTAACCACATTTGAATTCATCATCTGGATAGCATTTATGCTTATAATTTCAAAGTCTTAGATTTACTCATATATACTTCCAGTAAAGAGGTGCAGTTATACCCTCGGTATATACGGGTAGCCACGGTCCTTGGAATTATAAGGTAAATACCATCATGACTAGGCCTCAAGCAAGTCAGGGATTCCATATAATTATGGTACTTCTACCTAAAGACCCAATTACCAATTTATGAATTTCAATCTGAATAACAATTTGTATAAATTTATCACACAATTTCAAACTTTTTCTGCTACTTCATCAATTTTTGACATTTTTGGCTTCTCAATTGATCCACTTTAGCCAAATTTGCTCTGATACGAGCTGTAATGTCCCTCTCCCCACTGTGCAACGAATTCATGGCCGCTAGCAGCGGAAGTAGCACTTCTTGCGCGGGCCAGGAGGGTCCCTCACTTGGGTCCTCGCCCACGGATATTCGGACAAGAGACTAATCCATCGGCTCTTCCCAAACCGAACCCGAAAAAACTTCCCTTGCCCGGAAAGCATGGGCGATTCCTCGAGGATAAATTTTTCTCTAACGTAGTCAAAAAAGTCTTAACTAACTCAACTGATCTCACCAAACCCGTAAGTCCCATAATCAGATCAGGGAAAGATTGCACTTGGATCATAGAGACCAACGCTTTTTTGCTCATTGTTGAGAGGCACAACCGTTGATTCTTTTCCATAGAACAATTTTTGTCTGGGATTTACTTCATCTATCGTACCATAACAGAATTGAGTCTCAATTGAGGAATCCATCAGTCCAGCCTAACCCCCATCTAGTCCCATGGATTAGCCAACCGCCCAACCACTGTAGTGATAGGATCCAATTAGGAATTTGGTTAGGTTTTGTCCCCGGTACCAGGGAAAAGAGTTCCAAGGCCCCCTAGCCGGATATTCATGCAACTTAAAACTAGTCACACCACTTACACACCCAATATGAAATTACCGTTTTCATAGATTCAGCTTTCTTTAAAACAATCATTTAATGAAATCATAGTGTCACTAATCATAATCCTCAAAATCTCTGGTTGAATCCTTATTTCCAAACATTCTTTCATCGGTGTACCTATGGCATCATTGGCAACTAGAACGCTCACCACCTGTCCACTTAGCAAGATCAACCAACGGATCCATATAAAAGAGCCATGGACTCATCCGTTGAGGACCAGCAAGGTCAATCAACCAGATCCATGCCCGAATTCAGAAAACAACTCTTACTCCTTGTTTCGATATCTTCCACGATGCATGTGTGGGTATCTTCGGTGACCCAGAGCCCGAGAACCGTATGGTTAGCACCCTCTAGGATCCTTCGCAAGTGACCTAGCGCTTCACTCATAGGCCGCTTCCTTGGTCCCTCATCCACCGTACCGGAAGCTCACCATTTTAATCGAACCGAGGCTGGTCAAGACCTTGGTTGACCTTGCTATGCAAGATGTCCTCCATTGACTCTCCGTCACAGTTGTTGCAACTTTATCAGATTAGGTCTCCACGACCTTAATCATAAGACGGTCAAAATGCTTCCCCAGCATTCTTGACATAAAACAATCATTTAAAAACATGTCATAAATACAGTTTCTATAACGAACTCTCGTCTTTCCACATTGTTCCATTATCAATCCACATTATTTAATTCCACAACCATTTCATAAGTATTCCTATTCCCATCTAATCATAATCATTCACATCACAATTCACATGACACCACATCAATTCTCGTCCATCACATTCAATTACATCACATCCATTTACACCCATCACATCTCATTCATTCATATCCATCAAATTTGTTCATTCATACCACCACATACATTCTCATAACCATCCCATCACATACATTCTCATAACCATCCCATCATATACATTCTATCCACATTGTATCGCATCACTTCTGTCTACACCATATCTCATTCATACACATCCATCCATCGTTCACCTGTACGATACCCACATCTATTCATACATTCCTATCTATCACTTCACATCCACATATATTCATGTCACATCACTTCATTTTTCATCACATCACATTCCTTCGCATACACATCCACATCACATTCGCGTTTACATACATTCACATCCATTCACATCCATTCTTTCACATACATTCACTCACATCCCATATCATTCATTTATATCCTGATTCACATGACATGACATCTCATCATATCTATTGACCTCACATCATTCTTTCACATACATCCACTCACATCCCATATAATTCATTTACATCCTGATTCACATGACATCACATCTCATCACATTTATTCACCTCACATCTCTTCACCCCTATTCACATCATCACATCCATCCATCCATTCATGCACATCTATCTGATTCACATCACACATCTCAATCTATTCACCTCACATCTCATCACATCTATCCATCCCTTCATTCACATCTATCTGATTCACATCACACATCTCATCACATCTATTTACCTCACATCTCATCACCTCGATTCACAGCACATCTATTCATCCCTTCATTCACATCTATCTGATTCTCATCACACATCTATTTACCTCACATCTCATCACCTCTATTCACATTACATCTATTCATCCCTTCATTCACATTACATCTATTCATCCCTTCATTCACATCTATCTGATTCACATCACACATCTCATTACTTTTATTTACCTCACATCTCTTTTTCTTCCTGAATTATCTTTCTCAAACAAGGGGTGATATTTTAATTACTAATTTACTAAATTTCATTCATTGAATATTCATTTAATTGATTTCTATATTAATCACGAATTACGATGAGGAATAAATTAATCATTTATCTGAATATTTTGACTTCGATAGATTTCTTGAATTTTCTCTTTATTACAAACCGAGTGAATATGAAATGATAGAATTTTTTCTCTCAAAGTATTTACTTATTCATTTATCAAATATTCATGGAAATTAAACATATAATTAAAGAGAATCTAATTTTGACATAAAAATTCTTTATGCATCTATTTATGCAAAAAATCAGTTTAATAGGAATAACACTTTTAAAATAAAAAGATTTCCAATATGCATCTTTCTATGCATAAAATTGAATCTGATGAAAATGACACTTTTATAATAAAAATATTTCTATTATGCATCTTTCCATGCATAGAAATTGAATCTGATAAAAATAACACTTTTATAATAAAAAAATATCCAATATGCACCTTTCTATGCATAGAAATTGAATCTAATGAAAATAACACTTTTATAATAAAAATATTTCTATTATGCATCTTTCCATGCATAGAAATTGAATCTAATGAAAAAAACACTTTTATAATAATAAATATCCAATATGCATCTTTCTATGCATAGAAATTGAATCTAATGAAAATAAGACTTTTATAATAAAAATATTTCTATTATGCATCTTTCCATGCATAGAAATTGAATCTAATGAAAATAACACTTTTATAATAATAAAAAATATCCAGTATGCATCTCTCTATGCATAGAAATTGAATCTAATGAAAATGACACTTTTAATATAATAAACATTTCCAATATGCATCTTTCTATGCATAGAAATTAAATCTAATGAAAATAACACTTTTATAATAAAAAAATACCCAATATGCATCTTTCTATGCATAGAAATTGAATCTAATGAAAATGACACTTTTATAATAAAGATTTCAAATATGCATCCTTCTATGCATAGAAATTGAATCTCATGAAAATGACATTTTTATAATAAAAATTTCCAATATGCATCTTTCTATGCATAGAAATTGAATCTAAATAAAATGACACTTTTATAATAAAAGAAAATCCTTTTATACATCTATTTATGCATAAAATAGGAATAACACTTTTAAAATAAAAATAATTTCTTTTAGAATGCACAAACGGTGGGGATTATTCTTTTTGAATAACATAAAGATAAAACTTATTTCTACAAAATTTAAGAAAATTTTGCCATAACCTCCTTTGTATGGCTGACCATTTCTCAATTTTTACATTCTAAATTTACTTTAAAATTTATCCCAAGATGAAATAAAGCACTCTAATCTAATCAAATTTTCACTTCTAAAGAGTAATCAATAGGAAAAGTTTAACTCAATTTATTTGTTACTCATTTTAGGATAAAGAAAGGCTGAAATTCTTAATGGAAGAGAAGGGGGAAGCCTTTTCATCAAGGCTTATAATCCATAATCACATAAAAAAGCAAAGAATTCAGAAAACCATAGATTAGAATTCAAAAAAGTAGTATTAAGAACGTACATGGAGTTTTGTGAGCTTTCCTTTGGCTTGAGGGATTGAGGGTTCTACTTTTGTTTGGATCAAGAGTGGCCACCAATTCTTCGTAGAGGAATTAGTCAAAAACAAGTGAATTATCAAGTGAATTCAATGTTTTTGGCTCTAGGGAGGAGTAGAGTAACAGTGCATAAACACTATTAAGCTTTTACGAAGGGGGAGGCTTCTATTCATAGGAAAAAGTGAGCCTCAACCCAAGCAAACCGATTCTAGAATTTTCCAGATCAATTTGGTCAATCTTGTCTCCACAACCAACTATAGCAATTGGAAGAAAAACTATGCATTAAAAAAAAACACCATATTGGGGAATATGGGAATTTCCCACAAGTTTGGGACATGTGGTCAAAACTTTGGATTTTCCATAACTTGAACACCATTAATCCAAAATGAGTGGTTTATGGCTCTTTAGATCCCATTTTTCAAGCACTTTCCAATGATAGGTCACATGATAGGGCTTTGAGAGACTTACAAACATGTTATCCATGTCCCCCTTTTTTAGTATTCAAAAATGGGAATTGGGAGATTCCCAAATTCTCTAATATGGTGTTAAAATGAAAGTTAGTATATGAGCTTACAAATCATGTACACAACAGAAAATGAAAAAGCAAATATTGTAATATCTTGTGCCAATCAAATGTCTTGAGGCCATATAATTGTTCCTCTCCTTTCTTTTTGGTCTTTGTGAAGTCACCCTTCAATGAATGCATTACTCCCATTGGTGTACAAAAAGAGGCAATCACACTTTTCACCTTATTGTGCTCCCTCTTGATTAATACCCCTCTTGGTGTACAAAAAGAGGCGATCACACTTTTCACCTTATTGTGCTCCCTCTTGATTAATACCCATGGTGCCTTTGGTAGGACTATTTTACCACTCTCACTTTCAATTGGCCATTCACTTTGAAGGCGTCCAATGTTTTGTAAGTCATCCATTGGGCTCATCTTTAAACTCTGGCCACCATTGATGTTCCACATGTTGCCATGCCGGTGAACAGTGAATCAGCTACAATCCTCATGATGCCATCGATCGAGCGATGAGTAGCATGCCATGTCATGAGTTCTGCAATCCCCTTACATTTAAATATGTGTTGGATGTGAGGAATGATAGGGAAATGTCTCAAAACCTTTCGTAGAACTTTATCTCCTTGCAAATCATCCCTATAGCAGCTCTCCCCACATTGTAGACATTGTGTTGCATCTTTATTAACTCCTCTAAATAGCATGCAATCATTGGGACATGCATGTATTTTTGTGTGTAATCCATACCTAGCATAGAGAGCATTTTACGACACCCATCTCGTGAGTTCGGTAATAGATTTTGAGGGGGAAGAATATTCTTGAGAAGCCTATAACATAGGGTAAGAAATCACATGTCAAAATATTATCAAGGAGAGCATATAGAACATGAAATATTTTCAAAAGAATGAGGCGGTCTTACCAAAGAAGACTTGTAACACTTGCATCACTCCATCCATAAGTTGTTTGCAAGTTCAATAGCTCCAAGTTTGCTCGCAGTGTGGAGTATGAACATCCCTCATACAAAGGTGTGCTTGCCTCTCTATGCAAGGTTTCCTCCTCTTGTGACATTGGAGCTTGCTCACTATCATCTATGACCTCTTGTCCAAAGAAGTCATTCACCATGTCGTCCATGATGAGATTCTCTTTCTCCTCATGTGGCAATAGTGGAGGCACCTCATTCATTGGTTGGGGAAGATGAGTCTCAGCCATGCTTTCCATATGAATCCTTACCACCTTCCGCACTCTACCCGATGTCGCCAAATGGTGTGGCATGTTACCTAGAACTCTCCTATGGTTCTCCTCCATGTCATCATCCGCACTTGGTCGTGCCACTCTACTCATGTGAAGACCATATGTTCGCACATGCTCAATTGTTATCCGACTTTGTCATATAGATTGGCCCTTGCATCGATCACACACACATCGTTGTCGTATATACTGGCCCTTGCATCGATCACACACACATCAAATTTTTCCCCTTAACCATGCCTCAGGTCCAACTTCTAGTCCTTGATGATCACTGCCAGACTGTGACTCCCGCCTACATCGCTCGATGGGTGTCAATACCTACCTACTTCCCTTATCCTGCACATGCATAGCCTACACCTGCAACCCGAGTTTTCCTCCCACCTCAACTCATCCCTCAAGGGTGTTGGATCAATTAAGTATCCCTCTCCAAGGTAAGCACTTTCTTGCTTTCTTCATGGTTTCATGGTTTCATGTCTTCTTCCAAGCTTTCATGGTGGAAAGCTTGAACACAGTTTTATGTGAGATTCTCTTCCTTCCCCTCTCTCCTTTTCTCCCTTCCCCTCTCTTTCCTCTCCCTTTTCCTAACCCTAGCCTAATGTATAGAGCTCTAATAGAGAGCTTTAATGGTGAGCTCTCCATCAAAGATTTTTGTTAAGTATTCTATGCATTCTGCTAGGGTTTAGGCTTAACATAAACTAGTTTTTCCATTCACTTATGCATTAAGATTAGGGTTTAGGGTACTCACCTCTTTTTTAAGATTCCTCCCCAGCCCCTCAAGATGTCCAGTTTCTTCTCCTAAAATCAATCCCCTTTTCAGAATAATAAAAGATCTTGTTTCTACCTGTTTTGGCCTAGAGAGAGAAAATGTTCTAGAGAGAGATAACTCAATTTTTAGATATCTTTAGATGGAAAAATATCCTTTCTTATTAAACTAAATTTTCCTAAAATAGAAATTCAAAAAGAACTTTCCAATGTGCAATTGGAATTAATTGAAAATAGGTAAAAATGACCTTATCCTAAGGGTCTAGATTTTCTAAAAAATTTGGATTAAGGTTCCTATGGACCAATAAGATTAATCCAAATGCAGGGAGGTGATAAATTGAAGAATAATCCCCCAAAAATGAGTAAATACTCACATAAGATGAAGAGTTGACTAAGGACAAGGTTTATTAGTTAAAAAAAGAAGAGATATTTAGAGGAAATGATGCATTTTTGACACCTTAGTGTGGGGAATACCCCTCATGAAGGAGGCACCTATTTCACATGTGCGGATGAGTTTTAAACTCATAAATAATGAGATATTTTCATCTCTCCTGTTTCAACTAGATCCAAAAAAGCTAAACTGACCTAAAAATGGTCAAAAAGTGACCAAACTGATCTGGAAAATTCTAGAATCAGTTTGCTTGGTTAGAGGCTCACTTTTTCCTATAAATAGAAGCCTCTCCCTTTGTAAAAGATTAATGGTGTGTATGCACTGTTACTCTGCTTGTGTCTTGAGCCATTTAATATTGAATTTCTTGATAATTCAATTATTTTTTGGCCTAATCCTCTCCAAGTGAATTTAGTGGCCACTCTTGCTGCAAACAAGAGTAGAACCCTCAATCCCTCAAGCCAAAGGAAGGCTTACAAGCTCCATGTAAGCTTAATTCTTACTTATTGTGAATTTTTAAATCTATGGTTTTCTCAAATTTTATGCTTTGTAGATGTTGAATTAAAATATGATGCTATGCCTTGATGGAAAGGCCACCCCCTTCTCTTCTTTACAATTCAGCCCTTCTCAATCCTAGAAAGTTTAATTAAACTCTTTTCATTGTTTACTCTCTTGATTTTTGGAAAATGGAGTAGATTAGAGATATTAGAATTCAAATTGGATTAATTCAAGTCATAAATTGAATGATAGAATTGAGAAATGGTCAGCCATACAAAGGAGGTTATGGTAAAATTTTCTTAAATTTTGTGGAACTAAAGTTTATCATTAGGTTATAAAAGAGTGATTCCCTCCGTTTGTGCATTCTAAAAGATTTATTTTTATTTCAAAAGTGTCATTCTCATTAGAATTGAATTTATGCATAGGAAGACGCATAAAAGAATTATTTTTATTTCAAAAGAGTCATTCTCATTAGAATTGAATTTATGCATAGGAAGATGCATAAAAGAATTATTTTTATTTCAAAAGTGTCATTCTCATTAAAATTGAATTTATGCATAGGAAGATGCATAAAAGATTTATTTTTATTTCAAAAGTGTTATTCTCATTAAAATTGAATTTATGCATAGAAAGATGCATAAAGGATTTAATTTTATTTCAAAAGTGTTATTTTCCTTAAAATTGAATCATGCATAAATAGATGCGTTAAGAATCTTTATATAAAAAATTAGAATCCTCTTAGATTCTATGTTTGAATTCTGTGAATAGAAGTGATGAGAATATGAGGCGAATAGATGTGATGAGATAAGATGAGGCGAATAGATGTGATGAGATAAGATGTGAATCAGATGATCATTGAATGGATGGATGTGATGTGAATAGAGGTGATGGATGTGATGTGAATAGAGGTGATGAGATGAGAGGTAAATAGATGTGATGAGATGTGAATGGATGGATGGGTGTGATGTGAATAGAGGTTGAGATGAGAGGTAAATAGATGTGATGAGTTGTGATGTGAATTAGATAGATGTGATGAGTTATGATGTGAATTAGATAGATGTGAATGGATGGATGGATGTGATGTGAATAGAGATGATGAGAATGTGAGGTGAATAGATGTGATGTGAATCAGATAAATGTGAATGAATGGATGAGATGTGATGTCATGTGAATCAGAATGTAAATGAATGATATGAGATGTGAGTGAATGTGTATGTGAAGAATGGATGTGAATGAGTATGTGAAATAATGGATAAGGATGTGTATGTGAAGAATGGATGTGAATGTGTATGAGAAGAATGGATGTGAATGAGTATGTGAAAGAATGAATGTGGATGTATGTGAAAGAATGGATATAGATGTGTATGTGAAAGAATGTGATGTGATGTAAAGAGATGAGATGTGACATGAATATATGTGGATGTGAAGTGATAGATATGAATGTATGGATAGATGCGAGTAGTCGTACATGTGAATGATTGGATGGATGTGGATGAATGAGATGAGATGTGTATGAATGAGATATGATGTGGATAAAAGTGATGTGATATAATGGTGATGAGAATGAATGTGATGGATATGAATGAATGTGATGTGATGGGATGTGAATCGGGATAGATGTGAATGAATGAGATGTGAATCGGGATAAATGTGAATGAATGAGATGTGAGGTAAAATGAATGAGATGTGATGTGAGTGAATGTGATGTGGTCTGAATGGATGGATGAGATGTGAGTGAATGTGATGTGGTATGAATGGATGAGATGTGAATGAATGTGATGTGATGAGATGTGGATATGGTTAGATGTGGATATGGGTAGATGCGAGTGGATAAGATATCTGATGAGGATAAATTGAGGAAAGAACGTGATGAGATGAAAATGATGTGACTGGATGAGAATAGGAATACTTATGAAATGGTTGTGGAATTAATTAATGTGGTTTGATCTGGAGCAACGTGGAAAGACAAGAGTTCATTATAGAAACTGTATTTTTGAACTGTTTTTAAATGACTGTTTTATGTCAAGAATGCTAGAGAAGCATTTTGACCGTGTTGTGAATGAGGTCATGGAGACCTCATCTGATAAAGTTGCAACAGCTGACGTAGAGTCATTGGAGGGCGTCTCGCGTAGCAAGGTCAGCCGAGGTCTTCACCAGCCTCAGATCGACGAAAATGGTGAGCTTCTGGTACGGTGGATGAGGGACCAAGGAAGCGGCCTAGGAGTGAAGCGCTAGGTCACCTTTGAAGGATCCTAGAGGGTGCTGACCATACGATGCTTAGGCTGTGGGTCGTCGACGATACCCACATATGCATCGTGGAAGATATTGGAACAAGGAGTAAGAGTTGTTTTTTGAATTCGGGCATGGATATGGTTGATTGACCTTGCTAGTCCTCAACGGATGAGTCCATGGTTCTTTTATATGGATCTGTTGGTTGATCTTGCTGATCTTCAATGAAGATTCCATTTTGATATATGAATATTGCCGAGTACTATGAGCTAGGAACCATCGAAAAGACCCCTAAGTGGATAGGTGGTGAGTGTTTTGGTCAATGATGCCATAGGTACACTGAGGAAGGAATGATTGGAAAATAGAATTCAATCGAAAATTTTTGGAGGATTATGATCAGTGACTATGATTTCATTAAATGATTGTTTTAAAGACAACTGAATCTGTGAAAAAGGCAATTTCATATTGGGTGTGTAAGTGGTGTGACTAGTTTTAAGTTTGCATGAATATCTGGCCAGGGGGCCTGGGAACTCTTTTCCCTGGTACGCGAGACAAAACCTAACCAAATTCCTAATTGGATCCCATCACTACAGTGGTTGGGCGGTTGGCTAACCCATGGGACTGGATGGGGTTAGGCTAGACTGATGGATCCCTAAATTGAGACTCAATTCTGTTATGGTATGCTAGATGAAGTAAATCCCGGACAAAAATTGTTCTATGGAAAACGGTGCCTCTCAATGAGGAAAAAAGCGTTGGTCTCTATGATCCAAGTGCAATCTTTCCTTGATCTGACTATGGGACGAGGAATCGCCCAAGCTTTCCGGGCAAGGGAAGTTTTTTCGGGTTCGGTTTTGGAAGAACCGATGGATTAGTCTCTTGTCCGGATATCCGTGGGCGAGGCCCCGAGTGTGGGACCTTGCCCGGTGCAAGAAGTGCTACTTCTGCTGCTAACACCCCCTGAATTGCATGGTGGGGACGGGGATCTTACATCTTTTTTCTCTTGTTCTTCTTGCTTAATTACTAATGTGTTATGTTTCTTTTTCGTAGGATTATTCAAATGAGCAATGTTTTGGTCATAGCCTCTCATACAATAAGCCCTCTTTCTTCAAATTTGTGCTTCTTGTCTTTGTGTTTTTGCACCCTTGGGTGCCAGGGATTAGGGTTAGGTCAATAGGCAATAGGCTTCATTATATGCATGGCCGTCTTATGCATAGCCCTTTTATGCATAGCCTTATGCATAGGCTATGCATAGGGTATGCATAAGCCCTATGCATAGCCCTCTTATGTAATAGGGCTTATGCATAGGCCTTATACAATAGGGCTTATGCATAGCCTTATGCATAGGCTATGCATAGGGCTTATGCATATTCCTCTTATGCAATAGGGCTTATGCATAGCCGTATGCATAGGGCTTATGCATACCCTTCTATGACTAGCCCTCTTATGAAACTAATGAAATAATGTTTTGATTTATTATGATAATCTTTTGCAAGTCTATTCAAGTGAACAACCACCAATGGCATAGGCCACGTAGTGGTTCATACAGATTTGGCTAGTAGAGGTAAGCCCTCTTTGTTTAAGCCCTCTTTGTTTACACTTATTCTCTTTGTGTTTTTTCACCCTTGGGTGTCGAGGATTAGGTTTAGGTCAAGAGCCTATAGGTCTTGTGCATAGCATATGGATAGACCGTACATGCATAGGCCTATGCATACGGCATATGACCTATGCATAGGCCTTATGCATACGGCATACGGCCTATGCATACGACATACGACCTATGCATATAGCCTATGCATACTGCCTATGCATACGACATACGACCTATGCATATAGCCTATGTATAAGGCCTATGCATATAGCCTATGCATAAGGACTATGCATACTGCCTATGCATGCAACCTATGCATACGGCATACGGCCTATGCATAAGACCTATGCACAAGGCCTATGCATAGCGTATTGTTTAGGCTATGCATACACTATGGTTTATTGTTAACCTATGACGGACATTGAGACGTACTATGTTTTACGTCATATAATTAGTTTAACTATTCTGAGTCATGGGCTGGGCTTGTCGGCACCATATGCAAAGGATAAAGGGATTGGGTGATCGCCGATGAGAGGCGCACCTTGAATATCAGCAGGGTAAGGGTATCGGCCGGCCATATATGGACGCCCATGTGTGAACGGCCAAGTCACCTATAAGAGCCAAATGTAACCCTAAAACTCTCATTCTCATGTGTTGAATACAAGAGTGCTCTTGCCTTATCTCCTTGGTTTCCTTCTCCTGCGTGTGAGAGAGAGAGAGAGAGGGAGAGTGAGAGCGATCGAGCACTGTGTAGCAGCACGGCGGCGGGCGAGGCGGTAGAGCGGCGACGGCGGCTCCTCCTTCACTGCTGCGACGCGGGAATCCTTCACAGCGGCGGTTAGAGCGGTGAGTGACACACCCTTGCATTCTGTTTGAGCTTGCTTTCCTGGTTGTATGCTTGCAGCCATTCGTGGCTCGCATACGGTGCTCGCAAGTCCAGCTACGACCTGTGCGGCAAAAGCGCACATTTTTGGCGGCGCTGCCGGGGAGATGCCTTGCACCAAGCTCCAGTTTGCAGCTCGGTCTGCTGCGTGAAGTGAAATTTACACTGTATAAAAGGCGACTGTGTGTTTGTTGTTGAGGTGTTTTCGTGTTCTGCAATCTATTTCTGCAATTTGTCTTCTGCATTTCTGTTTTTTTTTTGTTATTTTTCTGCTCCGTGTGTGGGCGTGTGTTCTGTTCCCTGGTTTTTTGCGTGTCAGGGGTGATTTCTGAATCCCCAGGCCTACGCTATGTGCAAACTGCACCGCGGCCAAGGCTGAACCCTAGAAAGAAACCTTAGAAAAAAAATAAATAAAAAAAAAATTAAATTTTATTTTTAAAGAAAAAAACCAAACGTGTGAAGAGGAAAGATTTTTTATTTGGAGAAAATTTTTTTGAAAAGAAAAACCCCCAATTGACCCCCCGGCCTCGGTCTCGGTCTTTTGATATATATATAGGAGAGTGAGCCTCCATAGCTTTCTTTCAAGTGAGAGCTTATGGGAAGTTATGCCCTATATGTAGCCCACCCCCCAAGGAGTGAAGTGAGCATGTGGAAAAAAGCCTTCACCCTTTCCTCCACAAGCCAATAGGCATGCACCCCTTCCCCCACAAGGAAACAGACTGTTTTGAGGACCACAGGAGCTCTGGATATGCCAACACGGTGCTGTAAAGCACGCTAGGACCCTTTAAACGATACGCTCGTTTCGAGCTATCACACGACCTAGTTCAGGTTCGACCATAAGTAAGGGGGTTAGAAACAGGTTAAAAACAATACAAAAACAAGTAAAAACGGGGTGCGAAATGTTGAAAATACAAGTGAATAGGGTGTGTGCGGGAACAAGCCCTTGGTTAGAGGCTGTAAAAGAGAAGATGTAATTGTGAACCCTGTGAAAAGGTGAGAAGAATCTACTGGGAGAGAATAAAGGGTAGCATGAGAGAATTTAGGAAGTGTGGAGTTATTCAGGGAGATATTCAGGGAAAAGAGAAGAGGTGGAGAGAATCAGGCAAGAGGTGGAGATATTCTGGGAGTGAATCATGGAGAAATCAATGGGATTTGATGCTTGATGTAAACTCTATAAATTGAGGCATAGCCCTAATGAGAATTTGCTGGTTTTTGAGTATCCATGCCTACATTAATCTATTTGCTAATTATCCACTAATTACGTCTTAATCATTTGCTAATCACTTTATTAATGATGTTGATTCTAGTGTTTGATCCACCATAGCTCATCATTTTGCTCAAATTTCAACATGATATCAAAGCCATGCCTAGAATCCATCAGGTTTATGAGCCCATTAGTTAATTAATTAGGATTAGTAGATAATTAGCAAATAATCAAATTTTTAGTTAGTTTTTCACTTCCCCCTTCACCCCTAGCCAGTGGAGGACTCCATTCAGCTTGTACACTCTAAATTAGGTCTTGCCCTTCTAACACAAGCTAGCCAACACACCTAGCTTCAAGCTCATCAAGACGGCGCAGCAAACCGCGAAGTAATTTAGGAGAAATCGCTATTTTTGCCGGTGCCTTTTTTCTGAAGCAGATTGGAGATTTCTTCTTGCTCAAGTCAAATCTTTCTAATTCCTCTTAGCCCCGGGGGTTTTCAAGCATGCTCTACAAGCTGGTGAAGACAGAATTCAGTTTCATCAAGTCTACAGTGAGATCCAAGCTCTTCATCAAATCTGCAGGTGACTTTCGTAAAACAGAGATTAAGCTTTCAATATTTGGTCAAATCTTGTGTTTCTTGGCTTAATCCTCTACTAGACTCATTGCTATTGATGCCTTTGAAAGCATTTGAGAACATTTGAAGTGTAAGGCACCAGATCTGGACTCCCCGCATACTCTGTTTTTTACACACAAAACAGAGCATTAATTTACTAATCAGTGATTAATCAATGCTAATCACTGTATTTTGGTGCAACTAAGGGTTCAAATTAACCATTAGGTATCTGATACAGATCCCTATAGCTTCAGATTGCAAATCGGAGTTGGTTTGATACTCCAACCATCCCGTACAAATTGGTTACCCTTAATTTAATGTAATTTCTGGTGATTTTATGCTGATAAAATTATTGTAATCATCTATTAAACACCAGATTGAGTTGTAAAAGGGTAGACACTGTCCTTGAATCTTGAAATTGGATCAAGAGGTAAGACCCCCTTCACATCACCATGAGTTCAGCACAGGAAATAGCCAAATTTAATGGGGAACAGTTTTATACATGGCAGACAAAAACCATGTATTTGCTGATGAGGAAAAATCTGTGGGGATTAGTTGAAGGGGAATGCCCAGAGAGAGGGGAAAATAAGTGGAAGAGCAAGAATGAAAAAGCATTGGGAATTATTGCACTCAGTTTAAATGATGAAATCATTCATCACATCACAGGGATACAATGGGCAAAAGATGCATGGGATGAACTCAATAAATTATTTGGTACACAAGCAAAAAATTCCAAGATAAATCTGTTAATGCAATTCTACAAATTGGACATGAAGGAAAGTGAACCTTTAATCACACACTTGAACAAATATAAAAGCATTAAGCAACAGCTGGCAGCTCTATTGGCAAAAAGGTAAAAGATGATGAAGCATTAGCTGTACTTCTGAAGAGTGTGGACAAAGGAGATTATGAAAACATTGTAGCAACACTAAAGAATGTACCTAAATTAAAGATACACGAGATAGAAGCAGCTCTACTAGAGCAAGAGAGCAAAGGCAAAGAGAAGAAAGGGCTCAACTCAATAGCAGGAGAGGAAAAAGCATTCTTCACCCGAGGAGGATTCTCTCGAGGACGAGGACGAGGAAGAGGCAGAGTAGGAGGGAGGACCTTCACTTGCCACAAATGTGGAAAGCCAGGACACATGGCGAGAGACTGCTACAGCAAACCCAGTGAAGAAGGAACGACATCGGCAAACTTCATGGAGGCTCCAAAGGAAGTGGAGTCGGATCATCTTTTCTGAGAGAGAGAGAGAGACCCCACAACCCAATGTAACCTGCCCCAACAAAGTAAAACCACCTCTAAGCCACCGATGATGTAGGCCAAGTGGTAGATGTATGTGTGAGCACTTTAGTCAAGGTCGCGGGTACTTATTGCAACCGGAATCTTATTCTAGGAATTGATTGTGGAAGAGTAGAGAATTAATTCAATCATAAAAACCATTGCTTGTAAGCTTCAACTAAATCAAATCAATTGGAATTTAAACACTTAAACAAAATAAAAAATACTTAGCTCATAGACCATATTGGGTGCAATCTTCCCCCCTCTTGTGCGTGGCCTCTCCCCACACAAGAGTATTTCTTTATTAGCTTTCTTTTCACCAAAATTAGGCCATAGCCCCCAAATTATACAAGATGTGCTTTTTAGAGAGCACGGCACTCTTCTTTAACAAAAATAGAGTGTCAAATTGGGACTAGGGTAAAGCCATAGGCTTTAATAAATTCCACATAAATAAATGTATCTTTCCTAAAGTTCAAAATGGAAAAATCATTTGATAAGGTTACAAGCTACTATGCTTGCCAAAAATGAAATGTGATGAACCAAGACATTTCTTCCAAAGTAAACTCTTCAATTCCCATAGTCTTCATCACCTGAAAATATAAGCTCAATTAATTATTAAATTAATCCCACAAATATTAAACAGGCACAAATCATCACCAACTCATGACTACCAGGCGTAAGTACCCCAGGAATCACCCTGCCATACAAACCTAACTGAAATAATCATAGGTGGCCTCAAACATACGTCATATACCGCATGTATTAATATTTATAGTGGTATCACCCACGATATTAACCTAGCCGGCATGACGCAAGAGTAATCTAGGCGTCCCCAAATTACTCAAGAGGGGATAAATAATATTTTTCTAGAGGACTATATATTCTCATGACATCTCTCTTGCTTGAGTTTGCAATTGTCCTCAATTGGGGATTTGCTGGGTTTGAAAAGAATGAAGAATTTCAAGGTAAACTCGAAAAAATTTCTCAGGCATCCATTTAGCATCTTCTTGTGGATGATTCTTAAAAGTCAAAAGATACTTAAAGTATTGATTACCTATTCTTGTTGTTGTTATCTCTTGGTCAATGATAGCATCAGGTACTAAGACTTCTTCCTCTCCTTCAATAAGAGGTGGTTCCTCATATGTTGGGTGAGTAGGAAGTGTTCCTCGAAAAGGTTTCAAGAGATGGATATGAAAAGAATTGTGGATATTCCAATTAGATGGAAGCTCTAGTCTATAGGCCACATCATTAATCTTTTGAAGGATTTTAAATGGCCCATAATATCTAGGCGCTAGCTTCACTGCAGGGAATTTTTCCACACTCTTTAATCGACGTTTTTCAATTCTCAAAAGTACATAATCACCTTCTTGAAATGAAAAATTTTTGCGCTTTCTATTTGCTTGAGATGTATACTTCTCTTGAGCTCTTTGAATACAATCACGCACTGCAGATAAAATGCGATCAAAGTCTCTAACATATTGGTCGACAGCTTCAATCTTATGAGAGAGTCTAGTAGCCGGAATAGGCAATGCTCTTCCATAGATAATCTCAAATGGTGCTCGACCAGTAGCAGTATGAGGAGTATTATTATAAGCAAATTGGAGTAGGTGTATGTACTTATCCCATGCACTAGGTTGCTGGGAAACATAGGCTCTAAGCATATCTAAGATAGTGCTATTTGTGACTTCGGTTTGTCCAGTCGATTCCGGATGGAAAGCCGTGGAAAAGTCTAACTTAGTGCCTAAGTTTGAGAAAAGAGCAACCCAAAAGTGACTACAAAATTTAGAATCTCTATCAGAAACTCACTTTGGGTAGTCCATGATGAACAAAAATTTGCTTAACAAATATGTTCGCGGCTTGCTGAGAAGTTAGTGTCTTTTTACATGGAATGAAATAGGCTTGCTTACTAAATCTGTCCACACTATTGTCCAAATCATGTCATGGTGACTCGAAGTAGTAGGGAAGCCAGTAATGAAGTCCATAGACACTTGTTCCCATGGTCTATCAGGAATAGGTAGAGGCATAAGCAATCCTAAAGCTTTGCCTTTGTAGCTTTTATTTGTTTGGCAAATGTTACATTCGGCTACAAATTTAGCTACATCATTCTTCAAATGAGGTCAATAGAATTGTCGAGAAACTACTTGAAGTGTTGCGGAAACTCCTCTATGTCCCACAAATGGTGGTTGGTGCATCTCTTCCAAGACAAGTTGTCTATAAGGTTGAGTAACACACAATCTTTTCTCAAAGAAAAGATAGCCATCATTATGAGAATAACTTCCTTGAGGTGTCCAATTGTTTTCACACAATTTGATCCATATTTGAGAAAAATCTGGATCAACTTCATAAGTTTCTTTCATAAGTACAAATGGTTCACTTTCAATAATGAAAATGTTGTTGATATTTGGTCTTCGACTCAAAGCATCGGCAACAACATTTTCTTTTCCAGGTTGGTATTGAATCATAGGTTGGAAACTTTGAATGAAAGCTGCCCATTTGATATGCCTATCTGAAATAAGAGGTTGCCTAAGCAAATGTCTAATGCTTTGTTGGTCTGTCTTGATAAGAAATTCAGAGCCCATTAGGTAATGCTTCCAGATTTTCAAAGCATGCACTACTGCTGCTAATTCCTTGTCATAAGTGCTATAATTTTGCTCTGCAGGCTTAAGCTTTCTACTTTGATAAGCAATAGGATGGTTGTCTTGCATAAGAACAGCTCCAAATCCTTTGCCACTAGCATCAGTCACTACTATAAAGAATGGTCTTTGAAAATCAGGTAGTGTTAGAACTGGTGCTTGTGTTAAAGCATTCTTGAGTGTTGCAAAAGATTTATCTTGCTTTTCAATCCAATTGAAATTTGTAGCTTTCTTAAGGAGTTCAGTCAAAGGACGAGCAATACAAGCAAAATTCTTGACGAACTTCCTATAATAACTACATAAGCCAAGAAAAGATCTAAGATCATGTATGTTTCTAGGCGTAGGCCAAGAAGCAATACACTCAATTTTCTTAGGATCTACACGAATCCCTTCAGCTGACACTATATGACCTAAGTATTCAATCTCCTCTTGAAAGAAAGAACTCTTTTCAGGATTGACATATAATTCATTTTCTCTCAAAAGGTTGAACACTTGTTCCAAGTGTTGTTCATGCTCTTGTCGATCCTTGCTGAAAACAAGAATGTCGTCAAAGAACACTATAACATAAACTTTGAAACTTAAGGAATATACGATTCATCATACGGCTGAAAGTAGCTGGAGCATTGGTCAAACCAAATGGCATAACCAAAAACTCATAATGACCAGTTTGGGTTCTAAAAGCTGTCTTGAAAATGTCAGATTGAGTCATACGGACTTGATGATACCCAAACTTTAGGTCAATCTTGCTAAAGACCTTTGATCCTCTAAGCTTGTCAAGAAGATCATCTACCCTAGGAATAGGATATCTGTTCTTGACAGTAATCTTATTCAATGCACGATAGTCTACACACATTCGGTAAGTTCCGTTCTTCTTCTTAACAAGAAGTACTGGAGCTCCAAAAGGTGAACTACTAGTTCGAATAAGGCCTCTCTGGCAAGTCTTCTATTTGGCTTTGGATTTCTTTTTGCTCTAAATTGTTGACTCTATAGGGAGCTTTACAAGGTGGAGAATTTTCAAGCAATAAGTCAATACTATGATTCTCAGGCCTAGACTTAGGTAATCCTGGAGGCAGATCTTCCATGAAACAGTCACTAAATTTGGAGATAAAAAGATCAAACTTTGGTCTTTTGGATGTGTCAAACTCAGCATCAAGCTGGTTAACCCATACCATATAAGTCTTGTCTCTTTTTCTTAGAGCTCTCTTTGCTTGAGTGTGACTCAACAAAGGACTCATTTCTCCTTTGACTTGACACTGGAGGATAATATTTTCATTGTCCTTCCTTAGAGAAATGCTATGAGTGTCATAGTCTATAATAGGATTGTATTTGTGTCTCCAAGGCATACCCAAAATTATATCTACCCCTTGTAAAGGTGCAACTAAGAAATCCCTTTTTTCTGTTAAAGGTTTGATGCATAAATCCAAACTTTTCACCTCTTGCATGCAATTATACTTTGTTCCAGTAAATGCTGCTTTGACTTTATAGTGCGTAGGTGAAGAATGAAGATTTAATGCTCTAAGTGCCTTTTCAAAAATGAAATCATGTGTACTACCATCATCATGCAAAATAAGAACTTCATGTCCATTTATCGTTCCTTTTATTTTAAGCAAAGAATGAACATGAGGTTTACCTTCTTGTTCTGAGTAATCTGGATCGGAATTACCCTCTTACTCGAATGATTCTTCTTCATTGTCGTCTTCTTCAATCATGTTGACTCGAGCTGCTGCTGCTGCTGGTGTCGAATTCTTGGTACGCTCCGGACAATTCGGTGCTATGTGACCTTCTTTGTGGCACTTGTAACATTTGATAGGAGATGCCTTCGCGGTTTGCCACCATTGACTTTCTTATTGGTACTCATGTTGCCTTTAGCCTCGTCCTTGCCTTTGTCATAACCTGGTTTATACATCTTCTTTGAATCATAAAAAGATTTAGTAAATGGTTTAGAAGAAGTACCCTCATGTGCTTTAATCTCTTTAGGAAAACCATTTTTACGTTCTGAATTAGTTGCCAAAGATATTGCAGAAGATAGTGAATGAGGTCAAAACATATTCACATCGGCCCTAATGGTAGATCTAAGGCCTGATATGAACTTCCTCTTTTGGTCTTTCTCGCTGACTCTATCCACAACCTGCACCTGTAATAAAGTATTCCAGAACTTTTCTACATACTGTGACATAGTTTCCTTTTCCAATTGATGCAAAGTGTCCCATTGGTGCCTAACTTTGGACTTGAATTGTGAGGGTAAAAAGTGCTTTTTAACCAGCCGTTGAAATCTTTTCCAAGAGTCTGGCTTGTCACGACCTTGCTTTACTACACTCCACCATAAAGCTGCACTGTCTACCAAATGATTGACTGCACATTTAATCTTATCACTCTCTGAAGCAAGAGTAAGATGGAATCTCTGTTTCCTCAAAAGAAACAAGTTCCTCCTCATTACATAAATTAGAAATGAGAACATAATCCACATGAGAATAATCTGCATGATGAGAACCTGCACAAGTTCTGCTAGGTAAAGGAGCTACCAACTTGCTATCCTGCATTGTTTGCACGAGGCACAAATCATCACCAACTCATGACTACGAGGCGTAAGTACCCCAGGAATCACCCTGCCATACAAACCTAACTAAAATAATCATAGGTGGCCTCAAACATATGTCATATACCGCACGTATTAATATTTATAGTGGTATCACCCACGATATTAACCTAGCCAGCATGACGCAAGAGTAATCTAGGCGTCCCCAAATTACTCAAGAGGGGATAAATAATATTTTTCTAGAGGACTTAAAATATATTCTCATGACACTTATAGTAGCCTTGGACACATAGAGAGAGAGAGTGTCAAGGACTATGGAGTTTAGGGACTTGAGGCACTCGTCGCGGGCTATCAAGTAAGAGGGAAACTTGGTATAGGGTCCAGGTGTGCTAGGATTATTCACTTGAGGGCAGATGTTGAAAATACAAGTGAATAGGGTGTGTGCGGGAACAAGCCCTTGGTTAGAGGCTGTAAAAGAGAAGATGTAATTGTGAAAAGGTGAGAAGAATCTACTGGGAGAGAATAAAGGGTAGCATGAGAGAATTTAGAAAGTGTGGAGTTATTCAAGGAGATATTCAGGGAAAAGAGAAGAGGTGGAGAGAATCAGGCAAGAGGTGGAGATATTCTTGGAGTGCATCATGAAGAAATCAATGGGATTTGATGCTTGATGTAAACTCTATAAATTGAGGCATAGCCCTAATGAGAATTTGCTGGTTTTTGAGTATCCATGCCTACATTAATCTATTTGCTAATTATCCACTAATTACATCTTAATCATTTGCTAATCACTTTGTTAATGATGTTGATTCTAGTGTTTGATCCACCATAGCTCATCATTTTGCTCAAATTTCAACAGGAAACACCTAAGAAACCACTTGTGTGGGCTTCAAAGGTAGTCACCAACGCCCGTAGGGTACCCACGTCACATGCATCTACGCTCTGGTCGGGTACTAGAGTCTGAGCCACTAGAAAGCGTTTCAGTTTACGCAGGCTCACACCATCCCTCCACGTTGGCATCTTGGCCTTCGCCCAAGGGAGTGCAACCCAAGATCCACGAATAGCGGCTAGTGACTCGTCCTCTGACTCAGAAGCCATGGAAGGGCACCCTACCAAGAACCCTGAGGAGACAAGCCAAAACATGCCAGTTTGGGCCCCACATGTTTAGTCATCTAATAGAGACCTTTAGTAGAGCTACATGCGACAAGCGAAGTAAATGAAGAAGGAGGTGTAGTGGATTCGCCATTCACATCTCATGTAGACCCTACCCTCCCAAAGAGTGTCCATGTGGATATTCTACCCACTTCGTTTAATGAGGGCCCTACTGAGCTACCACCTTCTGTAAGATCCCTGTTCCCACCGAGCAACGGATTTGGGGTACTGGCAGCGGAAGTAGCGCTTCTCGCGCGGGACAGGGGTCCCACACTCGGGGCCTCGCCCACGGATATCCGGATAAGAGACTAATCCGTCGGTTGTTCCAAAACCGAACCCGGAAAAACTTTCTTAACCGGAAGCACGGGCGATTCCTCCAGGATAACTTTTTACTCTAACGTAGTCAAGATCATTTCTGATCGAGATGATCCAATTACATCTATAAGATACTTAGTCAGTTCAAGGAAGAAACTTGCACTTGGATCATTGGGATCAACGCTTTTTTCCCCATTCAAGAGGCACAGCCGTTGATTCCTATCCATAGAACAGTTACTGTCCGGGATTTTTTTTTTTCTATCGTAAAAACAAAAGTTTGAGTCTCGATTTACGGATCCATCAGTCCAGCCTAACCCCATCCAATCCCATGGGTTAGCCAACCGCCCAACCACTGTAGTGATGGGATCCAATTAAAAATTTGGTTAGGTTTTGTCCCGGGTACCAAGGAAAAGAGTTCCAAGGCCCCCTAGCCGGATGTTCATGCAAAATAAAACTAGTCACACCACTCACACACCCAATATGAAATTGCCTTTTTCAACCAGATTCAACCAGTTTAAAACAATCTTTTAATAAAACCATAGTATCATTGATCACCATCTTCCAATTTATCCAATTGATTCTTAATTTCCCATCATTCCTTCATCAGAGTATCTATGGCATCATTGGCAACTAGAACGCTCAGGAGCCGTTTCGATAGTTCCTAGCCCATAATACTTGGCAATATAATCACTTAACAAGATGGACTCTCGTTGAAGATCAGCAAGATCAACCAACAGATCCATATAAGGAGCCATGGACTCATCCATTGAAGACCAGCAAGGTCAATCAACCAGATCCATGCTCGATTTCAGAAAACAACTCCAACTCTGTTCCAATATCTTCCTCGACGCACGCGTGGGTATCCTAGGCGACCCAGAGCCCGAGCACCGTATGATCAGCACCCTCTAGGATCCTTCGCAGGTGACCTAGCGCTTCACGCATAGGCCGCTTCCTTGGCCCCTCACCCACCGTACCGGAAGCTCACCATTTTAATCGCACCGAGGCTGGTCAAGACCTCGGCCGACCTTGCTACGCGAGACGTCCTTCATTGACTCCCCGTCAGCAGTTGCAACTTTCTCATCACGACCTTAATCACAAGACGGTCAAAATGCTCCCCCCAGCATTCTTGACATAAAACAATCTTTTACAGACAGCATTTACAAACAGCATTTACAAACAGTTTACAATACAATTTCTATTTTAACTTTCATTTTTCCACATTATCCCTCCTCAATCTACATTACTTATTCCATATTCCATTTATATGTATACTCATCCCATCACATCATTTCCTTCTCATCACTTCAGATTCCCTCACATCACAATCGTATATTCACATCCATACATCCACAACTATATGCGTACATTCACATCTACATGCATACATCTACATCCACATGCATACATCCACATCCACATTCACATTCACCTCTATACATCTACATCTACATGCATACATCCACCTCTACATCCATATCTACGTCTATACACCTACATCTACATGCATACATCCCCATCCACATCCACATCTACATCTATACATCTACATCTACATGTATACATATACCTCTCCATTCACAACTACATCTACATGCATACATCCATATCTCCATTCCCATCTACATCTATACATCTACATCTACATGCATCCATCCACCTCCACATCCACATCTACATCTATACATCTACATCTACATGCATACATCCACATCTCCATTCACATCTACATCTATACCTCTACATCTACATGCATCCATCCACATCTCCATTTACATCCTCATCTACACATCTATTTCTACATGCATACATCCACATCCACATTCACATTCACCTCTATACATCTACATCTACATGCATACATCCACATCTCCATGCATAATAAAATTCTTTTAATTAATCTAGGATGATAGTTCCTAGAATATGGTAGGAATTCCTCTTTTTATACTTTGAATGAATTTATTTTATGCGTAATTTCTATAAAAATTTTGCCATAGCTCCGCTACTATGACTGATAAATCTCAATTTTTTTCTAAGGGATAAAGCTCATTATTAAAGAAATAATTAGAATGGTCTCTAATTGGATCATCAATCCATAATGGTCTCTAATTGGATCATTAAGAAAACAATTAGAATGGTCTCTAATTGGGTCATCAATCCATAATGGATTGAATCATCAATGTGCATAAACTAAAAGCATAGCAAAAAGCCATTAATTTGGCCTCAAGCATAGCTTAATCTTGGATTAAGGAAAGGCTTTATGAAAAGCTTCATTTGGATTGAGAATGGTTCATGAGTATGACCATTTCTTGAGTGAGAGAGAGAAATTACATAAAAACCATTAGAATTTAAACATAAATGGAAATTAACTTCTATAGCATTTATTAAATTAAGTAACTCTTCACTACTATTCACCAATTAACTTCAATAGCATTTAAAAAACCATACCAATTAAACTTCTCAAGCTTGAGAGGGGTTGAGAAGAGAGAATCATTGAGAAATTATAGAAAGATCAAAATTCAATATACTTACCTTATAATTTGCTTGATTCTTTATTCACGGTAGAGGCCCCCAACCAATCAATTGGTTTAGTATGTTGATGGAGCCACCAACGGGGATTGAAGAAAGAGAGAAGTATCAAAAACTAGTGAATTATTAAAGAATTCACAACTCTTGGCTTAGGTAGAGTAGAGTAACAATGCATAAGACACTCTATATTTTGGCTTAGGTGGAGTAGAGTAACAAGCATAAGACTCTATCTAATTTGGCTTAGGTGGAGTAGAGTAACAAAGCATAAGACTCTATCTAATTTGGCTTAGGTGGAGTAGAGTAACAAAGCATAAGACACTATATATTTTGGCTTAGGTGGAGTAGAGTGACAAAGCATAAGACACTATATGTTTTGGCTTAGGAGGAGTAGAGTAACAAAGCATAAGACACTATATGTTTTGGCTTAGATGGAGTAGAGTAACAAAGCATAAGACACTATATGTTTTTCAACAAGGGGAGGCTTCTATTTATAGGAAAATTTGAGCTCCTAACCAAACAAACTGATTCTAGAATTTTCTAAGTCAGTTTGGTCACTTTTTGACCATTTTTAGGTCAGTTAAGCTAACTTTTTGGAACTAGACTTGAATTAGGAGAGAGGAGAGATAAAATATCTCAATTTTTATGAGTTTAAAACTCATTCAAGCATGTGAAATATGCACCTCCTTTAAAGAACTCCCCTTCCTTACATATGTGTCATAATGGAATCATTTTAATATTGCTCATAGTTTTTTATTAATAAACCTTGTACATTTTCAACTCTTCATCTTATGTGAAATATGCACCTCCTTTAAAAAAAACTCCCCTTCCTTACATATGAGTTTATTTACTAATAAACCTTGTACATTTTCAACTCTTCATCTTATGTGAAATATGCACCTCCTTTAAAGAACTCCTCTTCCTTACATATGTGTCATAGTTTTTTTTTTTTACTAATAAGCCTTGTACATTTTCAACTCTTCATCTTATGTGAAATATGCACCTCCTTTAAAGAACTTCCCTTCTTTACATATGTGTTTATTTACTAATAAACCTTGTACATTTTCAACTCTTCACCTCATGTGAGCATTTACTCATTTTTGGGTATTTTCTTTTTACAATTTGGATTTATCTCCTCCCTACACATGGATTGATGCTATTGGCCCATAGGAACCTTAATTGGACCATAATCAAAAAAATTTCTGAAAATCTAAACCCTTTAGACTAAGGTTCTTTATACCTATTTCCAATTAACTCCAATTGCACATTGGAAAATTCTTTTTGAATTTCTGTTTCAGGGAAACTTATTTTAATAAGATGAGTTATTTTTCTATCCAAAAATATTCATAATCTGAATATTCTCTCTCTAGAATAATTTTCTCTCTCTAGGTTAAAACAGTCACAAACAAGATCTCTTATATTTCAGAAAAGGAATTGATTACAGGGGAATATACTAGACATCAAAAAGGGGTTGGGGGAGGAATCTTACATTCTACCCCACTTAAAAAACGCGAGATGTCCTCATCTCGCAACTTGGGATAATTTCGCAAGATGCACGAATATGAGACTTAGAGAAAAATTTTAATCAAGATTAACCACCAAGAAAAGTCTTAAAGAGGGCAAGATAAGAACAAGATTTAAACTTTATTCATTCTCGGAACTTATACAGTAAAGATAGAAGAACTCTTTACACTTCCATAAGCCCGTCCATCATATGGTCACAAAAGCAGTCCTCACAAGCTGCACAAGTATAGGGTAACTCATCTATGGGAATGATTCTGCTGGTTATTGCCGCACCTATCTCAGTGGTATGAGGTGATCCATCAAAAGGACCTCTGAGAGGCAAGCCAAAAACAGGGTAAAGGCATATCTTCTCATGAGGAAGAAAACATGCCAGTAAGAAGACCCGCTCAGAAAACCCAAGATGCCTTGATCTCATGACACAGTAGTATCGGGGACCCAAACCCAAAGCTTCAATAACCATGGCCAAGCGGACATTGTTACGAAAGTGTTGCTGACCCCAGGGTGTTACCCTAGTTATGTTTTGATAGGTCCGCCATTTGGTCTGCGCTACAGAAGTTCCTAGGTGAGGAAAAAGTGAGCGCTCATACTGTTCTATAAAGTCTTTCTTCACAGACTCTCTTGCATCTTGAAGGTGAGAAATCATCAGGGATAAAACTAATTCCTGTTGCCAAGCCATGAAGGAGATTAAGAAAGAAAGGAGATTGATGGGAGTAAGATTACTGTGAGCGACAAGCAAAAGTTACGACTTATATAAAGGAAGGAGCTAGCGTAACCTAGAAGCCAACGGTAACTTGCCACTGAAGTTTTATCGTCTTTCCATGATTTGTGTTTGACACATTTTTCTATAGAAGGCATTAAGAATTTTGAGATGAGGAGATAAAAGAATCTTGTAGGCTAAGTCACCTACTTTCATTGAATTCAGATATAAGGGTCACAATATCTGGGGGATAACTTCTTATACTCCCCAAGAGATAAAGAACTTCTTTTGGGCCGTATTCGAATGAAAACCAAAACCTTGGTATCCAAAACACTGATTCTCACTTCTGAACTCATTGTTCTAAATCCTTAAAATAGGCGTGATTCCTGAGAAGTATTCTAGGAAAAGGGTCTTCCTTTTTTAAAGAGAACTTTCTTTTATTTTAGAGAGGGAATAATTATAAGATCAGAAAGAGAGATTCTTACTCCTGTATACCTCGAAGGCTGGGGAGGAATCTTACATCCTACCCCACTTAAAAAGTGCGAGATGTCCTCATCTCGCAAGGTAGAGGACAGCTCTTATTCTTAAGATCTAATTTTTATTCTGGGGTTACTTATATTCTGGTCAACCCAACAGAACACTGGGATAAATATCCCTTATATAGAACTCATCATTAAATAACAATTCATTCAGATTATATCATTCATATCTTTAACATGATAATGGTCCATTAGACCGAAAAGTTTCCTTCGGAACATTCCTCCACACGGAAATTTCAGTCAAGCAAGTTCTCAATTTGACATCCCTTAACTTGATCTACCGGTCAAGTATTAACAGTAGCAATCTGACAGCACAACTCACTAATCTCATAGTGATTTGCTGAATTCATTATCATCATTCTAGTTATGAATATCATCACAGGGATTCGTCCCATTCCCCCTCATTGTGGTTTCATTATATTTCAACTAATTTTTAAAAATCAACATTTTTCAATCAGCATTTTCAATCAGAATCCAAATCAATTCATTCATTCTCAAACAGAATTAAAAATCATATCAACCACATTCAAAATCATCATCTAGATAGCATTAACGCTTATAATTTCAAGTCTTAGATTTACTCGTATATACTGTCAGTAAAGAGCTGCAGTATACTATCGGTATATACGGGTAGTCACGGCCCTTGGAATTATAAGGTAAATACTATCATGTCTAGGCCTCAAGCAAGTCAGGGATTCTATATAATTGCGGCACTTCCATCTGAAGACCCAATTACCAAAATTACGAATTTCCGTTTGAATATCAAATTGTATGAATTATCACACAATTATAACCTTTTTGTGTTTCTTGATAAATTTTTGACATATTTGTCTTCTCAGTTGATCTATTGCTCTGATACCAACTGTAAGATCCCTGTTCCCACCGAGCAACGGATTTGGGGTACTGGCAGCGGAAGTAGCGCTTCTCGCGCGGGACAGGGGTCCCACACTCGGGGCCTCGCCCACGGATATCCGGATAAGAGACTAATCCATCGGTTGTTCCAAAACCGAACCCGGAAAAACTTTCTTAACCGGAAGCACGGGCGATTCCTCCAGGATAACTTTTTACTCTAACGTAGTCAAGATCATTTCTGATCGAGATGATCCAATTACATCTATAAGATACTTAGTCAGTTCAAGGAAGAAACTTGCACTTGGATCATTGGGATCAACGCTTTTTTCCCCATTCAAGAGGCACAGCCGTTGATTCCTATCCATAGAACAGTTACTGTCCGGGATTTTTTTTTTCTATCGTAAAAACAAAAGTTTGAGTCTCGATTTACGGATCCATCAGTCCAGCCTAACCCCATCCAATCCCATGGGTTAGCCAACCGCCCAACCACTGTAGTGATGGGATCCAATTAAAAATTTGGTTAGGTTTTGTCCCGGGTACCAAGGAAAAGAGTTCCAAGGTCCCCTAGCCGGATGTTCATGCAAAATAAAACTAGTCACACCACTCACACACCCAATATGAAATTGCCTTTTTCAACCAGATTCAACCAGTTTAAAACAATCTTTTAATAAAACCATAGTATCATTGATCACCATCTTCCAATTTATCCAATTGATTCTTAATTTCCCATCATTCCTTCATCAGAGTATCTATGGCATCATTGGCAACTAGAACGCTCAGGAGCCGTTTCGATAGTTCCTAGCCCATAATACTTGGCAATATAATCACTTAACAAGATGGACTCTCGTTGAAGATCAGCAAGATCAACCAACAGATCCATATAAGGAGCCATGGACTCATCCATTGAAGACCAGCAAGGTCAATCAACCAGATCCATGCTCGATTTCATAAAACAACTCCAACTCTGTTCCAATATCTTCCTCGACGCATGCGTGGGTATCCTAGGCGACCCAGAGCCCGAGCACCGTATGGTCAGCACCCTCTAGGATCCTTCGCAGGTGACCTAGCGCTTCACGCATAGGCCGCTTCCTTGGCCCCTCACCCACCGTACCGGAAGCTCACCATTTTAATCGCACCGAGGCTGGTCAAGACCTCGGCCGACCTTGCTACGCGAGACGTCCTTCATTGACTCCCCGTCAGCAGTTGCAACTTTCTCATCACGACCTTAATCACAAGACGGTCAAAATGCTCCCCCCAGCATTCTTGACATAAAACAATCTTTTACAGACAGCATTTACAAACAGCATTTACAAACAGTTTACAATACAATTTCTATTTTAACTTTCATTTTTCCACATTATCCCTCCTCAATCTACATTACTTATTCCATATTCCATTTATATGTATACTCATCCCATCACATCATTTCCTTCTCATCACTTCAGATTCCCTCACATCACAATCGTATATTCACATCCATACATCCACAACTATATGCGTACATTCACATCTACATGCATACATCTACATCCACATGCATACATCCACATCCACATTCACATTCACCTCTATACATCTACATCTACATGCATACATCCACCTCTACATCCATATCTACGTCTATACACCTACATCTACATGCATACATCCCCATCCACATCCACATCTACATCTATACATCTACATCTACATGTATACATATACCTCTCCATTCACAACTACATCTACATGCATACATCCATATCTCCATTCCCATCTACATCTATACATCTACATCTACATGCATCCATCCACCTCCACATCCACATCTACATCTATACATCTACATCTACATGCATACATCCACATCTCCATTCACATCTACATCTATACCTCTACATCTACATGCATCCATCCACATCTCCATTTACATCCTCATCTACACATCTATTTCTACATGCATACATCCACATCCACATTCACATTCACCTCTATACATCTACATCTACATGCATACATCCACATCTCCATGCATAATAAAATTCTTTTAATTAATCTAGGATGATAGTTCCTAGAATATGGTAGGAATTCCTCTTTTTATACTTTGAATGAATTTATTTTATGCGTAATTTCTATAAAAATTTTGCCATAGCTCCGCTACTATGACTGATAAATCTCAATTTTTTTCTAAGGGATAAAGCTCATTATTAAAGAAATAATTAGAATGGTCTCTAATTGGATCATCAATCCATAATGGTCTCTAATTGGATCATTAAGAAAACAATTAGAATGGTCTCTAATTGGGTCATCAATCCATAATGGATTGAATCATCAATGTGCATAAACTAAAAGCATAGCAAAAAGCCATTAATTTGGCCTCAAGCATAGCTTAATCTTGGATTAAGGAAAGGCTTTATGAAAAGCTTCATTTGGATTGAGAATGGTTCATGAGTATGACCATTTCTTGAGTGAGAGAGAGAAATTACATAAAAACCATTAGAATTTAAACATAAATGGAAATTAACTTCTATAGCATTTATTAAATTAAGTAACTCTTCACTACTATTCACCAATTAACTTCAATAGCATTTAAAAAACCATACCAATTAAACTTCTCAAGCTTGAGAGGGGTTGAGAAGAGAGAATCATTGAGAAATTATAGAAAGATCAAAATTCAATATACTTACCTTATAATTTGCTTGATTCTTTATTCACGGTAGAGGCCCCCAACCAATCAATTGGTTTAGTATGTTGATGGAGCCACCAACGGGGATTGAAGAAAGAGAGAAGTATCAAAAACTAGTGAATTATTAAAGAATTCACAACTCTTGGCTTAGGTAGAGTAGAGTAACAATGCATAAGACACTCTATATTTTGGCTTAGGTGGAGTAGAGTAACAAGCATAAGACTCTATCTAATTTGGCTTAGGTGGAGTAGAGTAACAAAGCATAAGACTCTATCTAATTTGGCTTAGGTGGAGTAGAGTAACAAAGCATAAGACACTATATATTTTGGCTTAGGTGGAGTAGAGTGACAAAGCATAAGACACTATATGTTTTGGCTTAGGAGGAGTAGAGTAACAAAGCATAAGACACTATATGTTTTGGCTTAGATGGAGTAGAGTAACAAAGCATAAGACACTATATGTTTTTCAACAAGGGGAGGCTTCTATTTATAGGAAAATTTGAGCTCCTAACCAAACAAACTGATTCTAGAATTTTCCAAGTCAGTTTGGTCACTTTTTGACCATTTTTAGGTCAGTTAAGCTAACTTTTTGGAACTAGACTTGAATTAGGAGAGAGGAGAGATAAAATATCTCAATTTTTATGAGTTTAAAACTCATTCAAGCATGTGAAATATGCACCTCCTTTAAAGAACTCCCCTTCCTTACATATGTGTCATAATGGAATCATTTTAATATTGCTCATAGTTTTTTATTAATAAACCTTGTACATTTTCAACTCTTCATCTTATGTGAAATATGCACCTCCTTTAAAAAAAACTCCCCTTCCTTACATATGAGTTTATTTACTAATAAACCTTGTACATTTTCAACTCTTCATCTTATGTGAAATATGCACCTCCTTTAAAGAACTCCTCTTCCTTACATATGTGTCATAGTTTTTTTTTTAAACTAATAAGCCTTGTACATTTTCAACTCTTCATCTTATGTGAAATATGCACCTCCTTTAAAGAACTTCCCTTCTTTACATATGTGTTTATTTACTAATAAACCTTGTACATTTTCAACTCTTCACCTCATGTGAGCATTTACTCATTTTTGGGTATTTTCTTTTTACAATTTGGATTTATCTCCTCCCTACACATGGATTGATGCTATTGGCCCATAGGAACCTTAATTGGACCATAATCAAAAAAATTTTTGAAAATCTAAACCCTTTAGACTAAGGTTCTTTATACCTATTTCCAATTAACTCCAATTGCACATTGGAAAATTCTTTTTGAATTTCTGTTTCAGGGGAACTTATTTTAATAAGATGAGTTATTTTTCTATCCAAAAATATTCATAATCTGAATATTCTCTCTCTAGAATAATTTTCTCTCTCTAGGTTAAAACAGTCACAAACAAGATCTCTTATATTTCAGAAAAGGAATTGATTACAGGGGAATATACTAGACATCAAAAAGGGGTTGGGGGAGGAATCTTACATTCTACCCCACTTAAAAAACGCGAGATGTCCTCATCTCGCAACTTGGGATAATTTCGCAAGATGCACGAATATGAGACTTAGAGAAAAATTTTAATCAAGATTAACCACCAAGAAAAGTCTTAAAGAGGGCAAGATAAGAACAAGATTTAAACTTTATTCATTCTCGGAACTTATACAGTAAAGATAGAAGAACTCTTTACACTTCCATAAGCCCGTCCATCATATGGTCACAAAAGCAGTCCTCACAAGCTGCACAAGTATAGGGTAACTCATCTATGGGAATGATTCTGCTGGTTATTGCCGCACCTATCTCAGTGGTATGAGGTGATCCATCAAAAGGACCTCTGAGAGGCAAGCCAAAAACGGGGTAAAGGCATATCTTCTCATGAGGAAGAAAACATGCCAGTAAGAAGACCCGCTCAGAAAACCCAAGATGCCTTGATCTCATGACACAGTAGTATCGGGGACCCAAACCCAAAGCTTCAATAACCATGGCCAAGCGGACATTGTTACGAAAGTGTTGCTGACCCCAAGGTGTTACCCTAGTTATGTTTTGATAGGTCCGCCATTTGGTCTGCGCTACAGAAGTTCCTAGGTGAGGAAAAAGTGAGCGCTCATACTGTTCTATAAAGTCTTTCTTCACAGACTCTCTTGCGTCTTGAAGGTGAGAAATCATCAGGGATAAAACTAATTCCTGTTGCCAAGCCATGAAGGAGATTAAGAAAGAAAGGAAATTGATGGGAGTAAGATTACTGTGAGCGACAAGCAAAAGTTACGACTTATATAAAGGAAGGAGCTAGCGTAACCTAGAAGCCAACGGTAACTTGCCACTGAAGTTTTATCGTCTTTCCATGATTTGTGTTTGACACATTTTTCTATAGAAGGCATTAAGAATTTTGAGATGAGGAGATAAAAGAATCTTGTAGGCTAAGTCACCTACTTTCATTGAATTCAGATATAAGGGTCACAATATCTGGGGGATAACTTCTTATACTCCCCAAGAGATAAAGAACTTCTTTTGGGCCGTATTCGAATGAAAACCAAAACCTTGGTATCCAAAACACTGATTCTCACTTCTGAACTCATTGTTCTAAATCCTTAAAATAGGCGTGATTCCTGAGAAGTATTCTAGGAAAAGGGTCTTCCTTTTTTAAAGAGAACTTTCTTTTATTTTAGAGAGGGAATAATTATAAGATCAGAAAGGGAGATTCTTACTCCTGTATACCTCGAAGGCTGGGGAGGAATCTTACATCCTACCCCACTTAAAAAGTGCGAGATGTCCTCATCTCGCAAGGTAGAGGACAGCTCTTATTCTTAAGATCTAATTTTTATTCTGGGTTACTTATATTCTGGTCAACCCAACAGAACACTGGGATAAATATCCCTTATATAGAACTCATCATTAAATAACAATTCATTCAGATTATATCATTCATATCTTTAACATGATAATGGTCCATTAGACCGAAAAGTTTCCTTCGGAACATTCCTCCACACGGAAATTTCAGTCAAGCAAGTTCTCAATTTGACATCCCTTAACTTGATCTACCGGTCAAGTATTAACAGTAGCAATCTGACAGCACAACTCACTAATCTCATAGTGATTTGCTGAATTCATTATCATCATTCTAGTTATGAATATCATCACAGGGATTCGTCCCATTCCCCCTCATTGTGGTTTCATTATATTTCAACTAATTTTTAAAAATCAACATTTTTCAATCAGCATTTTCAATCAGAATCCAAATCAATTCATTCATTCTCAAACAGAATTAAAAATCATATCAACCACATTCAAAATCATCATCTAGATAGCATTAACGCTTATAATTTCAAGTCTTAGATTTACTTGTATATACTGTCAGTAAAGAGCTGCAGTATACTCTCGGTATATACGGGTAGTCACGGCCCTTGGAATTATAAGGTAAATACTATCATGTCTAGGCCTCAAGCAAGTCAGGGATTCTATATAATTGCGGCACTTCCATCTGAAGACCCAATTACCAAAATTACGAATTTCCGTTTGAATATCAAATTGTATGAATTATCACACAATTATAACCTTTTTGTGTTTCTTGATAAATTTTTGACATATTTGTCTTCTCAGTTGATCTATTGCTCTGATACCAACTGTAAGATCCCTGTTCCCACCGAGCAACGGATTTGGGGTACTGGCAGCGGAAGTAGCGCTTCTCGCGCGGGACAGGGGTCCCACACTCGGGGCCTCGCCCACGGATATCCGGATAAGAGACTAATCCGTCGGTTGTTCCAAAACCGAACCCGGAAAAACTTTCTTAACCGGAAGCACGGGCGATTCCTCCAGGATAACTTTTTACTCTAACGTAGTCAAGATCATTTCTGATCGAGATGATCCAATTACATCTATAAGATACTTAGTCAGTTCAAGGAAGAAACTTGCACTTGGATCATTGGGATCAACGCTTTTTTCCCCATTCAAGAGGCACAGCCGTTGATTCCTATCCATAGAACAGTTACTGTCCGGGATTTTTTTTTTTTCTATCGTAAAAACAAAAGTTTGAGTCTCGATTTACGGATCCATCAGTCCAGCCTAACCCCATCCAATCCCATGGGTTAGCCAACCGCCCAACCACTGTAGTGATGGGATCCAATTAAAAATTTGGTTAGGTTTTGTCCCGGGTACCAAGGAAAAGAGTTCCAAGGCCCCCTAGCCGGATGTTCATGCAAAATAAAACTAGTCACACCACTCACACACCCAATATGAAATTGCCTTTTTCAACCAGATTCAACCAGTTTAAAACAATCTTTTAATAAAACCATAGTATCATTGATCACCATCTTCCAATTTATCCAATTGATTCTTAATTTTCCATCATTCCTTCATCAGAGTATCTATGGCATCATTGGCAACTAGAACGCTCAGGAGTCGTTTCGATAGTTCCTAGCCCATAATACTTGGCAATATAATCACTTAACAAGATGGACTCTCGTTGAAGATCAGCAAGATCAACCAACAGATCCATATAAGGAGCCATGGACTCATCCATTGAAGACCAGCAAGGTCAATCAACCAGATCCATGCTCGATTTCAGAAAACAACTCCAACTCTGTTCCAATATCTTCCTCGACGCACGCGTGGGTATCCTAGGCGACCCAGAGCCCGAGCACCGTATGGTCAGCACCCTCTAGGATCCTTCGCAGGTGACCTAGCGCTTCACGCATAGGCCGCTTTCTTGGCCCCTCACCCACCGTACCGGAAGCTCACCATTTTAATCGCACCGAGGCTGGTCAAGACCTCGGCCGACCTTGCTACGCGAGACGTCCTTCATTGACTCCCCGTCAGCAGTTGCAACTTTCTCATCACGACCTTAATCACAAGACGGTCAAAATGCTCCCCCCAGCATTCTTGACATAAAACAATCTTTTACAGACAGCATTTACAAACAGCATTTACAAACAGTTTACAATACAATTTCTATTTTAACTTTCATTTTTCCACATTATCCCTCCTCAATCTACATTACTTATTCCATATTCCATTTATATGTATACTCATCCCATCACATCATTTCCTTCTCATCACTTCAGATTCCCTCACATCACAATCGTATATTCACATCCATACATCCACAACTATATGCGTACATTCACATCTACATGCATACATCTACATCCACATGCATACATCCACATCCACATTCACATTCACCTCTATACATCTACATCTACATGCATACATCCACCTCTACATCCATATCTACGTCTATACACCTACATCTACATGCATACATCCCCATCCACATCCACATCTACATCTATACATCTACATCTACATGTATACATATACCTCTCCATTCACAACTACATCTACATGCATACATCCATATCTCCATTCCCATCTACATCTATACATCTACATCTACATGCATCCATCCACCTCCACATCCACATCTACATCTATACATCTACATCTACATGCATACATCCACATCTCCATTCACATCTACATCTATACCTCTACATCTACATGCATCCATCCACATCTCCATTTACATCCTCATCTACACATCTATTTCTACATGCATACATCCACATCCACATTCACATTCACCTCTATACATCTACATCTACATGCATACATCCACATCTCCATGCATAATAAAATTCTTTTAATTAATCTAGGATGATAGTTCCTAGAATATGGTAGGAATTCCTCTTTTTATACTTTGAATGAATTTATTTTATGCGTAATTTCTATAAAAATTTTGCCATAGCTCCGCTACTATGACTGATAAATCTCAATTTTTTTCTAAGGGATAAAGCTCATTATTAAAGAAATAATTAGAATGGTCTCTAATTGGATCATCAATCCATAATGGTCTCTAATTGGATCATTAAGAAAACAATTAGAATGGTCTCTAATTGGGTCATCAATCCATAATGGATTGAATCATCAATGTGCATAAACTAAAAGCATAGCAAAAAGCCATTAATTTGGCCTCAAGCATAGCTTAATCTTGGATTAAGGAAAGGCTTTATGAAAAGCTTCATTTGGATTGAGAATGGTTCATGAGTATGACCATTTCTTGAGTGAGAGAGAGAAATTACATAAAAACCATTAGAATTTAAACATAAATGGAAATTAACTTCTATAGCATTTATTAAATTAAGTAACTCTTCACTACTATTCACCAATTAACTTCAATAGCATTTAAAAAACCATACCAATTAAACTTCTCAAGCTTGAGAGGGGTTGAGAAGAGAGAATCATTGAGAAATTATAGAAAGATCAAAATTCAATATACTTACCTTATAATTTGCTTGATTCTTTATTCACGGTAGAGGCCCCCAACCAATCAATTGGTTTAGTATGTTGATGGAGCCACCAACGGGGATTGAAGAAAGAGAGAAGTATCAAAAACTAGTGAATTATTAAAGAATTCACAACTCTTGGCTTAGGTAGAGTAGAGTAACAATGCATAAGACACTCTATATTTTGGCTTAGGTGGAGTAGAGTAACAAGCATAAGACTCTATCTAATTTGGCTTAGGTGGAGTAGAGTAACAAAGCATAAGACTCTATCTAATTTGGCTTAGGTGGAGTAGAGTAACAAAGCATAAGACACTATATATTTTGGCTTAGGTGGAGTAGAGTGACAAAGCATAAGACACTATATGTTTTGGCTTAGGAGGAGTAGAGTAACAAAGCATAAGACACTATATGTTTTGGCTTAGATGGAGTAGAGTAACAAAGCATAAGACACTATATGTTTTTCAACAAGGGGAGGCTTCTATTTATAGGAAAATTTGAGCTCCTAACCAAACAAACTGATTCTAGAATTTTCCAAGTCAGTTTGGTCACTTTTTGACCATTTTTAGGTCAGTTAAGCTAACTTTTTGGAACTAGACTTGAATTAGGAGAGAGGAGAGATAAAATATCTCAATTTTTATGAGTTTAAAACTCATTCAAGCATGTGAAATATGCACCTCCTTTAAAGAACTCCCCTTCCTTACATATGTGTCATAATGGAATCATTTTAATATTGCTCATAGTTTTTTATTAATAAACCTTGTACATTTTCAACTCTTCATCTTATGTGAAATATGCACCTCCTTTAAAAAAAACTCCCCTTCCTTACATATGAGTTTATTTACTAATAAACCTTGTACATTTTCAACTCTTCATCTTATGTGAAATATGCACCTCCTTTAAAGAACTCCTCTTCCTTACATATGTGTCATAGTTTTTTTTTTTTTACTAATAAGCCTTGTACATTTTCAACTCTTCATCTTATGTGAAATATGCACCTCCTTTAAAGAACTTCCCTTCTTTACATATGTGTTTATTTACTAATAAACCTTGTACATTTTCAACTCTTCACCTCATGTGAGCATTTACTCATTTTTGGGTATTTTCTTTTTACAATTTGGATTTATCTCCTCCCTACACATGGATTGATGCTATTGGCCCATAGGAACCTTAATTGGACCATAATCAAAAAAATTTCTGAAAATCTAAACCCTTTAGACTAAGGTTCTTTATACCTATTTCCAATTAACTCCAATTGCACATTGGAAAATTCTTTTTGAATTTCTGTTTCAGGGGAACTTATTTTAATAAGATGAGTTATTTTTCTATCCAAAAATATTCATAATCTGAATATTCTCTCTCTAGAATAATTTTCTCTCTCTAGGTTAAAACAGTCACAAACAAGATCTCTTATATTTCAGAAAAGGAATTGATTACAGGGGAATATACTAGACATCAAAAAGGGGTTGGGGGAGGAATCTTACATTCTACCCCACTTAAAAAACGCGAGATGTCCTCATCTCGCAACTTGGGATAATTTCGCAAGATGCACGAATATGAGACTTAGAGAAAAATTTTAATCAAGATTAACCACCAAGAAAAGTCTTAAAGAGGGCAAGATAAGAACAAGATTTAAACTTTATTCATTCTCGGAACTTATACAGTAAAGATAGAAGAACTCTTTACACTTCCATAAGCCCGTCCATCATATGGTCACAAAAGCAGTCCTCACAAGCTGCACAAGTATAGGGTAACTCATCTATGGGAATGATTCTGCTGGTTATTGCCGCACCTATCTCAGTGGTATGAGGTGATCCATCAAAAGGACCTCTGAGAGGCAAGCCAAAAACGGGGTAAAGGCATATCTTCTCATGAGGAAGAAAACATGCCAGTAAGAAGACCCGCTCAGAAAACCCAAGATGCCTTGATCTCATGACACAGTAGTATCGGGGACCCAAACCCAAAGCTTCAATAACCATGGCCAAGCGGACATTGTTACGAAAGTGTTGCTGACCCCAGGGTGTTACCCTAGTTATGTTTTGATAGGTCCGCCATTTGGTCTGCGCTACAGAAGTTCCTAGGTGAGGAAAAAGTGAGCGCTCATACTGTTCTATAAAGTCTTTCTTCACAGACTCTCTTGCGTCTTGAAGGTGAGAAATCATCAGGGATAAAACTAATTCCTGTTGCCAAGCCATGAAGGAGATTAAGAAAGAAAGGAGATTGATGGGAGTAAGATTACTGTGAGCGACAAGCAAAAGTTACGACTTATATAAAGGAAGGAGCTAGCGTAACCTAGAAGCCAACGGTAACTTGCCACTGAAGTTTTATCGTCTTTCCATGATTTGTGTTTGACACATTTTTCTATAGAAGGCATTAAGAATTTTGAGATGAGGAGATAAAAGAATCTTGTAGGCTAAGTCACCTACTTTCATTGAATTCAGATATAAGGGTCACAATATCTGGGGGATAACTTCTTATACTCCCCAAGAGATAAAGAACTTCTTTTGGGCCGTATTCGAATGAAAACCAAAACCTTGGTATCCAAAACACTGATTCTCACTTCTGAACTCATTGTTCTAAATCCTTAAAATAGGCGTGATTCCTGAGAAGTATTCTAGGAAAAGGGTCTTCCTTTTTTAAAGAGAACTTTCTTTTATTTTAGAGAGGGAATAATTATAAGATCAGAAAGGGAAATTCTTACTCCTGTATACCTCGAAGGCTGGGGAGGAATCTTACACCTTCCGACGTGCCTCCTAAAGTAGAGGTCCCTAGAAGCCAATCCATAAGAAGTGACATTGCGTCCACTTCAAGAGAACCGTTTGGCACACCAAGTCTGGATGGGATATTTCTCAATGAAAATTGGGAATATGATCTACACACAGAGACTCTAACTGACCTATACACGGGCTACACATACCATGTAGGTTGGTTAGAAGTCCTATGATCTACATCCTACGATCTACATCTAGCACCACTAATCTAGAGGAGCAACAACAAATGATATGTGAGGTTATTCATAGAATTATCCAATTTGAGAGGCAAAATAGGGGAGTGAACGTGGTTTCCATTGGCCCTATGAAATTTTTGGATACGGGCAAGGCCAAACAACCAACCCTATCACAATTGGAGACTCCCTCGGTGAGTCCCATAGACCCTTCATATGTTGTTTCGCCTGGAGTCTCAATGCAGGTTGAGCCCACGAGCAGTAACTTTAGCTTTCCAACCTTGGCTCAACTTTCCATTAGGGAATCCACAATGCCTACCCCAATGATGAGCATGACGGAAAGTGCACCTGTTACCGCTGTAGTTAGTACGACGCCGCTACCTAGTGGAACAGTACCTACAACAGTGCGTGCCAATGCCTATCGACCATATGTACCTATTGCTACTCATGCTCATGTAGCTCCTATGCCTCTTAGTATACCAATGGCATATGCTCCACGACCGCCTTATCATAACCATTATCCAAGAGGAGCTAGGCCTAATCACATATCACATCCTACGTCAGCTGCCTACATACCAAGACCAACGCCAACTCCTATCAACCAAGCTATCCCAGAAGTGCCTCCACCAGTTATGCCTGCTCACCTAGGTGATCTCGCAGCGTTTGCTCAGACGATCGGACGATCTATTACAGAAAACATGCGGGGCATGCCTGAGAGAGAACCCAAAAGCAAGGCAGTACAAGTGGCTAAGCTCACTCAGAACTTCAGTGGTAACGAAGATGTGAGGAAGCACATTGAAGTCTTTGAACACGTGTGTGATTCCTTGGAAGAGCACAATGAGCTGCATAAGTGTAAAGCCTTAGGCTTAACCTTGAGTGGGAAGGCCGGAGATTGGTATCGAACCTTAAGGGTTGAAGAGCGCACTCACTACCCCACTCTCAAGAGATTGTTCTTAAAAGAATACATACGTGAGGGTGTGCTTTGGGGAGTAGCATCTCAACTCCAAAAAGCTGAACGCGAGGAAGGGGAGTTAGTGAGAGACTTTATTAGTCGATTGAAGCATCTAAATTCTCGCTGCACTCCCGATGAGCGCTTCAATAACAACCAACTGCTCGATAGATTCATCCGCGGATTGCGCCACGAGGACATATACAATGGCTTAGTCATTAGAGGTCTTACAATGTGGGAAGAAGCAGTCACTGCCAATGCAATCCAGTTAGAAGACAACTTGATGATTGCAGCAGGTAAAAAGGTGTCTTCGGAGACAAAATCTGTTAGTTCGCAAGTATCTGGGCACGAGCCAATGACGGTTTAGGGGTAATCGAGCCCCTCAAAATAGCCATATATACCCAAGAAGAGAGCAACAATGGTGTTCGGTCTGCTTAGGACCACATAGCACGAGTGAATGTCCCACATTCAGAGTCAAATTCAATGGGAATTACAATGCATGTGGTAAGTATGGCCATCAATCTAAAGATTGCCTAGTATTTAAGCGAATGTTGGCAAATCAGGCACCACTAGCCTGGTCAAACACACCTCAAGTACCCGCGCTAATGCCTGCCCAACCTGTCGCGAGCAACCGTCACAGCACATAGTTCCAAGGAATCCGAATGTAGTCCAATTTGTGCCATTACCACCGCCAGTGCTAGGACCACAACCTCCACATCTAAGGATTACCCCAATAAACCAGATGGGTTGTGAGTCACATAGTGCATGTGGGGATTGTGAAGAGGAGATAGACCCCAGTGCTCCATACGGGATTGATACGTTTGAAATGACTCCCTAGTACTACATGGAGGATCATTTCGGGCAAGTCAAGCCTGTATATCAAGCGGCTGCTCTCGCCACACAAGAGGGCAAAACCTTAATACTTTGGCGGCGAGGAGACCATCTCTTCAATGCTACGAGTGTGGTGGACCGCATCGTGTAGCGGAGTGTCCTAATAGGCTACAGAAGATCGCTACTCAGATGCAACCAAATCAAGGGAGCACATCGGGAATGCTGGTACTTACATGTAATCGTTGTGGCATAGATCATTTGATTGCTCAATGTCCACATAATCCTAATGCACCCAAGATTACGCCATTGAATTTGGTTGAGGTCACCAACCAGGCACGAGGAACCACACCCGTTGTACCCGCGAATGTAGTTACACGGTCAATGCTTCAAAATCAAAACTACATTCTCGAGGAGAGGGATGCTGCATCAATTGCTCGAGCAAAGAAAAAGAAAATGCGACGGAAGAGATCCCTTAATGCCACGAGCTCCAAGCCTAGTTCAAAGACTAACATAGGAACAGGAGACGACCCCGTGTATATGAATGATCCCGAAGATGATTCCGATTCAATAGAAACCATGGGAAGGGAGGATCCCACTCGGGAGCTCAACGAAGGAGAATCAAGAGAACACATAAATCAGGGGAAACAAAAGGAAATTTCCTCGGCCCCACAACCAAGTCAGCTAATGCCCCCTCGGCCACCCAAACTGACTGAGATTCCCAAAGACAAGCCACGTGGGCCAAAAACCCTCAAGAAAAAGATTGGAACTTACCCAAACCCAGTTGAGGAGATTGAACAAGTGCAACACTTAAGGGGTTTGGTGGAAGAAACACAAAGAGAACTGGAGCCAGCAGACCCTAGAAGAATCAAAATTCCAGACACAGTGTTTCCTACACAAGTTCAGCCTCACAAGAGCCATAAACCGTTAGCTATACCTAGTATCATTCGGGAAGAAAGTGAGGGTAGGACATCAGGAAGTGGGCAACCACCACCCTTCTTGCTGGAAAGAATGTTTAGTGAGGGAATGCCTGACCCCATCGAAGAGGAAGTGAGTCCATCTTCACCAGCCCCTAGTCAAGGGGCGATGTCTCGAAAAGCACCGTTGAATGTGTCTAAGCTAATGGATTTCATGTCCTCTGAAATCAGAACCACGATCATATCCAAATTATACGGAGATCCTGAGCTATTCTTAGCTCTTCGGGCATTTCTCAATGGAGAACTAAAGGCGGGGCTACCACAATTTGTAAATATGGATAGACCCGACACGCTTCAAGATGAAGGGGAATATTGGGATCCACAACCCAACCTAGATGAAGACTCGATCGTTGAAATACCTGTGAACAAGTTGGGACAGTACTTTGAAGGTGACGAATCTAATGCCACCCTCCCCATTACTACCAAGGTATTAACTCTAAAGGGAATCCTTGATGGTGGTTATGGAGTGAGCATTGTGACTAAAAACTGTTGGGAATACATGGGAAGACCTCACCTCGAAGTCACAAACATAGTGGCTAAGATGGCAAACGGAACTATTGCTAAACCTATTGGAATGTTGGACCTTAAGCTCAAGGTTCTGGGATACAAGGTAAGACATACCTTCATTGTAATGGATTTCTCCAAGCATCCTATGTCATATCAAATGCTCTTAGGACGTCCTTTCATGAGGGAAGCACAAATGGTGCATGGCTGGTTGAAAAACCATGTCTACCTACAATTCCAGGACTCTGTCATTCGAGTTGATCTTGAGAATGGTCGTGCACATCCTTTAGGAAGCAAGGTTATCATTGATAATCGATCGGATACCACTATTCACTTCGCCCCATTAAGGTATTGCTATACATGCAAAAAAGAGACTGATGATGGGAAAGATTCTCCTTATATGGATGTCCTACCAGGTATGACTGAGTCGGATAACGTGGTTTGGGTACACCTAGCGGCAACCATAGACACATGGGGAAATAGAGGCACAAGTTGGGTAACACCTGAGGGGCAAGATATGCCACCGTTAGTGCCAATAAACATGATAGGTGTTATGCACTTGACTCCTGATGGCGACGAGAAAGTGGCAACCTCCACACTCAAAGTGGCGAAGACTCTGACCAATGCAACTCTGCATATGAATATCAAGAAGAAACTGAATCTAAGCCTGATAGGGGGGATGAATCAAATATTCACCCAAATGTGGAAGCAAGGTGCTCAAGGCCTAGGATAGTGACCTCCTACAGTTCATCCGCCGAAAGTGAGGGGGACACAAGTGAAGATCGACCAAGTGAGTTCGAATCTGACAAAAACAAAAATCAAAAACTTGGTAAGAAGAAAATGAGACATAAGCGACAACGCTATCGAGCTAATGTATGAACTGCAATAAACAAGGAGAGATCCACTGCAGAATGGCTTAGTTATGTAGGAGCTACTGACGCTCATCGGAAGTTAGCGGATAATTGGGAACAACAGCTTGCTAGGCGCCAACGAGAAACCAACTTGGGAATTACGCAAGTATTTTTCGAGGAGGCAGAGGAGGATTCACTGGAATATGACCCGCCTCTAAGATACCCTATTGAGCTACAGAGTCCTTACTACGGAGAGGTGCTGTATAATGCATTATTGGATACAGGAGCGCAACACAATTTGCTATCATATGGCGTGTGGTGTCAACTTAGAAAACCACCTTTATCCAAGAGTGCTATCCAAGTTCAAGGTATCAACAAGAAGAAAATCCCTGTCTCAGGAATTCTGCACACTCCGGTTGCCTATGACAAGGGGACCGTAATTCAAAGCTTTTTGGTTATGCCTGCTGGTACCATGGAAGGCATTGTAAACTTAGGGTGCAAATGGATGTTGGCCACCAAGTGCAATATCGATTGGGCAACCAGATGAGTCACAACGCAAGAACCAACACTCAGTAGTATGACCACTTAAAATCCCGCTCCTAGGCCATCGACTCTGGACAAAATGCTGGATAACGAAAAATCACAAAGTCCAGTGGCAAAACCATCTTTGATTGTTTGCCACCCCTATAGCGCTTCAACGCCAAGAGTGGAAACATGCAGGGTGGTCTCTAACGATCCGCTTACTATGCCAAAGAGTACATACAAATGGGTCCCAAAAGCTTCGTTAACAACTACTTCCCCTACTCAATCTCGTTCAGACAAGAAGCCTTGTAGGAAGAAAACAGCTATCCACCCGAGCAAGGGCAATGTAACATCATGATGGATCCCTAAAAAATTATTAGTAGCCAAAGGGTACTACGAGGGGAATGACCAGATTTGGGTCCCTAAACATAAGGTGAATCCCTCTACATCACCTGTAAAACCTTGCAAACCAATTGTTGCCACCCCAATGACAATTCAAGATCGTGGTAAGGGAAAGGTAATAGAGTGCTCTGCACCACTTCTTTCAGAGTTAGTTTGGATTCCCAAACGATATCGATCATTACCACCTAGCTCAGGAAGGGGGGAGCCACATGAAGCTTCTCATGCCAGGCACACGCTGATATAGAAGTTTCTACATGCTCTACACCTACTCTTGTCAACACCCAACAAGAGACCAATGAGTCTATGTCTCCCTTTGTAAAAGTATCGTCGGAAACCATCTCCTGCATTCGTCAATGGGAGCGTACACTAACATCTTTGCAATTGGATGTGGCCACAAGGGTCATAAAAAGCTATCTGCCCACATCACAACTTATGACCCGCTGGACAAATTGGTTCCAAGAGGCTGCAACATCATTGCAGAAAATATGATCTACCCAAGGAAAGGGGGAGCATGTACTCACGCTCGACATTCTAATGCTTCCTCCTTAACCTTCTCCCCTGACCATGTAATTGCCAAATTCAAGGGGATGTATATATATAGCTTCATACACAGAAAAGAAAAGAAGAGAAAAATAAAAAATAGTAAAAAGAGAAAGAGCACAAAAAGAGGAGAAATATCCATATACAATCAGGAACTAGATTGACCTGTCATAAACCTACTGTTGCTATATCTGTGTTTGCAGATATGGCAAATGCAAGAGCATCGCACACTTCATCTACCTTTGGTGAGAGGTATCATCTGTACCTTTCTCAGATATTCCACATGTGCTATCCTGTAATTGAAACTGAATGGGATCATATAGATGTACTAGCAAGAGAGGAAAATGTTGAGGAATTAGAATGGCTAATTCGCCTATTGACCATGACTGACCCCTACTCCGTAGAGGACATATCCCCATTAGCCCAATGCTTTCCTTTTCCACAAGATGACTATCCTTGCATGGTTACATTCTTGATGAGTTTATGTGGATGGGAAAATGAAAAGGAAATATCTGACAATGATGAATGGACGGATGAAACTCATGGCACTACTGACGTTGACTTTATTTATTTGGATGATGCGGATAGAGGCTTAGCCTTAGGGCTAGAGCCAGGACTCTACAACATCCTCTTACCGTATCCTCAGTAGTAGTGTGGTGACTGGTAGGTAGGTTAGTGTTTTCAAGTTTTTTCTAGTTTGGATTCCTTAAACGAGTCTTTAATTTTTCACACTGATGTGCCTCTCGAGGTATAGTGCTTGTTAGTTGGTTGTACAGGTGGAAAAGTTTGAGGTGGGTTCGCTTTCAAGTCCTGAGATAGCCGCAACGCTCATACATAAATATCTCATCAAATTGCAGGCATTTTTCTCATCGAATCAAGGAGATCTCCAAAATACAGGTGTAATTCTTCCATACCCACTCTCTTTCATTTTTACTCTTCAATTAGTTGCATGAACTATAATGCATGACCACACTAACACGTCAAGCAACTTCCTGGATAATGCCTTGTGTTAAACATGGTACCAGGATTGATGTAAGTTTTGCCTTAGGAAGGTCGCCATTGTGTGTAAAAATTGTCACGTGCATAAAAAAATAAAGGCAAAAGGCTCCTGTAACTCTGATGTTTCTTGTGTCCCTAGGCTCGCGGTATTAACTTGTTCTTAGAGTAGACACAGTGTGGTCATCTATTTATTTATTAAGCTTGGTTATTTTCCTTGACTTAGGCCAATTATAAACCTTGATTAACCTTTGACACCTTGCTAAATCTTGATTTACTTTCAATAATTTTAAACTCATGTTAATTTGCTACACTAGCTCATTCATGTGACCCCTTAAACTAAGTCTTATAGCAACATCCATTGTGGTCTAACATGCTTGAATTTATACACTTTATATCTTTTGAATT